>NC_047071.1:9422884-9783509 GCF_902459465.1 Asterias rubens | reverse complement strand
AACGTGCGAACGGATTACTGAACGGATCATATAAACGTGCGAACGGACTACTAAAGCCTGCCAACTGATAACTAAACTGAAGGAACTGAAAACTTACTGAAAGCCATACACTGATTGCATGCTAAACCGTTCAAAAAGATTACTAAACCTTAAAGACGAATAAGCAAGTTTTCCTTTTCTCGGGCTTCCTAAACAGATGCTAAGGTAGCAGGCGTTTACAAACGTTCAATTATCAAACACAACTGAAATCTTGTAATTTCACTGTTTTGAGGGGTGTGTGAATCGTTTGAACATTGTTTAACAAATTCAAATCAAATTGGCTATTAAATACCCGTCCCTGACACGATATACTACTCTTGTAATTGCAGTCGGACCTACTTGTATTAAACTATATTGTTCTCTCTTCAATATTCAGAGGATTAAGCAACTTCACGATGAATCAGCGCAGAGCAGTTTTTCTATAGTAAGCTCAGAGACATTTATCACTGATCCGGAAGATGCCCTGAAACGGTTGAAGGTATAGTTTCGAACTTTTACATTTTTGAAAACAAGGTTTACATAAAATTCTGTATCTTCTTTAGTTGCTGAGGTTTATACTTTCACAGTAATCATTTGGAAAAGAACGTTACATTACTGTGCGTCTTATAGGTACCGTGATCGTTAATCATGTAACAAACGCACTTTGTGATACGGGGTGTCAAATATTGTGCGCCAGCTGTAGTTTGCATCAGGACAGATGGTTATAAAGCCGGCTAAGCAGTTATTTTATAAAAGATAGTCACTGTGAATTAATTTCTTAGGTAATAATCTTTTTGAAAATTTCCCGCAGGATATAGATGTGAGAATCATAGCAACCGCTTTCTACGAAGGGAAGGTTCGGAAAGTATTCTGCACTGTGAGTTTTTAGAACTCTTATACTTTACATAATTATTGGTGCTGTTGTTATGGAAATATATCGAATTTGTGTAGCAATTCCGTCTTTTAAAGATTCACCTGCGTCATAACGACTTTGTTTCGTACAGCACGTCGTAAATTGTTCTTAAAAAGTCCACACAGCTCCCAATTTTATTGACAAGAATACAAGAGGAAGAAGAAGAAGTAGACGAAGTGTTACAGGCTTTCCACTTGGATTTCTTTTTTTTTTAAACTACGCCAGACTGTTTGTGTAAGGCACTTAATAATTAACAAAATATTAGTGGAATCTTATAATTATAGCACTCACATCCGTCACTCAATGACGCTCCAGTCGCTTTGACATACACTTCTTTCCTGAAAGGTATGTGATACTAAGTTGGAATGATAAGATCCCCTTTTGCATGGCACCATGTAGTGGTTTACAAGGTGCTGTTGCGCACTATGCTGCCAACCAAACCAGGAACACCGGGGCGAACCCCTTTGAAGTGTACTGGGTTCTTTTACGTGCGTTACACAAAACACGGTACCAACGGTTTTACGTCCCATCTGAAAGACGAAGCAATGGTTAAGTGTCTTGCTTGATGACACAAGTGTCACGACTTGGACTCGAACCCACACTGTGCTTATCAGAAGCACCATAGTTTAAATTTGGTGCTCTTGAAAACGCTCGACCACGACACTTCCACTTGTTTCGTTGCCGAGCCTCATTTTAATGTCTAGTTCTAAATACTTACTTCCATCCTATTTTTATTTTGCTCCTCACAGGCTTATAAATTGGGGATGTACGGTCCGGATTACGTTTGGATGATATTGGGTCTTTACATGAACGGTTGGCAATATGTCGAAGACGAGATGATCTCTTGCACAACTGAGGAACTCTTGACCGCGACTGAGGGGTACTTAGCGATTACATTCAGTTTCTATGGACAAGAGAAAGATGTGGGGCGAAGTGGACAGGTTCGTTTTTATCACTGTTGATTCCATTCATTTACTCTAGCATATTTCCCTGCAGTTCATTCATTATGCCTCAATAGACAAAAACGAAAGCAACATTGACAGTGACAGCGACAGAGACGGGTTCAGGTGTTATCGGCACCTTGCAACCTCGGAACCCACAAACTCGGCACCTAGCACCACCAACAACAAAACAACAGTAAAGGCCGGTTCATAGATCATACGAATGCGAAGCAAATTTATACGTCACAGGGCTGTTTTCGCAGCGTTGATGGGCACACAAGTCAATTGTTGCAACTTTTGTGAAGTCCAATTTTTGTGGCGCATTTGCATTCGCAGGAAGTATGAACGGTGCTTAGCAACTTCAACAAAACAAATAAACCATATTGTGGCCGATACTAGTCTACATACTTCAATGAGAGGCATATAGATACTATAGATACATAATACAGTTTGCAGGGACATCGTACGATATATACTTGCATTCACAATACATACAAAATAGCAGAGTGTAGTTGCTCTGGATACCACTATTGTTACGGTTACACACCTATATTCCGACACCCCTATGTTCCGACACCCCTATGTTCCGACCACATAGGGGTGTCGAAATATAGGGGTGTCGCAACATAGGGATGTCGGAATATAGAGCAGTCACCATTGTTACAATTATACGATATACAATACAATCACACACACAGTGTATTCTCAGCAGTGCATTGACCTCCCAATCTCTTGGCTGCGCGCCAGCTGGTGATTCTATTTTTTTGACCGGATGTGTATTTTCAAGACATAGTGATAAATTGTGAGAATCTACTAGAAGACTGTATTTTAGGAAAATGATGTAGTGTTAAGAATTGTAGAAATAAGACATTTCTAGAACACCCAATTTGGTATAAATACGGGCTGAGAGAGACATTTACTTTCAAGGTAGCATAAGGTAGCATAGATGGATACAAACCGACTGTATGCGGCCTCAGAGAGCTACTCGGTGTGGAGCTGAATTTTGTTCCGGGAGAGACAGTTTTGTGAGCTGAACCTGCAGTTCCAGTTTTGGGTTCATCGGTTCCCGTATTTGCGACGGTGATCACTCCGCCGTTTCGTCTCGAGACCGGTCATCGTGTTTGAGGTGATTTTCGCCCCAGTTGCAGCTAATTTGTGCACCGAAAAGGACTGAAATGTGTTTACCAGTATTGTAGTGCCTCAAGCTCTCGCCCGTAAGATCTTCTTGTTTTTGTAAGATCATTTCTTGATTATTACTCTTAACATTAGTAAATTAGTATTGATCAACATTTTATTGTTATCATCTTTGACGGCTTTAAGAGTAGTGTTTTATTTAATCACACTTGTTCATGTTGTTTATATCAGTGTGATCTTGTTTGATTCTTTGTTGCGTCTGAGAAAAGTCAAATTTTCGGATAATCGACATTTAGGAAAGTTTGGGGATTTTCGGATCGTAACACTATGTCCTGTATTTTATTGGTATTACTTTCAGACACCAGCAGAATTCCGGAAAGATATGTCCGACCTACTCGGCTACAACATCACCGTGACCGATCCAACCTACGCAGCCAATTGTTACGATGCAATATGGGCATTAGCCCTGGCCTTTGATATGGCGGAACCATTGCTTTCAAAGAGTCTGGATTCATACGAGTATCATGACGAGGAATACGCCAATGTAGTCGGCCAGTGTATTTTAAACCAGACGTTTGCTGGAATGTCAGTAAGTTTGTCCGCTTCCTACTTTTGCACTATACTGACATAGAGCCGTTTTAATGCATGACCGAAACAACCTATTTTGTTAACGAAATAGCATTTCGAGGGAACGAAATGTTTTTTTGTGGTAACGAAATGGTATTTTGAGGTAACGAAGTATAGGTTTTCTCGGTCAATGTCGGCAAATGAGCAGCCAATTTCATTTTCGAATTAAAGCTGTTTTGCTTCTGCAGTTGTTGAATTGCGTTTTAAATTCAGAATTCGGCCACTCAATTTCGGTTTGACTGGAGTCGAATTCCTTTAGCACCCTGTTCAACTTAGCGTATCGTCATTCTTTTTCGTGACACACACGCCTCAAGAAGCGTCTGTGAATTTGAATGCTGCATTGATGGATTGTTCAATTGGATGATTATTTTGTTAAATCGAATGACGCAACATTACATTTTGACTAATCAAAAACTGAAATTGAATGACCCTTTTCAGTAGCATCCGATTCCGCGCGAAATGGAATAGCTTGTTGGTTAAATTGGCTGCTCATCTGCCGAAGTTGGGCGAAAAAACCTTTATTATTACAATGGATCGAAATAATTGTGATTTCTTTCGTACTTTTTCACTATTATGTTTACTTGTACCTTATATGGGCTCCGTACGATCGTCTCACCAAATGAAGTGCGCCCTCTATACGCTTATAGTGGTCCGCTTACTAAACAATATCGAACGTGCTAGATATTAAAGTAAAATATTCGATTTTCCTCTAGCTAGCTGGTATACACGGTAGTTTAGTGGTAAGCAGTTGGGGACACTCGATTTGGTTTTATCATACACCGATTTGTTTAAAGCTTGTACTTTCCTGAGTCCTGTGAAAAAAAAACACCGGCAAGAATAGTATTTGAATATCTGCGTAGCTTGGAACAGAACCAAATAATACCTCAACAATCTCAAAAATAACACTTCATTCACAGAATTAAAAATTATATTTTTTTGACAAATTAATGCTTTGACGGAATTTTGTTTTATCAATATTTTTGTTTCAACCTTTCACAAAATTTTTATTCACCCGGCCTTTTTTTAAGATCGGGGCTCCGTTTTTTGTTATCCCTTTTCTTCTTTGTAAAACCTTTTTTAAGCTACTCCACAATAACAGTGTCAATATAACAAAATGCGGTATTCCTACGATTTGACATAATCAATCTTTTTCTAAAAGAAACTAGGAGCCATGAAACAAAACAGAGCATTATGCGATCATAAGCAATAACGGAATCGACACGAGGTGTACAGACTGACAAACCATCGATGACAAACATGTACTTTGATGTCTGGCTCCCAACCCCTCCCAAGCTCACGGCGAGACCCGCACGCTAGGAGTTCATAGCGCCTGGGAGTACACCTCCAGCCCCCCCCCCCCCCCCCCCACGAGACACGGCATGTGCCGTACGGTATATATGCCCCGAGGCTTACGTTCTGATTGCTCCACGCCGTGGGGCCATATAACAAGCTTCCGTTATACGGACTCTTTGAACGCGAATCTTACGTTAGATTTTTCACCATTATTTACATTTTGTAACGATAATTTAAATACATGAGCTTTTTCGTCAATTATTCGTTAATAATTTTGTAATTTTTTTTTTAAATTTGGTTAAGTAAGTTACTTTTAGACGGCTAGAAGTAAAACTAGCCCGGAAGGTCACGTGATTGTTTGTACCACTTTTTGGTTAGAACAATCACGCGAACTGCGTTTTTGTCTTAAAATGCTCAAAAACGGCTAAATTTGATGATTGTTTTTAAGGACTGTTCTTCTTCATTCCTGGAAGACCGTTGAAGTCATATCTTAGTCTATTTTGTAGCCCAAATAGCCCAATTCGGCCGGTGTGTCCCTGTTCAACGTATTTTGCCCTCTGGGTTTGTTCTTATACACCAATTCAGGCGCGCACCGGGCGCTCAAGTGTTGAACACCGCGGCCGATGCTGAGGTAACATGTGCCTAGTTTTGTGCACAGAGACATAAAGAAATCATGTTTCTTTTCCCTTTTTATGGAAATTTAATGTCTTTCTCGACAATCTATGCAATTTCTCTGACATGGCTGCATGATCTGACGATTTACTACAATCTCTGCTACTTGTTTTTTAAATTAAGCACAAAGGAAAATACTGAAATTCTGACAAAATCTCATTTTAGTCACTATTTTATGCAGTTTCTGCGTCTTTTCTCCCTAATTCACCTAAGACAAGCACCGTTTTCAAGATGATTCGGTTTCTATTTAGTTGCCAATTTTGTAGTCAGTGATCTTCATTAGTATATCATGATGTCCTGTTAAGGAAAATGTGATAGTCGTTGAGGAAAAGATTTCAAGTCCATAAAGAGTGAAAAGAAACATTATTTCCTCATGTCTTAGTGCACAAAACTAAGCACATGTACACCGCAGCAATGGCGCACGGTGCTCAACACTGCGCGCCTGAATTGGTGTATAGAATATTGTTATGGTTTTTGTTCAGTCTTTGATGAGATACACTGAAACAATTCGTAAAATAAAATTATTCTCATTAATCTTTACTTTGTCTTCAAAGGGGTATGTGAGTTTTCATGAAACTGGATACAGAATTGGTAATCTGCTGATAGAGCAGAACATTGGTAAGTTAATGTGCAAATGTTCCTCAATGATGCCTCATAAAGTAAAATTCATCACTCTATATTTGTTGGTTTGAACAAAGAATTGACTAGAGTGGGATTCGAACCAACGACCTCCGGATTAACGTGCCGGCGCTCTACCAACTGAGCTATCTAGCCCTATATTGGCGGTGTCCCTATTTTGTCAATATCTTTGTTATATTTTAATAAAAGTCCCAGGAAACCTCTAAACAAGGGTTTCTGCACAAGAAACACCGGGGTTAACCCATTTACTCTTCCAGCATAAGTGTTTGCTGTTCTTACTTGCGGACGTATTTGCGCCTCCTAATGCATCTAACGCATATTCTATACGTGGGAGGGGATGGGCATCAAAAACAGTTCGATTTTGGAGTAGGTGATAGTCTATACAGATCCGTAGTGACCCATACTTCTTATGGACTATGAACATGGGAGATGCACACTGACTACTGCTTCGACGGATGACTTCAGCTTTCTCGATGTTCTCTATAACTGTTCTTTTTGCAACGACCAGGACTCGAACCCGCACTCTGCTGACCAGAAAAACCACAGAGGCCATGACACGCCATAACCTGATTTAAATCAATTGTTGGCAAACTTAAACGTAACAGTAGCCTAAACCAATTGTGTAAGTGCATACAATGATTGATTAAATTAGTTAGTTTAAATCGACACTAAACTGTACAACCAACAAATTTAAAATATCTAACTTTAATGGAAGGCAGTAGATTTTGTTTCTTCAACTTAATGCATGTTCACCGACAGATTTATCAGGACGTTTTGAAATTTCACTTGAGAACGTTTGCCCTGATCACCGAGCCTATACTTGTTGAGGAACCTAACGGTAGTTTTAACAAGAGCGTCGAATTCAGCGACGTTTAGCGACTTGACAGCATCATTCGCGAACGGACAGGACGGAAAATGTGATTAGCCAGTCAACCTCAGCACTCTGAGAAACGATACATACAGGATTCTTTACTCAGATTAAAACCACTGTAATGAAAACCATATGGGGGGGGGGGTGGTTTACAAGGTAATCATTTCCCTAAGAACATTAACTAGTAGTGCTTCTAAGTTGTTATGACCATTTTCATTTTTCTGCCAACCGATGACCCAACCTATGCCGTACCCTACAACTAATCTTAAAACAGACAAATACATCAGCCACTAATTTTAAAATACTTGCTCATGATATCATACAGTATTCTTTATTCAAAATAATGAGAACTTTCGAACTTGCAAGCAAGCCGAAGTAATATTGAAACACGTAACTGATCACGTGAATTCGATTTATATTTGAACTTCAAAGCGGGCACAGAAACTCACATTGGCACATTTGACACTGCTGCAATTGAGATCACGTGGTCTATCCCTGCCGAAGATATTTGGTACTACAATGGTAAGTGCTTTTGTTTATCGTTGTACAATATTGATGAATGCTACAATTGTAAAATAATATGGATGGTGCTCTATCGTTTTGGGATAATCCACTGAGACAATTTCTGGATCAATACACATGTTCAGTAGCGTTACTTTTAAATACATACAAAGTCCGCCACTGTTACAAACACAGGATTGGACAACGTTTGAGAGTATTTAGATTCATGAAAGTCTGATGCAAACTACACACAGCCTTCGTCTTGTACTTGGTTATTTCTGCTGTGTTTCAACTGAATCAAGTCTATTTAGGCTCAGCAGTCATTTTGCAAAATTATCATTTAATAACCAAGCCACAAGATTATACTATACTTGGATGTTGTAGTTACAGAAAAAGAATAATAGTCTTGTTTGTTTGCATACTCTTATATTATTTGTTGTTGTCATCCCTATAGATGGAAAACCCCCACATGATTCCGACATTACAGTTGTAATCTTTGACCTTCAAGCCACGCCCCGTCCCACCCTGATGGTAATGTCTGTGTTAGCTGTCCTTGGAACGGTTCTTGCTGTTTTGTTCCTCGGGTTCAACATATGGAAACGTCAACACAAGTTAGCATCTTTGGTTTGTCTTTTTTGCAATTATATATTTTACTAAATGCAGCAAAGTATATAAAATAATATTAAGCTTTGTGGCGACACAAAAATTGCCCTCTCAGTTTGTTATTGTGTTTAGTTGTTATTACATTTTTTTTATAAGAGCCTATATTCAGCCAATGAACAACAAAGTGATACGAAGTCCCCCTTACATTCTGTCTTGTTGAAGGTAACCCTGATGATTATTCCCATATTTTCAAACTTCGGACCCAAGCTCTGGTGTTGACAGCAGCGGAATGCGGGTTCGAATCCATGTCAAGCCGCTTGTGCCCTTAAGCAAGGCACTTTAGCTCCTCCGTCCAAAGTTGAAGAGGTACTACATTCTGCTCACCAGTCAGATTTTTATTATTATTTTCCTTTGTGTGCATGTCGCCAGACACACAAGGCCTGAAGGCCACTTCAAGGTGTAGGCTACAATCAACTATTTTTTCAGGGGCCGTATAGCCACCTACTCTTGGGGCTGAAACGGGGTTACCCCCCTTTACAATTCATACGGATTTTTGCTATGGTATCATCCATTAAACAACCTTTCTGGTACAACAGAAAGCACTACCTCCACAATTTAAGATGAATAGTGGATTATGCCTATCCTGATATACTGTAAAGACAGTAATCCTGGTTTCGTCCAAGGAGACGTATGTGGCATTGGCCCCTGGCGACAGTTGATTTGGGCTGATATCCAAAACTAGTTTGGTGTAACCCTCATCTTGAAGTGGTGGTCCACAAAAAGAAAAACAAAATGAAAAGAAGGTATTCGGATGCGAATTAACATATATATTAGATAAACATTGTTTATTTGTTTTTTTCTACTTACTTTTTGTTTAATCACAGACAAGTCAAGATGTCAAGTCCACAAGTGAATAATCTAATAGCTTGTGGCTTTATATTTGCATACCTCAGTGTGGTGCTCCTAGGCATTGACAACTCTATGGTGGATAAGGACATGCTGGTATCAATTTGTGTGGTGAGTTAACCAACCAACATTATTACACTCCAGTAAATACCGATTTATGAAAACAAGTACATTGAAGTACACCGGGGCTTAACATTTCATAAAGTTTCAAAGTTCATGGGCTTGACAGTACTTTTTTGTAACGATTTGCATTACAACATTGTTTGTACTCTGTTAACATGAAGTATGGAAATAAATATAAGTTTGAATGAAATGAATGACTGAACCTACGTACACGAACTAGTCAAAATAGTGTTCGCGATCACGAACTGACTCGAAGGTTCCAGTTAGCATTGTATTGCACGACACACACAGTAAGTGTTAAAAACAATAGCGCATTTGAATAATGTCACTGTTTTTGCGTGAACAATAGCACTTACCTTTGATACTTAATTGCTTATTAAGTCAGAGCACAAATCATTAAAAACATTGTTTTTTATTTGTGTTTGTTCCATACACGTATACGCTGTTTTCTTTGACTGCTAGTGTGTACAAGTATGCGCTCGAAGTGTTGCTGACAAAATATTTACGTGAATGTTTGCGATAAGGGGCAGAAATCATAAACATTAAAGTAAACATACATTTGTCGACGTTCCTTTTGAGGCTTCATATTTACACTATCTACCTGGAAAAACCTCACACGTAGGTTTGTGTTTCCCTGTAAGTTGATTGATTCATGTTTCCAATTAACACATTTTCTGTGCCAGTTTCGTACTTGGATCATCTCACTGGGTTTTACATTATCCTTTGGCGGGATGTTCACCAAGATGTGGCGTGTGTATAGCATCGTTATCGCTAACAAGACTAAGAGAAAGGTATACATTCTAAATAAATGGACGCTGTAATTGCTCAAAATAATTGTAAGTATAAAAACTTACTTGGTAACGAGCAATAAAGAGCTGTTGAAAGTATAACACATTGTGAGAAACGGTTCCTTTTGAAGTAACGTAAGGTTTGAATGAGAGGTAATTTCCCATTCAAATAATAAAATACTTCAGCTAAAGCCTTTTTATTATGCACCAGAAAGTTTTTTTTTTCTTCTTTCATTATTTTATTGGAAAATCGATGACCAATAATTGAGCCCCAATTGTCACAGGTTTGTTATTTTGTGCATATGTTGGGATACAACAAGTGAAAAGACTTGCAAGCAAAAATAATGACAATTGGTGCATTTAATTCCAAATCATTTTCAGTAGTAAACTGCATTGTGGTGAAGTTATGGTTAACTCATAAAACAAATAACCGCAATGGTACCCCGTGTTTTATTCTGTCTTAGGTAATAAAAGATCGATTTCTGTTTGCTGTCATTGCTGTGCTACTTTTGGTTGACTTAGCAATCCTCATCCCGTGGCAGGTAGCCAATCCGATGCGTATTGAAGACAGACGAGAACCAGTTGTGCAGGTAAATAAACCAGATAGTGACTTGTTGGTGACTGCAATATTATATAGTTTATTTCAGTCGGTCATTCTTAATGACTATATTAAACATTAGCAGTAACATCAACGGCAGTTCTTGCAGCAACGGCATCAGCAGCTACATCAACGACAACACGTCTATCCGCATACGATCAGATTCCCCCGAAATATCATTTCGTTAAATCGAATTGTTAAACAGACGGGAACAAATAACAGATTTCGTGGGAGAGAAACATGTTCGAGAGAACGAAATTATTTTGATGGAACCAAATAGTATTTCGAAATTTGTTAATCTTTTCAATAACTGTTCACCTGTCCCTGAAGGGGTTCAGTAGTTTTAGGTTTAACGATATAAAACAGTGCTAATACATTTTTTTTTCTTTGGTGTTTTTCCTCCAGACGGAAGAACATCTTTCCAAAAAAGAAAAGCACGTCTTGCTTTACGTCAACTGTACGTCCGAAAACAGCACTGTGTGGACCACGGCTATACTCATCTACAAGACATTTATTGTGGTATTTGGTGCATTTCTTGCTTGGTCTACAAGGTAATTTGAGTAGTTTGTATGTTTATATCACGCTTTAACATACACTGTTTTATGCAAGGTATGTTGAACTACGTTTGAACTATGACTGAGATCTACTCATTTTATATAGCACCATGTAAATGTAATAATTTACAAGGCACTTCTGCGCAAAATGCTGCAAATCCAGCTAAGAACACCGGGCGAACAACTTCTCTTGTCAAGGTACACTGGATTATTTTACATGCGTTACACAACACATGGGCCCAACGGCTTTACGTCCCATCTGAAGGACGAAGCAACGGTCACGACATGCCGTCCAAATCACTTATGTTTATTTTGTTATGTTCTAATAACATCTCGGGCAGAAATATCAATGTTCTTGAACCTCAAAAATCGCCTTGTTGGCAATATTTGCAGATCCCGGAGAAGATGTCAGAGAAAAAGTCTTATTGTTTTTCTCTCGGGGTAGTTATCGAAGTATAAAATGGAGGTGTTAGACATCAGGGAATGACGTTTAAATGATTCGGGTTCCTTTTTGTAACACAAAACGCAATGTCCACAGATTTACATTAAACCAACACCGTTTGAAGATAATGATAGTAGAAAGCGTACTTTACAATATTCCTTGCTGAGGTGCTGTCGTTATTGAGAAAATGAGTAAAGCAATGTCATGAAAATACGTTTTTCCATGCTAAAATAGTTTTCGTCTCATGATCAGTGAGATGAAAATTATTTTCGTGACATTGTTTTACTCATTTCTCAAAAAGTACAGCACCTCAGCAAGTAAAGTTTTCAGGAAGGCTTGTTTTCTATCTTCATTATCTTCAAACTGTGTAAGTTCAAAGGCAGTGGACACCATGGGTAATTACTCAAAACAATTATTATCATAAAACCTCACTTGGTAACAACTAATGGGGAGAGGTTGATATTATAAAACACTGTGAGAAACGGCTTCCTCTGAAGTGACGTAGTTTTCGAGAAAAAGTAATTTTCCACGAATTTGATTTCGAGACCTCAAATTTAGAATTTGAGGTATCGAAATCAAGCATCTGAAAGCACACAACTTCGTGTGACAAGGCAGTTTTTTCTTTCATAGTTATCTCGCAACTCCGACGACCAATTGAGCTCAAATTTTCACAGGTTTGTTATTTTATGCAAATGTTGAGATACACCAAGTGAGAAGACTGGTCTTTGACAATTACCAGTAGTGTCCAGTGTCTTTAATTTAAATCGGTGGACATTATGTTTTTGTCCTACAAAAAGTACATAGACCCTTTAAGCTGATGTCATCGCCCTCTACCCATATAGAAGCAACGACGAACCTTAGTTGGGGCAACAAACTCTTTAATGGATATTACAAAAAAAAATGGTTTCATACTTGTATTAACCGTTTTCAGAAACATCAACGTGCCTGGTCTGAATGACAGTTATTACGTAGGGCTGTCAATCTACAACACCGTCATCTGCTGTGTCGTTGCTGTGCCGTTATCGTTCCTTACAGCGTCATCCATCGGCGTGACCTTTGCCCTCGTGTCCGTTTTTCTGCTTTTCTGCATAACAGCTTCACTCTGTATGCTGTTCTTTCCAAAGGTAAGAACAGATACCATTTACCAAATTAGACTTGATCGTACTGTTATTTTGAGATGCATAAAGTTGTTTCAAAGGTATCCAAAACAAGTACACATAAGTCATGACGAAGTGTTCGCATGAAGCCCGGTTCATACTAATTGCGAATGCGAATGAGATCTGAATTTTGACGCCATAGGGTTGTTTCCGCAGCTAATGTTTCGTAGGAACTGAACAGGAGGTATGAGCTGGGCTTAAGTACAATGCACATTGATTCGTAAACAATATCACAAGATCGATCGCATACGGATGCGCATTTGAATTGTGTGATGTACCTTCAGGGCCACCATAATTTCATATAATGCAACTATGTACTACACTAAACTATAGTTATATGGATTGTTAGTACTGGTGTGGACGTTATAATCAAAGAGTCATTAGTTAAAGTAGGCCTGGGTGACTCAATTTTAATTCTCGAGACGCTTTGTGTCACTGGTCCACAACCTCTATCCCTAGGTCATTGCCGTGTATCGTCCGAATGAAGTAGCGGGAACACCTGGAACGGGAATAATGATTGGTACAGCATCAGCTCCGAGTGGTAATTCAATGTGACACCATCTGAGTATGATGCTGCAGATGCTGTAAAATAGTCAGCGTTGTTTAAAGGCAGTGGACACTATTGGTAATGACTCAAAATAAATATTTAGCATAAAACCTTACTTGGTAACGAGTAATGGGGAGAGGTTGATAGTATAAAACATTGAAAGAACTCTGAAGTAATGTAGTTTTCGAGAAAGAAGCAATTTTCCACGAATTTGATTTCGAGACCTCAGATTTAGAATTTGAGGTCTCGAAATCTAACATCTGAAAGCGCAGAACTTCGTGTGACAAGGGTGTTTTTTCCTTTCGTTATTATCTTGCAACTTAAACGACCGATTGAGCTCAATTGTTCACAGGTTGGTTATTTTATGCATATATGTTGAGATACACCACCTTTGAAGACTAGTTCGTTGACAATTACCAGCGTCTTTAAAGGAACATAACACAATTGGTAAGAACGATCGTTGAACGATCTACATTAAACTAACAAGGTCTACATTTCTGTTTGAAATGTCATTTTGATGTGAAATAAACTAATTTCCCGTTTTGAGTGTTTTAGTAATTATTTTTGTTATCAACTTCATGCAATGTGTAATGCTTCTTTCTCGTGACCAAACATCTACCGGTTTGTATGTTTTGGTATGTTATTTGGTGGTTTACATAAAGTGCTACCACTGCCAACAACTATTATGTGAGCAAGAAAACATTTTTGTTATTTGTTTCTTTAATTGGTTTTGGTTCGACATAGACACTGAGGCAAAAATAGGGGGAGGGCATCCCTCTCTTTACTTGCCAATGTATTAGAACTACACATGTATATTCTAATTTACTTCAACCTGAAGTTGTCTTTTAGATTGCGTTTGTTGTAGTTGTTTATACATCAACAACTGAAGCTCCAAACGCTCATCACGAATGGATTGTAGTGTAATTTTGTCCTGAGAAACGGCGATGCAATAACCTTTAATGTTTGCTTCTAAAAGTCAATTACTTATCGTGCATTTTAGTGGTGAAAACTTTCAAGAAAATCATGATTAATGAATATTTAAAAGGGACAGGTAGCCAACAAATACTGACATTATTTCGTAGCCTCGAAGTAAAAATTCGTTTTCTCGAAGGGCCTTTTCGTTTCCCTCCAAATACTATGTACAAATGTACAAACCATATATACTTGAAATGTGACGTCAAATTGTATAGGTTTTTGTATATATAAACATTTGCACTCGAAGAGTTTGAACAACATGGCGTTTTGCACAGATTGGATTTGTAAAGACTGCATGTATTGGAAAATGAAGGACCTTCAAACTTTATTTAACCTTAGAGTCTCTTTAAACTTTGCATAATATTTCAAGTACAATGATTTATCGAACAGTTTGTTTCAGAATGTCTCTCTTAACGGTATACCATGAATGAGGCGAATGGTAGCAAAGTAAAGAAGTCGTATGATAATTTTATAAATGATTCAAGTTAAAAATCGGCTCTGTACTTCTTTAGATATGGTGTTTCAAAGATTTCCCAATTAAATATGCAATTGAGGGTCACGTGGTTAATGAATTAAGAATTTAAAAACAAAATTTCATTAGGAATTAAGCTTAGGTTCAAAGCTTGATAAATGATTTAACTCTTTTGACGTTATGGTTGAAGAGAATAGGCTGAAACAAAAAAACAAATTAATGTTATGCCTTTGTTCCATTATATATTGTTACTGGTCAATAGAGGGCGGTATGTAAGATGAGTGGTCTTACTATAGACCTTATCGCAAATACCAATGCGCAAGCGCAGACTGTTGAATGAGGTGCATTGTGGGATATATATGGATCAAATTTGGATACCAGCAAGACCACAATGCACCTAATTCCAAGCTTTACGCGCGCGCCCCGGTATTTGCGAAAAGGTCTATATCACCATATCCTTTTAACTAGTCAATTGTTCAGTTGAAATGTTTATCTCAAAAAGTTCAATTAACAAGGTGAATAAATGTAAAAAAAAAAATAATATTTGACTCAGGATTGTTTGATTTATTGGTTTCTTGAATTCAATGCAGTGTTTTCAGAGTCCATTGTCATGTGACAAACTACTTAAGGATAAAATCCTTGTATTTGGTAGGTGGTTTGATGTTTGATCTAGAACGAGTGGATTTCACTGAACTCTTAACGGCCACCAAACTCTGCGCTTACGTTCACCATATTCCGCTTACTGTGCAAGCGCGGAATATAATGTGTGAGCTTGGAAGCACAAACGAAACAAATCCCTGCTAAGCACTCTTTTTTGCTTGACGTAAGCGCAGAATTCACTGCTTCTGCTAAGCACCGAATCTTTGCTTCCAGAGCAGAGCATGACATTGGGCCCATTCCCACAGGATTTTTTTAATTATGCAAGTTCCCGTCATGATAGGCTTGGGTGACTCTGCACCTCAAACCCAACTACGACACTTGTCAAGATAAATTACGGATTCTCAAGATTTGTGCCGCAATGTGCCGCAAGCAACGTTTTAATTATGTTGCGATTAGTAGTAAGCAGGACAAATGTTTCACCAAACAGGTAGTCGGGACTATTTTTTGTAGTCAACGTGTTGGCTCAATTTTAACGGAGTGGAGAAAAACAGTAGTCGCGACTCTAATACTAATTTGTAGTCGCGACTTTAACACTAAAGCACACTAGTCGCCCTGGCCTACTTTTGCACAAGAAAAGCACGGTTATCCTGCGAAAGCAAACCAAATTTATAAGTCACTGTTTTTGCAGTGAATGTTTCGCAACGTAGCAAATTTTTTGTTGCGAATTGTCACGCTCAAGAACACTATCCCTGTGTGCCTAGATGTTAAATACGCTTAGCGTAAGCACAATTCCATGATTACGTAAGCGCTGCGATTCTTTCCTTTTAAAGCCATTGGCCCAGGACCAGGCCAAACGAAATACAAAAAGCAGCTAAACACTGCAAATACCATACCTCATGTACAAACTACAAGTTTTTTATCCAGGTATTCTGCTCAATTTCTGCATTTTTATAAAGCAAAATATTTTGCCTATTTATTATAAGCAGCTCTATAACATTGAGCAACTCAACCACCAGAGAAACGTCAGCATAATAAAATCTCTGATTTTGTATTCCTGTCAAAGGTTTTTGTTTGTCATGGTCTAATTTCCGAAAGTAAAGCGAAATAATGGAATTAGTTTAGGCAAGGTTACTTCACCCGTAAATCATTCCAAATTCCAGGCGGTCTGTTTTCGTCGTCCACGCTCGTCGCCTGAAATGAACCCGGTCCTAGACGGACGACACCACCTCAGAGTCTATGTAGGAGGTCCTAATTTTGAGGTGTCCCTAAAATCGTGGCAAATGTTTTACCTCTCTGTTCGCTATGTAAACCGTCCCTGGATACAAATTGTGTGATTTTATTTGCCAAGCAAAGAGTCTCCTCTCCCTTGACCAAAACTTAGAAAAACGTAAGGCTCCACTGGTAACTTGCACTTGTAAATGCAAAAAGTTTGGTATTTTAGGCATTTCTACAAGGTACAAAAATATGTCATAATGTTGAGGCAAAATAAAACTATTTGCCCACCGAAAAAGTTTCATCAACACTATTTCAATTCACAATTATTCATGATAATCCAAACATGTGACTGAATATTTTGCTGAGCATTCTGGATAAAAAATACAGAGGCTTAAAGAAGCCATGTGCGAATTTTCGAATATTTTTGGAGATTTTTATTTTTAAACCCTCATATCAATATTATTATTAATACTAAAATGTAAACATTAGCCTGTTGATTCGATTATCATTATTTATTTATACGCCTTATTATAAATATTAAGAAAAAAAATATATACAAACAATAAATAAAAATCACATTTGAAAGCCAGTTATTATTCACACTTTTTGTTGTGTGCAAGTTACCATAATAATAATATAATAATAATAAAATGGTAATTTTTAAAATTTAATAAAAAAAATATTGTAAATAAAATGAGGACAACTGTTGGCTATAGAGTCATACACAGAGTCTCAAAGAACACTTTGTATGGCTTGACCGGGAAACCACACTTTCTCGTTTGCCGTGAAAACAGGAAAAACTCAAAACAAATGGGGCCAGTTGAAGTCATCGAAGATCGGTGTGTGGTGTGAACATTTCAATGTCCATCAAGTTTTATAATATGTTTGCATACTTCATATTAACAAATGAAGATAATTAGGGCATCGGTTGATATATGACATCATTATTTTTTTCCCAATTCAAAGAAAAAGGCATAATACCGTGAAAACTGGTAAGAGGAGGATATACGTTGAAATTTTTTCACTAATTTCTCAAAAACTATTGCAACACCACAGCAAGTAATATTTGAAGGGAAGCTTTCAACTGTCATTACCTTCAAACTGTTCAAGTTTAGTGTTAATCTTTGGACACAATGGTATGTCGTCGTCGTCAAAAACCCCTATTTCTACGCACGTTCGTTAGACGAACACCCTCAAACTTCGTGTACAAAGTATATGGGTCCAGAACTCGGTTAGAAAACGAATAAAAAGAGACTGCGCTGTAGTCCAGAACGCGGGTAGGAAAACAAGAAAAAAAGACTTGAGTAGACTCCTCTCAAGAAGTCAGAACCCATGATAGGTACATACTGAATTGCATTTACCATAGAGAATGTTAAACAATAACATGTAAGTGACTGCATTCATCTATATTCTAATGAGTAGACTCCTCTCAAGAAGTCACAACTCATGATAGGTACATACTGTATTACATTTATAAAAGAGAATGTTTCACAATAACATGGAGCGACTGCATCCAGTTATATTCAAATGAAGATTACGTGGTTAATTATTATCATTATTTTTTTTTTTTTACATTTTAAGTAAAGATTATGTTCTAATCTTCAATTTGGTATAATAAACTCACTCTTTCGTTATATGGTTTGGGAGATTAGGCTTAAACAAAAAACGTGTACAAATGCAATGGGGTTTTAGGCGGAAAGAAAGACTAATAAAAACTAGCGGGATGCCGCGCTTCTCGCGGCACCCCGCTAGATGATGAAAATCCTTTACACAAATATTTCGAAATGTAATGTGGGTAAAGGGTGTTATACGCCTCTCTTATTATTCGTGCATGGCGTCATCATTCTAACCCAAAATGAAGCTATTGCGCACGTCCGCCACTACTTGCAGTGAGCCTTTTTATAGGGGTCTAATATTTTGGGCCTCCTAACGCTATACGTTGTTCAAATCAGCGTTGATAGGTGAAAGTTTTACGACCGTTAGCCAGCAATAACTAAAGTTTATTTTGTACTACACTACCAAAATTTTCCACAAACACTCAATATACATTCATAATGCTTGAATTTCCTTTTCGTTGAGTGAAATTTTAAAAAGAATTGTCAGAAAATGACATTTTCTGCTCGGTACTCACTGTTGTTTTTCTGCCGCATCGCACCAGCCTACTACATGTAGATCGACGAATTGCCGAGCCGCGGCCGAGTCGAACTGTGAAAGCGGTGTTACAAGGCAGTGCAGCAGTGCGTGGGTGCTGTCCGTTTACAATACCCGCCGTTCACGCATAAAGCTTGCACGCACTGTGGCGGCCATATTGGATTTGGGATTTTGAGGCATTATGGGACATTTTTGAGCTTGGCATACAGCAAATCCGAGCTCAGCACCCCTCGATACTCCTAAAAAACTTTTATGCCATAAATTAACACAATTTGCGTTCAGGGTTGATTTTTGTTTAAAGGTTACCCAGTCTATCTTAGGCCCTTTACTTATTCATCGCGATTTATGGAGCGTCACGTCCCACGGTAAATAGCGTTGTTTCTTATCTGAATTTGTCTTGTAAACTTTCTGGTCAATAGGCTGCACGTTACGGGAGCACTAAACGTGAACGTGAACGTCAATAAGTGTATTGTTTATTGTCACTTTGGGCTTATTGCATCTCGCGAAATTTTAACTACACAATTTCTGACCGTTCGTGTTCACGCTGCTCTAGAAACAAACCTCCATACATCCCATATCTCTGGAACCCTATATCGTACAAACTATTTAAATAAAAACGGTAAATTCGTCTTCACTCCTTAATTTTCTCTAACTTATTTCACTTTCAGAAAGCATGTCAAGTTATTTTTAGGGTTTGGTACGTCCAGTTTGGGTAAAATTTGTAAAAGACAAACTCCTAAAAATGTGCACCATTCAGCCGCATGAGGGCTCTTTTGTTAACATTATCTCCAGTAACCAACCCGACTTGCAGGTGGGCGGGCAAGGGGCAATGAGTGAACCAATCCGGAGAACCATCTGTGCAATACTGTCCAATGAGTCACCTGTCAGAAAGATATATAGGAAGTCTGGTGACAACATTGACCAGTGGTTGACACACGGTCGCCGCCTAAACTTCCTCCAATCAGATGACTCGTAAGTGGGAGTTTGGGTCAGGGTTTTGTAGAGTTGCAACCCGACATCTGAAAAGACACAAACGTGTTGAATTCCACACCACACAACCGTGTTAAATTCCACAAGGATGCCATGCCGCTGGACCTTCTAATTTAAATCCAAGATGGCGCGGGTTACGCTTTTAATAGTATAGATACAAATAATAAAAATCTAGACGAAAACAATACCTGTTCCGACGGTAGGTCGGAACAGCTAATTATGACTTAATACAAAATAGGTATATACATTCGAAGTTATGTCTATGTTGATCTCATCTTTCTGAGACAGCTAGATGGTTCTGGAATCATGTGGTACCGACACCGGAGCATCTGACGGAACACCTCCTTGAAGTGCGGGTGTTTGACCCCGTAGATGATGGGGTTGACAGCGCTGTTACAGACGACGAGGGTCGAACTCCAAGGGAGCTGAAAATCGTCAGATTCCATCCACAGATGGATGGCAACGGGGGCGAGACACACGAGGAAGGCGCACAGTACGTAGAAGAGATTCTTGGTGATCTCCACCTGTCTTTTGCTGATCTCCCGGAGTGGCTTGGTGCTGCTATTCGACGCGGTAGGGAAATCCTGCATCTCGATCCCCCTCCGCGTCATCTTCTTCATGTGGCCTGTCACGTGGCGGTTAATCTTGAAGTAACAGACGAACAGGATGATGAGTGCAATGGGGAAAACTAGAGCACTTCCCAGCGTACTGAAGAGACCGCTTGTCTCAGCCGAGGTGTCTTGAGTACACGTACTGTACTTCTCTGAGTAACCCCATTTACCGATACCAAAGAGGGGAAGAGAACAGATTGATGCTGGATAGATCCACGTAAATACCAACATGGCTGCTATCTTCTTAGGTGTGTAGATAGACTGGTATGTCTGTATGGATTTGGTAATGAGAACGTAGCGGTTAATTGCGATGCTGGTAAGATTCAAGACGCTACATCCAAGGCTAATGTAGTATATGGCAGCGGACACGGAGCATACCAACCCAGGCAAAGGCCAGCCGTTCATGCTGAACAGCGCCACCGCAGCGAAAGGTGTCGTGAGGCACGATATCAGGTCGGCCGTGGCGAGGTTGACGACGAAGGCGTTGGTGCTGGTCTGGAGCTTCTTGGATAAGACAACGGCCATAATCACCATGGTGTTCCCCCCCCCCCCCCCCCAGCCCGGAGACGGCCACGACGCAGTACACGCAGCCGAGAAAAAGTAGCATTTCGTGATTTCCACCTTCAAAACGAAAGTTTCTGCCGTCTCCTGTGCTAGTTGTTGTATCATTCGTCCATGTAGAGTTCGGAACATCTTCAGTTGATACCATAGAGGTCGCCATGAGGATTGAAGATTGTAAGCGTGATGGCTGTATGGGATGCGATTTATCGACGGCGAATCTGGACCGTATAAAAGTGTATCACCAACCTGTTGATATAAAAACAAAAATTTTAGGACATGGGCGTCAACCATGTGTGTGTGCCCCCCCCCCATTTTCCCCTTCTAATACATAAATAAATTGAAAGGTAGGGGACACAATATCAAACTTTGCCCCCATGTTTTTGATCTCCTTGTATTGTTTACACTGTGTACGACCAAACCCTTTGTCCCAATGGGATTCGGTCACTTCGACACCAAACAAACTCGGAGAAAATAAAATATGGCATCAACCATGTGTGTGTGTGCCCCCCCCCCCATTTTCCCCTTCTAACACAATATCAAACTTTGCCCCCATGTTTTTGATCTCCTGTATTGTTTGCACTGTGTACGACCAAACCCTTTGTACCAATGGGATTCGTTCACTTCGACACCAAAAAAACTCGGAGAAAATAAAATACCCCAAAGGTGTTTTTTTAACGGGGGCCTAAAACATTTAATGATGATTACGATTATTATTAGAAAAAAGAGTGGAGAGCTGTTATTGTTAATATCGTAACCAAGTAAGAGAAAATATGATGGAAATTACTATAAAAATAGATTAATGAGACAATTAAATCGCCTTTAGCAAAAATCCACTTAACCATCCATCGTCAACAAGAAAACATATTTAGATGTTCAAAGCCGAATACATAAAAAAATGGGACTGCATTTCACCGTCATTAGGCAAAAACAACGTTAACATAGAGGCGGTAACGAGGACTAATCAGTTAGAATAATGAATACCGGACACTTCGGCACCTCGCAAACTCGGCACCCCAAAACTCGGCACCTTGCAAAATTGGCACCCAATCAGCCCCAAGAATGTCGGCACCGTACGAGCATCGGCACCTGCCTATTAAACAAAAAATAATCACAAACTCGACACCAAGCAAATCACCTGTTCGCTTTTGCTGGGTCGAAGGGTCAAGTGTGGTTAAATAAAGTAACGCACATACTTTTACAGAGTAGAAATGAAGAGTCAGGTAAGGTTAATTAAAGTAGTGCAAAACTATAGGTTTTCTCGGTCAATTTCGGAAAATGAGCAGTCAATTTCATTTCCATGCGTTCGAATTAAAGCTGTTTTGCCTCTCCGGTTGTTACTGCGTTTCAAATTCAGAATTCGGCCGTTCATTTTCGTTTTGAATTGAGTCAAATTCGAATAACGCAACATTACATTTGACTAATCTCAAAACGAAATCGAATGACCCTTTGGAGTAGCATTCAATTTTGCGCGCAATAGAATAGCTTGATGGTTAAATTGACTGCTCATTTTCCGAAATTGACCGAGAAAACCTATATTACGCAATAAAAACTGGTTTGAACCTAATTAGTAACCTTTTAAACGCTGCTATTTCACAATAATTTATAATAACCACATGGGAACCTTTGAAGAAATTCATCGGAGATTTTGTTTCACCCGAAAACTTGCGCTCGCGGTTGGTTGGTTGACTAAGGCGGCAATGTCTCTTTTTAACGTTGCTTTAAACTGAAGATTTTGATGCTACATTCATAAATACCTCAGACAGTTTCGCTATTCTAAAGGTGGCGAGCGCGTCACATGGGTGTGTATAAACCTTTGTTTATGACCAGTAAAAAGTGTTGAAACATGGGCGTGACACGCGAGCTTGCACCTGTTCTTATAAGACAGTTTCTTCATTCCTATTGGTCGAGAGCAACGGCTGAAACAGTTGTGCCACATCTAATAAAATCACGCGATACGCGCGACGCGCACAGCGTTCCCTTATAAGGAGTTGTTTAGTGTTTACCCGAGGGCGGCGGAGGGCTTTACCTTTTCAAAGCTGGAGGGGTGTTGTGTTGAAAGAAATCATTGAACAATTTTATTTTTTTGGCATTTATTTTACTTTTTGACCAAAAAGTGATGTTTTTGACCGAAAAGGTGAATGGGAATCAAAGTGTGTTGAATCAGTTTTCAACTAGTGGTTTAAACCCGCCGAGGCCTGGTTCTTGAAAAATTACCTCGACTTCGTCTCGGTAAAATTATCAAGAACCAGGCCTCGTTGGGATTAAACCACTAGTTGAAAACCTCTTCACCACACATTGATTCCCTTGTTATTGTATTTCGATGGTAGTTTTCATCAAAGTTTTGATACAATGTTGGCACGAAAGCAAGTATACTGTTCGAAACGTCAAGACCACACCTGCTCTTTTCAGAGTCAACACTCACACATATATACCGCAAATTTACTATTTATTTATAGTTTCTTCCAGTTTATATTTATACAAATGAAAGCTTCACACAATACTCAAAATTCGTTATATCTAATTAAAGGATTCGTGTACTTTTTTAAAATGTCCACATATTTACATTAAACTTACAGGGTTTGAAGATAAGGACAGTGGAAAGCTTCCCTTCGAATATTACTAACTAAGGTTGTGAAGTTTTTTTTAGAAATGAGAAAAACAAGTCACAAAATCATTTTGGTCTTATGAAACCAAAATTATTTTAGCATGTAAAATCCCCTTAACCAGTGATGATATTATACCAAAACCATAGCATAACTGGTTACTAAAAATACGTTTTTACATGCTAAAACTGAGACGAAAATTATTACTTTTACTCATTTCTCAAAAACTACAGCACCTCAGTAAGTAAAATTTCAAGGGAAGCTTTCTACTATCATAATCTTCAAACTGTGTAAGTTTAATGCAAATCTGTGGACATTGTTTGTTAGGAAAAAGTACATATATACCCTTTAAGTAGCGCTATGAAATGAGTGCCAGTTGGTAGAGCTCCGGCACGTTAATCCGGAGGTGACAGGTTCATATCACTATATATTAAGTGCCACAATGGTGTCTGCCTCATCACAATCGCCCTTTTGTCTTGCCAGTTTCAGACCTGAGTATCCATCTACAACCAAAACCCGCTTAAATTTATGTCAAATTCGAAATGCTCCATTAAACCTGTCATGTCAATAATACTAAACAAACCAAAACACCAGGTTCCCCCGGAATCCCTACTTACCAGCAGTAGAAATGGATGTGACTTGAAGGTTCTTGGTCCAAAACGAGATCGACTTCCAGTCTGTGTGGGAGAGTTGTTTGAATAAGTGTCTTCGATGTTTTCCGTTTAAGTATCAGCTGGAATGAATTTCGACCTAACATCATGGTTTAAAGTATGAGGGGTTCCCCTTTATTTAACCAATAGAACAGGGTTGTTTATATCTGCCTGGATATAGCAGTAGAATGGCATACTCCACCGTGGTGCAGGTTTACTTGATGAGCAGGGCCCAATTTCAAAGAGCTGTTGAAACATTTAAAGTTGCTTACCAGAGTATAAGGCTACCAGCTGAAATATCTGCTACTTGTACACAGATTTACTGGTATCCTGCATTGTTTTGCTAAGCAGAACAATTTTAGTCAATATTTTCTACTAAAGCAGCCCTGTAGGAAAGTTGGCCCGGTTTTTTAACTCACTGCCAACAAAAATCGGGTATGTTTTCTTGCATCGAACCGAATCAGTTGACTCGCTGCCAAAACACGCATGTTTTTCCTGCATTGAACCCGGATATAATAATCCCAGGGCGTCGTAGGCCCGGTTTTGTGCTAACTGTATGTTGCAGAAAAGTCTGCTTTAAAAGCGTAAGCGAAAGCACTGGAAGGTTACCATTATGGTTTTCTCACCCGTGTGCCTAACCAGCGCTAAGGAATAGAAGCGTACAGTAAGCACAATATCTGCCGTGTAGCAGCGCTATAAAATTGGGCCCTGGATTATGTGTCTGTTTCAGGGGTGGACAATTTTTTCAAAGCTTCATATTCTCAAACATTACCTGCATAAATGACTAATTTCACCGAATTCATATTCCATGGCAGCATTCAATTTTTGGCAGTGGGTTTTGGACGTCATAGCTTATAACTCGTCATAGCTCTCAACGAAACGGGCCCCAATACCTAGGATTCTGTATCTGGACACACTAATCACACATTGGCTATCTTGAGCTGGGTTAACGCACATAGTGCATTCGTTTGTGGCTACGTTCCAACCGGTCACCGGGGAAACTTGGGTGGGAATATGGGGCGGAGGGGGTGGGGGGAATTCGGAGGATCACAGACAGTAAGTTGGCCACGTGCCCCGCTTTGCCGGTCGTAGCTTCGCTGATGCACTATATTTAACAAACCAGAGAGGTAGGCATCCAAAAATCCAGGCTTGGTTAGTGGTGGATGGCTTTAAAGCACCTTTATAGCGGGTGGTCGGGTTGGCGTATGTGGTAACTTTCCTCGCCTTCCACCTATGACCCGAGTTCGAGCCACGCCGGGGGAATAATTGGGTTGAGTCCCTACCTGACTGCGTGGGTTTTCCCTAGAATTTAGTGAGCTTTTTATTAGTCCTCCAACTTCTAAAATTGAGCTTTTCTTCATTGTCTTCTCTTTAATAAACTGATTAAGCAAAAAAACAAGAAAAAAACAAATGTACACAGTTAGTTTCCCTTGTGGTTTATTATTTGATATAAACTGCACCAATAAAGTATCTAAACACTTACAAATCGTCAGATATATCGGAACCTGAAATAGTATGCCAACAAATAATTATTAATTTTGAGTCACCGTTAATTTCTGCACATTTTGACACATCTTGTGTTGCGCTACGATGTTGTTTAGGGGATTTATGGACACTTGAGTGGCTTAAGGTCGAATTTCAAAAGTTGTAAAAGCCCCTATTCAAGCTAAATAGTTGTATTGTGACGAGTAAGATCAGCGTTTCTTTTGCCCACCTTTTAAAAACTTGTTTGATAAATCGGTTGTGATGAACATCAGCAATAATTGTCAGTAACCAAGCAAAGGGGTCAAAGATGGGAGGCATACAACAATATGGGTTAAGAGCCAGAATCCCTGATTATGATGAGACAGGGAAAGGTGGTTCAAGATAACAGGAAAGATGGCTCAAATGACCAAACAGGAAAGAGGACGGATCGTTGGTTTGATAGAAGCCGGTACGTCGATGCGAGCTGCAGCTCATGGTTACAACGTCACCAGCGACGGTCAGTAAATGATGAAATGGCTACCAAGCTCAGGGAAATGGGGACGACCTTTCAAGGAGTGGCCGTCCGAGGGTGACTTCTGCAGCAGAAGAAAGTGAACAAGTCCATAAAGCCTGACACCACTCTCGAGGGATTGCGACGCATCCTGATCAGGAAATGGCAGGGGACTGACCAGGTACAGATCAGAGGTCTCATTGGGAGTATGAGAAGACGACTCCTTGGCGTTCAGGACAGTGGTGGAGGACACACTAAGAACTGAGGACAGGATATCAGCAGTTTTAGAGTTAAAGATACGGCAATAAATTGCATGGTCAAGTAAACGAAACGAGTTTGTGTCTTTGTCTTGATTTTGTCTGTGTGTGGTGCTTGTGCGAGTTCCCTTCTGGAATTGGGGTGAATAGGGGCTTTTGCAACTTTTGAAATTCGACCTTAAGCCACTCAAGTGCCCATAAATCCACCCAACAACATCGTAGCGCAACACAAGATGTGTCAAAATGTGCAGAAGTTAACGGTGAATAGAAATGAATAAATTTTTTTTGGTATACTATTTCAGGTTCCGATAAATCTGACCATTTGTAAGTGTTTAGATACTTTATTGGCGCAGTTGATATCTATATAACTAATATCCTTTTCCTTTCTTCATGTTTTTCTTGGCTAGTGCAGTTTAATTTCACTTTGTGTGGGGGTCGTTTGCTTCACAACCAAAACAGACAAAATAAAATGAAACAAGAATGAAACAAAAGAAAAACAAGTGAGAGCTGAACATTTAATTACCACGATAAGCAGTAGACTGACAAAACTACAATAACACATTGGAAGGGTTTGCTGTAGTGACAGATTGCTTTCTTTATTGGTACATGAAATGACATTTTTATTATGTAACTTCATTTTGAATTTAAAGCTTTGTGGGAAAGGAAACACCCTACTGCTGGAGACACTCTTAACATCTGGTATTGAGTAAATGATCTAAGTGTTTCCTATTGAGTTTCCCTTGAGGTTTGTTTAGGGAATAACAGTGCGAGTACCCGGTCTTCACTGCGTGGTAATGACCGGTTTGGTGGTTGGCGCTGTTAACGGACCGAGCCGGAGGCGAGGTCCGTTAACAGTGCCAGCCACCAACCAAGGTGGAGGAAATACAATTTAAAAAAAAAAACCTGGCCGTTTGTATTTGGTATTATGCGGTATAAATGATAATCGTTAAGTACGTGGAGCCACAACTATAGAACCTATTATGCCACTCGTCAAAATCTTTTAAAGTAAGCACTGGTGAAATTAAGTCATGACAATAGTTCACTGTTTACTCCAAAGTTCAATGCCCTGTGAGAGTCGAAGTCATCGGTAGCCTAGACTTGACCATTATTCCATTCAAGAGCGGGCGTCAGGTACAAGAGTTGTGTAAGTTTGTAAACGCTTAAATCGGCAATCACTGACTGATTCTAAACATTGACCGATGAAGGGCGCCAACAAACTATATAAAATGGTTTATCTTACAGTGTCAGTTAGTTATATTGTAGAGCGTCAGACGAATCATGGTAAAGTTTTGAATACTTTGCACAAGGCAGAGATGATTTGCTTTTTAATAATGACAACCATGAACAACAAGTGTATTGATATAAAAAAAATGCTTATGGCCATGGCTAACGTTCCCTCAATATATGAATTCTTTCCCCGAAAAAAAAGTGGGAGACTTTTGAAAGGTCCCTTTTCACAGTGCTCACCATGTTTGTTTGATACTTTTAAGAGCCGGGTACGACAGGGCCCGGAGATTACAACATTTTATGTGCAATATTTCTGGTTTATTTCACAATCAGAGTGAACATAATTCCTTTATAATACAGTGTAATTAAAGAGCCAATAAAGGATGATCTCAATATTTCAACTATTACCTTTTTATGGCCAAATAGACATCGTAAATACCGGTTAAAAACCATTTTACTACCAAAATGTGCATTTAGTAATAAATAACGCCAGTCAAAAGTGCACCCGACCGCGCGGCTTTTTCAGCCGATAGTCAAAAGCTATTTATGAATGATAATGATTACGTAATACCCCTGTGACGCGAGCGGCGGCTAAAAATCACGACGGTCGACGGGTCAAAGACATGACAGAGGTAAACACACACACACACAGTGTGCGACGATCGGGCGAGTCATCTGGAAGTGGATGATCTTGAGTCTTGGTCACATCAGCAAAAGCCAACAGGCCAACAGGTGGTTTATTTTTGAACATTTTGTTATACATGAAGAGAAATAACATCACAAAGTTTCAGTTGTTGTTGTTTTTTATTGGGATATCATGGTGTTAACTTGATTGTGTGTAGGCACACTGAACATTCAACCTTCTTTCCAATATTTTATGTAAACAACGTCCATGGACATATCTAATGTGTACAGGTTTGACAGAAAACCATAAGTCACAGAGTTATATTTAATTAAAGAAAGTGGACACAATGGTAACTGTCAAAGACCAGTCTTCTCACTTGCTGTATCTCAACATATGCATAAAACAACAAACCTGTGAAAATTTGAGCTCAATTGGTTGTCGAAGTTGCGAGATAATAATGAAAGAAAAAAACACCCTTGTCACACGAAATTATGTGCTTTCAGATACTTGATTTTGAGACCTGAGGTCTTGAAATCAAATACATGGAAAATTACTTCTTCCTCGAAAACTTCGTTACTTCAGAGGGAGTCTTTTCTCACATAATATTATTTACTATCAACCATTACTCGTTACCAAGTACGGTTTTATGCTAATAACTATTTTGAGTTATAACCAATAGTGCCCACTGCGTTTAATGATGTAAAAATAACTTTTCAGAACTATAGTTTGTTGGATGGGCTACATTTCAATTGGGCATGTATGGGCTTTATTTTTATGTTTATTCCATAAAGTCAATCAAGGGGAACCAGAACAACATGGGATAAAATAATTTAACAGGAATAATAATAATGTAAAAAATGTACTTCATGTCATGTTATTGTTAATGTGTGACCACATCACATAGCGCTCAGGGTTCTTGAAACGGGCCACATTTTCGCGGATGTCCTTCGTGCAGTTCCCCCATGCTTCAGCCGGCTCGTACCGGTATGGCACGGCACCGCGAACAACCATAGCTGGACCGGCACCTCCGGGCACTTCAAGATCCTCCAAGTCGTTTCCATCGGCCCTGAGTTCTTCTTCCGAGAAGCTTGAAGATCTAGAGTCACTGGAGTCCTCTACATCCTCGGACAGAACGCTGTTTTCTTCACATTCAGTACTACTAGAGGTGTTCGACATCTTGATCAATCCGTCTGTTCGCATTGCCTAGAGTACATTACTTTGTTTACACATTGTCGTGTACGTGTGTGTTCAGGTTCCATAATTTAGCCGCCGATGACGTCACGCGTCTTGTATTGAGTGGTTCGTTTTACCCCGCCTTTTTCAGAAATGTAGCTTGGAGCGTTCTGGAGAAAAACCATTTTACCATGTTTTAACGCGAGGTAAGAGACTCGTTATATATTTTTTGTTTCCTATGGACCCCAGCTAGTAGAAAACTGCAATATCTATATTTGAGATCATCCTTTTGTGACCAGCCAGACTTCTATTCTTAATCTTCGCTGCCAGGCACTCTTGTAAATACATAATAATTGTCTTACTTTCCATGATGTACATAATCACATGCACGGCGATGCACTTGCGATCGCGATGCCCTCGGCGAGTTATTGTTATTTACACTATTTTACAGCGCCGCCATCCGTCCAACTATTGTTCATGCTATAGCGCCCTCTTTGTTTGTTTACGCGCGTATTTAATTTGCATAATTTCTACCTATTTAGTTTGCTTTGCGCTTGAAAATAGTTTGACTAATTTATTCATTTTGATTTAACTAAGGCTTTTATGGAAACGTAAACCTGCCGCATTTATGTTATTTTGCAGATTGGAACGGAGATTTGCCTTATAGAATTTTGGGCAGATATTATTTCAAGTTGCATAATTTCACTGTATTTAGATTATTATATATTGATTCTTGGTAAGATTTATGTACAATTTGTGTAAGTTAAATTCTGGTTCTTTTTAACTTCCAGATAGAACCGTTCTGACTGTCGTTTGTTTTTGTATATATGAACACAACACTTCAACTGTAAATAAACACGAATAAAATACTCTAATAACTCCAACATATGTCTGTTTGTCACTGCCTGTGAGTAGCCTTCCTTCCAACTCGGTTACACTTTCTTGGCTGTTTAACAAGGGGTCCTAGGGGTCAAAGTTGTGTCTATTTTGAGCTCAACTTTCGAAGACAAGTAGATGGTTCCGGAATCATGTAGTACCGACACCGGAGCATGTGACGGAACACCTCCTTGAAGTGCGGGTGTTTCACCCCGTATATGACGGGGTTGACGGCGCTGTTGAAGATGATGAACGCCCCAGTCCAAGGGATGACCGGATCGCTGGGCGGTATCATCAGAGCGATGGCGAAGGGGGCGAGACACACCACGAAGGCGCACATGACATAGAAGAGATTCTTGGTGATCTCAACCTGTCTCTTGCTGATCTTTACGGTGGATCTCTCCCGGAGTCTCTTGGTGCTGCTATTCGACGCGGTGGAGGAATCCGGCATCTCAATGCCCTTTTCCATCATCTTCTTCATGTGGCCTGTGATGTGGCGGTAGATCTTGAAGTAACAGACGAACAAGATGATAAGTGGAATGGGGTAGATTAGAGCAGATCCCAGCAGACTGAAGAGATCGCTAGATTCAGCCGAGGTGTCTTGAGTACAAGTCTTGTACTTGTCAGAGTAACCCCATTTACCGATACCAACGAGTGGAAGGGAACAGACTAATACAGGATACAACCACGTCATCACCATCATGGCGGCTATCTTCTTGGGTGTGTAGATAGACTGGTATGTCTGTATGGATTTGGTAATGAGAACGTAGCGGTTAACTGCGATGGTAGTAAGATTCATGATGCTGCATGCAAGGCTGATGTAGTATATGGCAGCGGACACGGAGCATACCAACCCAGGCAACGGCCAGCCGTTCAGGCTGAACAGCGCCACCGCAGCAAAAGGTGACGTGAGACACGAAATCAAATCGGCAGTTGCCAGGTTGACGACGAAAGCATTTGTGCGGGTCTGAAGCTTCTTGGATAAGACAACGGCCAGAATGACCATGGTGTTCCCAACAAGCCCAAAGACGGCTACTAGACAGTAAACGCAGCCTAGAATAATTCTTTGAGTTTCATCTTCAAACCGAAAGTTTCTGCCGTCTCCGTTGGTGATTGTTGTGCCAATCACTGTCATGTCTGTTTCGGTTGGATCCTTAAGTCCACTTGATGTGGTAAAGAAGACATTCATCTCTGTAGAGTTCGGAATAGCTTCATCTGAAACAATAGAGGTCTCCATGAGGATTGAGGAATGTAATCGTGATGGCTGTATGGGTTGCGATTTGTCGACGGTGAATCTGGACCGCAAAAGTGGCAATTAACCTGTTGATCACCTGTTGAAAATATATCAACATTTAGGCAGGTTAAACTTTGAAAAGATAAAGAAAAATCTTATTTCGTTCCCTCGAAAACATTATTCCTTCACCTTGTTACACTTATTTGTTCCCTCGAAATAAAAAATAAATAATCGGCTACGGAGGCCTTGATATACCATTTAACAAATAAGTATCATTAAGATCGCTGTACAGTTCTAATTCCAGCCTGTATGTATGGTGTGCTTTTTGTTGCTGTCGTTTGTTTGCTCTCTTTCGGGGCGCGGTTGCATGGAGGGGGGAGGGGAGTAAGTTTCATTACACTCTAAAGTAGTGTGATAAGAGGAAGGTTGGTAATGGAGTTAACTAAGTCTTTGACGACAACTTAAAAGTTATCGGCGTACAAAGAACAAAACTGTACAATTTCAAGGGATACTGCCATATATAACTTGCCTTCTTGGTAACAAGACGGCCGTCAAACAGTTGTCTGGGTAAGTTGGGGGCGCTCTTTTCATATAGCCCGGTCTCGTTTTCGCACGTGGCTCCATTATCAAGATACAACTATACAAATTGTGGTCTTTTTGCCTTTTTGTGTGTTTTGGTATGGCAAAACGCATTATGTTGACTTAGATACTTTGTTCTGCACTTTATTTTATGGCAAAACGGTCCATTTATAAGAAGCAGTCTTCTGCTTGACTGTAGCTATGTGTTCAGCACGTCAGTGTTTATCTGGTAGAAGAGGCTTTCATTATGATGTAGTGTTTTGGGTTTAGTAAATTTTTACCACTACGGTAGTGTTCACATGGCAGAACGCCTTATCTGTATGATACACCGTTTTTGCCAACAAAGAAATTCAGAAATGTTTCATTCTATGTTAGACTTTTTACATGGCAAAACAATGTATCTACAAGATGCTTCATTACTCCCTATCTTTTAATGTGTAAAGAACTCGTACAATGTAATACATGTGAAGCAGTGTTTTGTCTTGCCAGATATGGTGGTATGTGCATGACAGTATGATCTCATGGCTAGATCTAGACCATCTAACAGCTTGCTATGCGCAATGCTACAGCACCAACTGCAACAACATGTAGCCTTTAGTTCAACTAAAATGAATGAGAAAATAGAAACCATTACAAAAACAGTAAGTTTTATTGAGCATGAACTGCTCATGCTGTACTAGACATAGTCATCCTTCTGGAGAAGACGATCAGAGCATACTGATCGAAACGTCGAGTTAATCCAACGTTTTTTTTTCAGAACCACCCCAACTCATTTAGAGATTGTTATTACATGGTGTTACCGCAAACTTTTCTATATCTTACTTCCACCATGCAAAGTTTCAAATCCTACTTAGGTGTAAGTTTACTGTTTTGTAGGTGTAAGTTTACTGTTTTGTAGGTGTAAGTTTACTGTTTTGTAGGTGTAAGTTTACTGTTTTGTAGGTGTAAGTTTACTGTTTTGTAGGTGTAAGTTTACTGTTTTGTAGGTGTAAGTTTACTGTTTTGTAGGTGTAAGTTTACTGTTTTGTATGGTGCAAGTTCAATACACTAATCAAAATAATTAGAAATTTGTACCGCAAAACATGAATTTTGTTTTTACAAAATCCTTAAAATACTCTTTAAAACCTCACCGTAATGAGCCGGAAACTAAATTTGTGTTTCTCCCCAGTTCCCCAAAATAAAAAAAATAGTAGATTCAAACCAGTTCGAAAACAAGATTTCTTGTTTCGGTTGATTAATGAGATCAAAACTGCCTTAGTGATGTTTTCATACTTACTTATTGTAAGTTGAGTTGTATTTATTGATGTGTTGTTGTTCGATAAAGTTCATAAATGTGAATAATGTTGACCAAATTTGTAAAGTCATAATAAACCAAAATTAAATTTGAATCAATCGAAAATTACTTCTTCGCCGCATGTTTCTTTCTAAAAGGGATATTCAAATTTTGACAATCAACGTTTTTGGTTGATAAATACCTGTGATACAATTGTTTAAAAAAGATTGTTTTACACAGTTTAATAGGATCGTACAATTAGATACGTTGTTCTGCCATAAATTGACGTTTGTGTTAAACCTTTAAAATTGTTTACATTGTTTTGGTAGGAAATATTTTGGGAAAGTGGACAATTTATGGGAAGTAAGATAAGATACTTTGTTTTGCCATGAAATTTCGGGAAGAACATTACTAATGATTTTTAAATTAATGTTTGATGCATTGTTTTGCCATAAAAATACATTATTTAATATTAGAAAAATAAGTTGCATTATTGTCAATGAAATAACAAAAGTGGCAAATTAGACAATTTGTTTGGTAAAACAATGTAAAATCGCTTAAATATTAATTAACAAAACCATTTGTTCTTTTCAAACGATTTTTTTTCTGGCTGATATGTCAACAACAGTTTTAGTTGAAAAGAGAAATACATTAAAAAATGGCAGACGATGAATCTTTGAAGCTCTTAAAATGCTCATTTTCGAGTTGCGTTGTTTTGCCATGTGACGGCCGAAGAGGGCTGTCAATAATTCTGCTGTGCGTTGTATTATTTCTTTAGCCCAATGAGTAAAGTCAGTGAACTACATCCTGATTTAGTTGTAAGACAATTCGGGAAAAGATACTCTAAAATAATAACTTAGTCACAGAACATGTTCTCGGCATATCAAGGACTCCGTAATAGCTTATTTACTTCGTTTGCTCGAAATAATATTATTTAGTTTTAACGAACTAATATATTGTTATTGTCATTTCGTTCTCTCGAGTGAATGGTTCGAGAGGACGAAGAAATATTTCAGGGGAAAGAAAATAATTATTAACTCTATAAATAGCTCAGATCGTTAGAATGCCGGCACATTAATCCGGAGATCGCAAGTCCTGCTCCTAGTCAATTTGTCTTTGTATATTACGTTATATTTGAAATAAACAGACTCCCACCCCCTATACGGTTATAGTCTTTGAAAATAGTGCCCTGTTACAGCGCCCTGTCTTGACTTGAACCGTGAATAGCAACTACAAAACTTCCTTTCTTTTCCAGATTTATGTTCTTATTTGACATTTAAGACCGAGCTGTGTTATAAAACACATATTGACTGGCATAACTCGGTAACTAGTGTACGTCTTTTCTCCCTCGGGCCTGTGAGTGACCAGAAGAGGGTCCCTCTTCTGGTCACTCAAAGTCCTTTGGGGGGAATAGACGTACACTAGTTACCTCACTGCCAGTCAACATTATGTGTACATTATTCAAAATAATTGTTAGCAAAAAACCTTACTTGGTAACAAGCAATGGAGAGTATAAATAGTTGATAGTATAAAACATTATGAGAAACGTCTCTCTCTGCAGGAACGTAGTTTTTGATAACGAAGTTATTGCCCACTAAAATATTGGAATTGAATTCGAAACTTCAGCTCAAGAGGTCTCGAATTCAAGCATCTGAAAGCACAATTTGTGCGCCAATGACTGTGTTTTTTCTTCCATTATTCTCTCGCAACTTCGCCAACCATTAGAGTTCAAACGTTCACAGGTTTGTTGCTTTATGCATAAGTTGAGAAACAACAAGTGAGAAGACTCGTCTTTGACAACTACCAAAGGTGTCCAGTGCCTTTAAGTATCCATACAAACACAACCCAAGAAAGGTGTGCCCATTTCGAATTGTCCCATTGAACCCGTCCATAACACAAAAAAACAAATTACACGAAGTTCCCCTGGATTATTAACTTACCAATAGTAGAAATTGTTCGTCAGATGGATGTGACTTTAAGGTTGCTGCATGATCTAAACCGAGACCGACTTCCAGTGTGGGTACGACGCAGTTTGATTAAGTGAATTAATCGTTGTCCGTTTAAATACCAGCTGGTACGACTGTCCTGTCTAGTTTCGACCTGATGCTTAAAGCTTTAAGGGGGTTCCCCTTTTGACCAATATAACTGTGTTATTTACATCCGCCCGGACATTGCCAAATACTAAAACTCCACGCCACTTGCCACTTCGATTGTTAGTTATCCTTTTAGTGAGAAACAGTGATATTAATAAATCCGCCCGGATATTGCAGTGAAAACGGCCTTCACTATTATCATGTTTAATAGGTCATCTACAAAAGAGGGGTTAACTCACTGCCAAAAATCACTACTGGTGTTTTCCCGCATTGAACCCGGATACAATAACGTAATTTCCTCATGTCCCAGACTGATGGTGTGCATTCCCCAACACATATTGATATTTAAAATTGGTTCCGAATTGAACCCTGTCAAATATGTAACCCTTCAAATTTTTGTTTGTAGTTTGTGTGTACGGCCTTCTCGCCTGTGACACGAGATATGAAAGCGTTGACAAGGTTTGGGTCTTAGCTTTCCGTACATTCCTCAACTTCTTCGACAGGAAGGTTAAAATGTCAAAGTGCAACCTAGTTTACTCATTGGCATTGAGCATAGAGGAAGGACAGAGACAAGAGGCCTTTACAGACTGCTCCAAGTTTGTTTGTTCGTTCGTTCGTTCGTTCGTTCGTTCGTTCGTTCGTGTGTGTGGGTGTGTTTGTTTGTTTGTTTTTTTGTTTGTTTGTTTGTCTGTCTGTCTGTCTGTCTGTCTGTCTGTCTGTCTGTCTGTCTGTCTGTCTGTCTGCCTGCCTGCCTGCCTGCCTGCCTGCCTGCCTGCCTGCCTGCCTGCCTGCCTGCCTGCCTGCCTGCCTGCCTGCCTGCCTGCCTGCCTGCCTGCCTGCCTGCCTGCCTGCCTGCCTGCCTGCCTGCCTGCCTGCCTGCCTGCCTGCCTGCCTGCCTGCCTGCCTGCCTGCCTGCCTGCCTGCCTGCCTGCCTGCCTGCCTGCCTGCCTGCCTGCCTGCCTGCCTGCCTGCCTGCCTGCCTGCCTGCCTGCCTGCCTGCCTGCCTGCCTGCCTGCCTGCCTGCCTGCCTGCCTGCCTGCCTGCCTGCCTGCCTGCCTGCCTGCCTGCCTGCCTGCCTGCCTGCCTGCCTGCCTGCCTGCCTGCCTGCCTGCCTGCCTGCCTGCCTGCCTGCCTGCCTGCCTGCCTGCCTGCCTGTTTGTTTGTTTGTTTGTTTGTTTGTTTGTTTGTTTGTTTGTTTGTTTGTTTGTTTGTTTGTTTGTTTGTTTGTTTGTTTGTTTGTTTGTTTGTTTGTTTGTTTGTTTGTTTGTTTGTTTGTTTGTTTGTTTGTTTGTTTGTTTGTTTGTTTGTTTGTTTGTTTGTTTGTTTGTTTGTTTTTTTGTTTTTTTGTTTTTTTGTTTTTTTGTTTTTTTGTTTGTTTGTTTGTTTGTTTGTTTGTTTGTTTGTTTGTTTGTTTGTTTGTTTGTTTGTTTGTTTGTTTGTTTGTTTGTTTGTTTGTTTGTTTGTTTGTTTGTTTGTTTGTTTGTATGTTTGTTTGTTGTTTGTTTGTTTGTTTGTTTGTTTGTTTGTTTGTTTGTTTGTTTGTTTGTTTGTTTGTTTGTTTGTTTGTTTGTTTGTTTGTTTGTTTGTTTGTTTGTTTGTTTGTTTGTTTGTTTGTTTGTTTGTTTGTTTGTTTGTTTTTTTTTTTTTTTTTTTAATTGTTTGTTTTTTTGTTTGTTTGTTTGTTTGTTTGTTTGTTTGTTTGTTTGTTTGTTTGTATGTCTGTCTGTCTGCCTGTCTGTCTGTCTGTCTGTCTGTCTGTCTGTCTGTCTGTCTGTCTGTCTGTCTGTCTGTTTTTTTGTTTGTTTGTTTGTTTGTTTGTTTGTTTGTTTGTTTGTTTGTTTGTTTGTTTGTTTGTTTGTTTGTTTGTTTGTTTGTTTGTTTGTTTGTTTGTTTGTTTGTTTGTTTGTTTGTTTGTTTGTTTGTTTGTTTGTTTGTTTGTTTGTTTGTTTGTTTGTTTGTTTGTTTGTTTGTTTGTTTGTTTGTTTGTTTGTTGTTTGTTTGTTTGTTTGTTTGTTTGTTTGTTTGTTTGTTTGTTTGTTTGTTTGTTTGTTTGTTTGTTGTTGTTTTGGGTTTTTTTTGCTGGCATGAGTGGAGCAGGATTTAAATTTAAGGAAGTCCAAATGTTAATCGGTATCTGCTGGAAAAGTATTGACTAACCACATGACTTGCAGAGATGAGATTTTTCAGACCTTTTTTTCTGAATTCAGACTTTTCATGTCGACCTGTTGAAGAAAATCAGAAGTTATTAATTTTCACCTTAGTATAAACGAAGTCCTGCTCTTTGGTCTACCTCCCTTTGCTACGGACACTATTCTCAAAATGTGGAAATGCCATCATTTCAGCATACCTAGGAATGTGTACGCCCATGACCAGTTTCAGATTGTTTGTTAGCAAAGACTCTCATCCCCTGGACTTTATACCAAGGTTATACTTGAGCTGGGTTAAGACAATAGTTGCATTTGTTTTTAGCCACGTTCAAATCGGTCACCGGGGGAAATTTAAGTTGTAATTTGGGAGGGACAAGAAAGTAAGTGCCACACGAAACACACGTACACCACCAAAAGTAATACACGCAAATTTCCGTTGAACACACTTTCATTATCAACCGAAACTAGATACATTTGTGTAATAACTCATGGGATCACTTTGCAAAGCCCAGTGTCAAAGGTTGGTCTGAGCAATGGAATGTCCCACGCGAACACGATGAAATGATAATATGTATAGTATGGTTCAATAATTATACGGACAAAAGAAATGTTAATCGTCATCAAGTAAATATGGAGTGAAACATAAAGCCTTATCTTTATGTATTTATGTTAATATACCCGGCCCCTGATTATTACAAAAATTACCTATAGAGGGCGCCATAAAAGATAGTGGCGGGCTTTACCAAACAGAGGTTTCAGCTTAGACTTCAGGCTCTTTTATCACAAGTGTTGTTGGCAGCGGACTATTATCCAAACATAGTAACGTTCATGTAGTCTTGCTCAGCTTACCTGGGAGTATAGAGCACGGACTCAGGGGCGATTCCATTCATGGTGGCCAACGGGAGGGGGGGGGGGGGGGGGGCATGGCCAAAAGACCACACATTCTTCAGTTCAATTGCTACAGCTCAAATTTTGAAGGTACTTTGTTCTTCCCATCAATATTCTTCTTTTTGGCCTTAGATTGCACCACAGAGTATCTAGAATGCAAAATTTGAAGGGGTCTTCAAGCGGGTCCCGTACCACAGCTGTAACGTTTTGGTGCTATATGCGCGCGCGGCGCATGCTCCATCTATGACAACCCCCCCACCCCCCCCCCCCCCCCAAAAAAAAAAAAAAAAAAAAAAAATTGGTCTGGATGCCTTGGGTGGGCTGCCGTGGCGCTCCGAAGCCTTCATTACAGATATAATGTTGTCCCCTGAGTGTATGGCGGGATTCGAGCCCACACCCCAATGGCTATTAACCCTATAGGTTAGGACTTACTAGTCTTATTAGGAGTTAGACCGAGTTACTCGTTCTAACTTATGACCAGCCTTTTAAAACTTAAAAGTTTCTAATATCTCCTAGGACCAGTCCTAAGTGGACGAAACAACTATTTTGTGAAACCGACACTCAAAACTTGAATTCGATGCTCAAAACAGATTGCTATGGCCATTTCCTTAGTATACACAATCATAACGAAATTTTACATTTTCATATTATTTGCTTCAGTTGTTTCATCAAGGATGGAAATAGGTTTGTGGGGAAATGTACTTGATGTTTGAAGCTAGGCCAACAAAAACTCTTGACATGCTTTAATTGGGTCGATGTGGAGCATCGGATGATGGCCCCTCCACACAAATTGGTCCTCCATTGCTGTCCTCCATTGTTAATGGCTGGTATCCATGCTAGATGTATGGATCATGGGCTCGGGAAGACGATTAGGGTGGATGGCCAGCTTGATGTTGAATTTCAAGGTCATTTTGGGGTAAAAAGGTCAAGATCCAATTGACACTAAAATGACTCGGCACTAAAATGACTCGACTTGGACCCTCGGCCCATCGCATGGTTCAATGTGCCTTATAAACGACTTCATGGGTTTGCAATATTTAAAGCATCCGTTCATCCGTGGCGTAATTAAGTACCAACACGTCATGCCCTTTGCCATATTGAAGTATACTTAAAGGCACTGGAAAAACATCATCGCGATCACCCATTATAACACCCCTTCCTTTGATTCGATTTGTTGTTTGGCCGAGAGCGTGTCACATGGTGTTGTGTATTTTTACACTTGTACATGTTCACACCGACCAAAGTAACTACTCAATGGACTATTCAACGATAGCCTAGCAACCGATGTACTAGTGCATAGATACCCTGGTACCCAGACTACATTGACTACCATTGATTTAAACGAGCTGCTTGACAACCTCGAACCCGGTGTATGAACAACATATGTGCATTTGAAATACGGTTTAGAGAACGAACGTAACAGCAGTAGTCTGGTACCCTCCTATTTTGTCAAAACTCGGTGTTTCAACGTAAGATTTTACAGTTCTTGTTTGACGATTGATTGTGCGCGACGTACGTTAAATTTTTGGACGATTCTACCAAAAAAATGGAGGACAATGAGCCCCGTCCGCGATTTGTTTTACTTACTGAAGATGAATTACGAGACCCGGCAGATAAATTGGTGGCGACGTGCGGAAGATTATCCTACGTCGAAAGAATTGTTCAACAGTACTGTTCTGTACGCAACACAACGTTGGAGATAGTTGATCACATGAATAAAGGTGTTGTGTGAATTAATTTGTATTAAAGTATACAGATTGAATCAAAGCAAGGGGTGTTATAAAACAAATATTGACTGCTTTGTCTCGTCGCCCCGCATAGTAAAACTAGTCACTCTCGGTGGCGATAGCGCGCCCTCTTGTGACAAATCCAGGAGAGTCTTGAACCATGTCTAGACATGGTACTGACCCAAAAAGTGCCCTCTTGTACCGCATGATAATGCTTTGGTGATGTGGGACTCTGGATATTTTTAGGGGCTTTTTTTTTTTAAGTATCTTGTAATATGCTTACCAAGAACAATTTACTCAGCTAAACAACTTAATCGGATACTGACCGATGGATTTAGACTGCCTGAATAATAAAACAATTCAAACTTGACTTGAATGGCCAGTTAGAGACCGCATTTTTTTTATTTATTTATTTTTTTTTTTTTGGGGGGGAGGTGTTATATTATTATTGTATATTTCTTACTCCATCATTGTGCACTACACCAGGCAACAATTTGTACCCCAATGGCCAAGCTGATTACCATAATATGTAGCCTATAGGTGTGGAAGGATATTCTGTCCCCGGGAGGTTTTGTCTCTACATACGGCGAACTGTGTACAGACTTCTTCTGACAGCGCTGTCTGCTTTCAGAGCATGTTAAACTCCATTAATGAGGAACAGAATCTCCGACGGACTGATTTCTCTGGGACAATCCCGGTATGGACAGGAAATTCCGACCATCCATGCAAAGCTTCAAAAGCAATACAAAAGTTAATCTCATCGTTATCTTTTGTCACGTCATTCTCTCGTCTCCAAAATAGCACTTGTATTTATTCATCTTTGTTTTTTGTAACACCAGGTCTCAGAGGTTAGTATATTATGTACTAAAACCTCCAGGACCTGTTTCTTAACATGTGGAAGGATAATACATGAATTTTGAAACAGAACTTTTATTATTATTATTATTTTTTATTTATTTTTTCAGTTACCAGGACTCAAAGGTTAGCATATTTATGTACTAACCTCCAGGACCTGTTTCTTGACATGCGATGTACATACAGAATTCACGTACAACGGATGCAACGTACACCGTTGAATCTTACGATGGTTTTGAGTTTTGCGTCTACAAAAAGAGCACTCGCAAAAATTAATCGCAATTTCGCACGATTTGCGACGGGCTTGTCTTTGTTCTGGATTCTGTGCGTGCGCACATGACCGAGAACAATGGATTCTACCTGGTAAGTCTGCTGCCACCAAGCGTTCCAAAAGTCTCCCGTTGTTTCACCCTTCCATCTTTGCTTCGTCTATCAAGGAAGGAAATTGGTTTATGAGGAAATACATGTTGGTTGAAGCTAGATGGAAAAATAATCCTTGAACTGCTTTGAGCAGACAGTAGTGTTGGCAAAATATTAAATTGTCTGCAGGTCACAACAGTGCCGCAAATTGGTCATCTATTAATTTCTGTATAACAACGGCGCGCTATTTTGGCTTAAAGATGCTATGTCAGATTTTTGGCCGATTTGACCCCAAAATTTGATTTAAAATTCAATAAGTATTTTGACTGGGGTCGAGAACGTTACAGGCTTTCATTTGAGCCAGTGCTCGAAAAAGTCCGCCAATCATTGGTAGCAGTGAAATAAAGTGCTCAAAATTAGTTTTTGTCGGGATCCTGACAATACATGTATATCACGTGACCAACTGTTATGTGTTTTAAACGTTTGAAATTGTTGTCATGGTTCCTAACCATTAGAAGTAAACGTTAAACTGTTTTGCGTTAAGGCGGGTGATACTCTTTGAAATACCATTCACTCAAAAAAAAAAAAAATTAATGTTTGGGGCCAAAAATCAGACAAAGCTTCTTTAAAGCCAGTGGACACTATTAGTAATTACTTAAAATAATTATTAGCATAAAACCTTTCTTGGTGAAAAGTAATGGGGAGAGGTTGATGGTATAAAACATTGTGGGCAACGGCTCCCTCTGAGGTGCCATAGTTTTTGAGAAAGAAGTAATTTTCCACCAATTTGATTTCGAGACCTCAGATTTAGAACTTGAGGTCTCGAAATCAACCATCTAAACGCACACAACTTCGTGTGACAAGGGTGTTTTTTCTTTCATTGTTATCTCCCAAGTTCGATGACCGATTGAGCTCAAATTTTCACAGGTTTGTTATTTTATACATATGTTGAGATACACCAAATGTGAAGGCTAGTCTTTGACAAGTACCAATAGTGTCCACTGCCTTTAAACAGCTCTATGAAATTGGACCCTGCTTGAAGGCAGCCTTCCATGTCATTTACTGCTAGATAAATCAACACTTTCGTTCCTAATTTTCATGGAGGAAATAATAACCATTGTTTGCCAATGAGTTCACATCAATTAACAGAATGGAAATCCGTAAAAACACAAACACGTCCGGAAGAATAATCACATGTGAGCATTAGCAAATACTTTATTATTGTTTGATCTATTTGACCTTACTACCTGGACCCAATATCAACGAGCTGATCAAGCAGACACTAACTGCTTAATGATTGCTTGCTTGCTTAGCAGAAACGAGCAGGATACCAGTAACATATTAAGCATGAGACCTGGTGTTTGGCCATATGAAACAAGAACCGCTCCATGATTTCCCCCTCGCTCTCTTTTATTAATTTTTGAAATTTTATTTCAACAAATTGAAACAAACATCGGCTTTATTGCCCCCGAGTTCGACATATTGTTGTATTGGTTACTCAACAATCTCCTTGGAAAAATTAGTCCCAATTGAAGGAAGCAAAAAGTGAAATTGGAGGACCTATACTTCAACAATGGGTCGATTTTAGTCACACAGGGTTTGCTTTTTACCTCTCGGTTTGGTTTTGTAATCTTTGTAAAGCTATAATGTTTCAACAAATTCGAAAGTATTACTTTCAATGTAAAGCACTAGCCACAAACGATGTGCTCTTCTGGTGTATTGTTTGGCGTTAAATTGTTAAGGTTACGATACCACTTGAAACAGAAATAATGAAATACAACAATTCCACGAAACAATACCCAGCTCTTTATCTAAGATACAAAGCATTTTAAGAATGTACACCCCCCCCCCCCCCCACTTTATAGTAGCATCCTCATTAACGTTTTGTGCATTTTTATATAGATTTAAAGTCAATACCTAATAGGCATTCTAAAATGTGTAAAACAGTTTTCTTTTTCAACTGTCTTTTTGAAATATACAGTAACTTATTAATTGTTTAAACTTCGTTTGTATTAAGTAAAGCTAAAACTGGTTTCCCTTTGCACGCAATTATTGTACTTCACTCTTAAAACAACCCCCCCCCCCCCCGCCAAAAAAAAAAAAAAAAAAAAAAAAAAAAAAAACATCTTAAAGAATTGACAGATAACAACCCAAGTTAACGCATTCAAGGCAATTTACAGGCAGATGACACAAGACAGTTGAAAACACCAGAACTGAGGACTGTTCGTGTTCTGTTTAAAATTGATTCCATGCCGAGTCGACTTGACTCATCGTAGGCTTGCACTGCTCTCAGAATGGTCAATCATCACGTTCTGGTTGGTATGTATACCTCCGGTGGTGTTTGGAAGTTTTGAAATCCATTTATTTCAGTTTTGCGAACATCAGAACAGTGTTCCTACTTTGATATCACCTTCCGAAGACAGCGAGATGGCTCCGGAATCATGTAGCACCGACACCGGAGCATGCAACGGAACACCACCCTGAAGTGCGGGTGTTTCACCCCGTAGATGACGGGGTTGACGGCGCTGTTGAACAGTACGATCATCCCGGTCCACGGGACCACAGGGTCGCTGTCGCGGATCACAAGAGCAATGGCAAAGGGTAGTAGACAAATAATGAAGGCACACATGACGTAGAAGAGATTCTTGGTTATCTTTATCTGCCTCTTGCTGTGACCCATCGGTGGTTTTCTTTGCCGCTGTATTGTGTTCATGTTGGACGAGGAGGTATCAGTCATCTCGATTTTATTTGCCGCAATTTTCTTCAAATGGCTGGAGATGTGGCGATAGATCTTGAAGTAACACACGAAGAGAATGATGAGAGGCACTGGGTAGATGAGGGTAGAGCCCAAAAGACTGAAGGTCCTGCTGCTGGTGATTGAGCTGTCCTGAGAGCAGATCTTAAACTTCTCGGAGTAGCCCCACCTCCCGATTCCAAACAGGGGAATGCAACACACCAATGCTGGGTACAGCCACGTGAAGACCAACATGGCTGCCATCTTCGGCTTGGTGTATATCGCTCGATACGTCTCCATGGATTTGGTGATGAGGATGTACCGGTTGATTGCAATGACAGCCAAGTTCATGATGCTGCACGACAGGGTAGTGTAGTAGAAGGCACCCGCCAGGGAGCATATGACATCCGGTAAGGGCCAGCCGTCCATGCTCAGCAGAGCCACCGCCATAAACGGTGCAGCGGTGCTAGTCACCAGGTCGGCCGTGGCGAGGTTGACGACGAAGGCGTTGGTGCGCGTCTGGAGTTTCTTGGATAAGATAACGGCCAGAATGACCAAGACGTTCCCTACAAAGCCAGTCAAAGCCACCAGACAGTACGCACAGCCTATGATGATCCTTTGGGTTTTATCTTCGAACGTGTATCCCGCTGCTGTTGCGGACCAGGTGGCATCCTCATAGTTGACACTTTCAGACGCGGGGTCCGTCATCATACCGCCACAGTGTATACTTTCACGGTAATGTTTCTAATAACAATGACGAACCAATCACCAATTCGCTCTCCGTACGGACCTATTAAAGACAATCACCATAATCATTCATTAACATTACTTGCTCTCAGCTATTAACAATGTTTTGAGTAAAAGTACTCGTGTGAGGTTTGCGGAAGCGCCAAGTGTATGATTCTGAGAACCATCGGTGGCTGATAACAACTTAACGTTTCGTTCAGTATGCTCTGATCGTCTTAACATGGGGATGCTGCAATATGTTGCTGAGTGCTGCTTAAGTGATGCCATATAGTCTAACTGGAAATTGGGCTTGCTTCGGAAACGGGGACCACCATCCACCGACAGAGTCTAGCATTTATCAGAGCATACAGATCGAAACGTTGTCAACCACCTGTTTTTCCCCACAACCAACACTACTCAACAGAAATTAATTACCTATGTTGCTACCACAAACCTCATCTGAGTATCCTCCTACCATACAAAGCTAAACTCCTACTGACCGTTTTGGGGTGATAAAAATAAATAACCGTTAGTGTTCAGCGCATATGACATTACAAAGAAGTCTCTATGCGCTTTGACATGAAAACAAAAGAGAAGTAAAAGTTAATAGAAGTAAGAGATAACAAAAGTAAGTAATGATGCTCACATATACTGTAAACTCTTTGCAATAGCAGGGAGAGAAACTAATGACACCCTTCTCACACAAAAACAACAACCAAAAACAGTCTACTTTCGGTTTAAAGCTAGTGGACACTATTGGTAATTACTCAAAATAATTATTGCCATAAAACCTTACTTGGTGACGAGTAATGGGGAGAGGTTGATGGTATAAAACATTGTGAGAAATAGCTCCCTCTGAAGTGCCATTGTTTTAGAGAAAGACGTAATTTTCCACAAATTTGATTTCGAGACCTCAAGTTTAGAAATTGAGGTCACGAAATCAAGCATCAGAAAGCACACAACTTCGTGTGACAAGGGTGTTTTTTTTTTCATTATTATCTCGCAAGTTCGATGACCGATTGAGCTCAAATTTTCACAGGTTTGTTATTTTATGCTTATGTTGAGATACACCAACTGTGAAGGCTAGTCTTTGACAATCACCAATAGTGTCCACTGCCTTTAAAGGATTTGGGTACTTTTTCAAAATGTCCGTAGAATTACATTAAACTTACAGGGTTTGAAGATAATGATAGTGGAAATCTTCCCTTCAAATATTACTTACTGAGGTGCTGTAGTTTTTGAGAAATGAGTAAAACAGTGTAATGAAAATACGTTTGTAAATGCTTAAAATAATTTTGGTCTCATGAGACCAATTTTTTTTTCATGACATTGTTTTACCCATTGCCCCATAACTACAGCACCCGAGCACGTCATATTCTTTTAGGGAAGCTTTCTACTATCATTATCTTCAAACTGTGTAAGTTTAGTGTAAGTCTGTGGACATTGTGTTTTTTGTCTTACAAACAGTACACCCTTTAAAGACAGTGGGCACTATTGGTAATTGTCAAAGACCAGTCTTCTCACTTCCTGTATCCCAACATATGCATGAAATAACAAACCTGTGGAAATTTGCGAGATAATAATGAAAGAAAAAAACACCCTTGTCACACGAAGTTGTGTGCTTTCTGATGCTTGATTTCGTGACCTCAATTTCTAAAACTTGAGGTCTCGAAATCAAATTCATGGAAAATTACTTCTTTCTCGAAAACTACGTCACTTCAGAGAGAGCCATTTCTCACAATGTTTTATACTATCAACCTCTCCCCATAACTCATTACTAATTGAGGTTATATGCTGATAATTATTTTGAGAAATTACCAATAGTGTCCACTGCCTTTAAGGAGGGAAACTGTAGATGTAATTTCCCCAGTGTGGGATAATATAGTTTTTATCTTATCTTATCTTATGAGCGTCCTGTGAGTATCATAGTGTTTTATTTCCGCCTGTCGAAAAAAGTAGTATAGGATCACATTCTTTTGGTGGTGATGTCGTTCAAAGTATAATAGGACCATACTTTTGTAAAGAACCCGGAAAATTAAGTTCTTTTTAGGCACTGGACACTATTAGTAATTGTCAAAGACCAGTCTTCTCACTTGGTGCATCTCAACACATGCACAAAATAACATACCTTTTTTTTTTTTAACTCAATTGGTCGTCGAAGTTGCGAGAAAACAACACCCTTGTCACACCTTATTGTGTGCTTTCAGATGCTTGATATCGAGACCTCCAAATCTAATTCTGAGGTCTCGAAATCAAGTTCAACTATTTCAGTGGAAAATTACCCTTTTTCTCGAAAACCACGTCACTTCAGAGGGAGCCGTTTGTCACAATGTGTTAAACTATCAACAACTCTCCATTGCTTGTGAACAAGTACGTTTTTATGCTAACAAATATTTTGAATAAATACCAATGGTGTCCAGTGCCTTTAAAGAAAATCATATTGATCAACATTGAAAATAACAACACGTTGTGGACGTGTGTAAATCCACACAGTGTTAAAAGTCCCTACTTGGTTCTCGGGTCCACACTTCGAATTATAGTTAAAACACCGGGACAAAGTTAACCCTCTCTTAGCGATAGGTAACTTTGTTCTTTTACGGATACAACAACAAATGAAATACGTCCCATCCGAAGAACGAGGCAATTCTGGTTAAAGGTAGTGGACACTATTGGTAATTGTCAAAGACTAGCCTTCACATTTGGTGTATCTCAACATAAACATAAAATAACAAACCTGTGAACATTTGAGCTCAATCGGTCATCGAACTTGCGAGATAATAATGAAAGAAGCTGTGTGCGTTTAGACGGTTGATTTCGAGACCTCAAGTTCTAAATCTGAGGTCTCGAAATCAAACTCGTGGAAAATGACTTCTTTCTCGAAAACTATGGCACTTCAGAGCGAGCCGTTTCTCACAATGTTTTGTACCGTCATCCTCTCCCCATTACTCGTTACAAAGTAAGGTTTTATGCTAATAATTATTTTGAGCAATTACCAATAGTGTCCACTGCCTTTAAGTGCATTGCATAGCGCAAGTGTCAAGACCGGAATTTGAACCCACCAGTCCGATGATCAGAACACCAGAGCTTGAATCCAGTACTGTTTGCTGCTCGGCCACCACACAACAGCCCACCTAGAACAGCTGCGAATCAATCGACCACAGGTCACAGAGCGTGAACCCGGTGTGCTTTTTGTCCTCGAGTTAGGTGTAAATTCGCAAGTTTGATTTGCTATTCCTCATGACCTTACCTGTAGTTTATGTTTCCCTGCCCTGAAGACGAACCAGTCAACTGTCTCCTTGTTAGTACAATGCACCTGGAAGATTCCACAAAGTTGTGACTGATGACGCTTAATATATATACCTTAGAGCTTACATGAAAGCGAAAGAGTTAAATACAGTACTTCCTTCCTTGTGCGAATTACAAATAAAAAATGATGCCTTGTTTCAAGCAATGCATAAACGGAAGCCACTCGGGTTAACCGGATCAAGTAATGGTTGTTTTTGCTTTGGACTACTTGTAATAATTATTGCAGTTGTATTTACCCGCGGGTATATTTTCAGGGTATGATCTCATTAAGCGAATTAAGGTCAAAGGATGTGCCAGATTGTTTTTAAACAATAAAATCTTATTATAAATGTTCACAAGATTTTCACGTTAAAGGATTCGGGTACTTTTTCAAAATGTCCACAGATTGACATTAAACTTTCAGGGTTTGAAGATAATGATAGTGGAAAGCTTCCCTTGAAATATTATAGGTTTTCTCGGTCAATTTCGGAAAAAGAGCAGCCAATTTAACCACCAAGCTATTCTATTTCGCGCAAAATCGAAAGCTACTCAAAAGGGCCATTCGATTTCGTTTTGGGATTAGTCAAATGTAATGTTGCGTCATTCGAGTTAACAAAATAATCATCAAAGCAGCATTCAAATTCGCAGACGCTTCTTGAGGCGAGTGTCACGAAAAAGAATGACGCTGCGCTAAATTGAACAGAGTGCTTAAGGAATTTGACTCGACCCAAAACGAAATTGAATGGCCGAATTCTGAATTTGAAACGCAGTAACAACTGGAAAAACAAAACAGCTTTAGTTCGGACGCATGAAAATTAAATTGACTGCTCATTTGCCGAATTTGACCGAGAAAACCTAAACTAACTAAGGTCGTGTAGTTTTTGAGAAATGAGTAAAACAAGTCACAAAATAGTTTTGGTCTCATGAGACCAAAATTATATTAGCATGTAAAATCCCCTTAACCAGTTATGATATTATACCAAAACCATAGCATAACCGGTTAATACGTTTTTACATGCTAAAACTGAGACGAAAACTATTACTTTACTCATTTCTCAAAAACTACAGCATCTCAGTAAGTAAAATTTCAAGGGAAGCTTTCTACTATCATAATCTTCAAACTGTGTAAGTTTAATGTAAATATGTGGACATTGTGTTTTTTGTTAAGAAAAAGTATATAAACCCTTTAAAGCCATTTTGGGGGTACGGTGGACACAACGCTTTAACACTCTGCAATAACTGGGGTGTTAAAACTAACACCATTGGTGACGTCTTATATCGATGAGAGAATTAACATTAACATCATGGGGTGTTGAAAAATACCAATGTAGTTGTTTGTTTTTAAAGACACTGGACACTATCTGTAACTGTCAAAGACCAGTCTTCCCACTTGGTGTACCTCAACATATGCATAAAATAATAAACCTGTGAAAATTTGAGCTCAATTGTTTGTCGAAGTTGGGAGATAATAATGAAAGAAAAAACACCCTTGTCGCACGAAGTTGTGTGCCTTCAGATGTTTGACTTCGAGACGAGACCTCAAAATCTCATTCTGAGGTCTCGAAACCAAATTCGTGGAAACTTACTTCTTTCACGAAAACTACGTTACTTCAGAGGGAGCCGTTTCTCACAATGTCTTATACTATCAACCTCTCCCCATTACTCGTTACCAAGTAGGGTTTTAGGCTTGTAACTGTTTAGAGTAGTTACGAATAGTGTCCACTGCCTTTAACGAAATTTGTGCTATTTCAACATCCTATGGTGTACGTTTTGATACTTTTGTTGGTATTATATGAAACTTTTATCTGATTTAACATCAACAGCTCTTCAGTGCCCTCATACCTAGATGTTATAGTCATTGGAGAGTTATTTCTAAAAGTATACACAGCCTTTACCAAGTCAAATAGTGTATGTTAGGGCTGTAATGAGATCTCACAGCTCACATGTCATTACGTGACTTGTCCTGACCTGCATGTTGAATTCACGAGCAATTAGATAAATTATCAAGCGATTTGTCTTGACCAGTATTTTTGGTATAACTTCGCTTTTTATTTTTTCAATTTTATTTTGTGACCTACTCTCTCCTCCTTTGACAGACTTTCCCAGTACATGATAAGGGTGTTTTTTTTATCCGACAGACATCCCGATCAATTCCGGTTTATTAAATTTATTTATTACCGTTTTTTATTTTATTTTATTTGTTAGTTATTTTTTTTATTTCACTGAACTACAGTACTTGCCAGGGTACTCGCGGCGGTAATTTTGTCTGGCTACGTCACCCGGAAAACTGAACACGCCGGAAAGCTAAAACCGTTCGAACAACGTGTTGAAATGTCCGGCTACGTCACCCGGAAAACTTAACACGGCGGAAGACTGAAACCGCCACACCGGTAATGGCCCTTTAATACCATGTGAAAGTAGAGCAATGGTTGGAAGGTGAACTGACGTAGAAAGGGAAATAATAACCAGACAATCAACTTGTCCTGTGAAACAAACCAATGGTGTGGTTTTTCCCATCCAGAAAGTTTTGGAAAACAATATCGCAAACTTCATTGTCAGATGTTGATCTGTAAACTGACAAAGACTGTCTGTAAAATGCACCAATGCATTACTATAGGTACATGACGAAGTTTGATGAACAGTTTAGACAATGTAACATGTAACAGCAAATGTTGTTATACCTCGGTCACAAACTGTGAAAATTGATTGGTCGAGAACCAATCACGTGACGTGCAACAAAAACGCATGTTACATGGCTCGTGGGTCGGGTAACATGAAAAGTGATGTACACCGGTGTACATCACCTTGATTGTTCCCAGTGTTGGTCATGTTTCGCCGAGCTGCCGTGGCGCTCCGAAGCAGCCTGTATTTGTTGTACTTACTTCACACATAGATCCTTGGTTTACATTTGCAAAACACTTGCCATTTAATTTGGTATTTGTAATCTATTTCACAAGTTAGTTCAATACATAATACACAGCTTTGATTTTTTGTTTTACAATTCAATTCAACAATAAGGTATTAAACGATTCAGCGACCTGCACGCAGTGCATACACGAACAACGTATACATTGTATGTACAGTACATTGTACAGCGAGAAAACAGTATAGAGAAGTCGTGAGTACGGTCGTGTCTTTCTACATTCAACCTCGTACGCTTGGCTCAAACAAAAAACGAAAGTACTCCTCCTTCCTTCCTTCCTGTGAGGTGCAGACTCGCATATAAAATATGTGAGGATAAATGCACTGCGTGTTTGCGCATGCGTCCAAGAAAAATAAGAAGGACATGCTGTCGAGTGCGGAAATAATTTATGTAAACAAGTGCAAGTAAAAACTGTTGGATGCATACATGAACATGTACAATGTAATGTATGCCGTGCAGACTATACATGTACATGAACATGGTCTATGTAGGTGTGTACATTACGCTGTACACGTGTTATATGCACGATGTGTGTTATGTATGGGGTGCGCTGGCGGAATTCAGTGGGGAATCGGATTATGCCGGTCGCGGCCGGCTAGAGCGCTTGATCAAGGCTAACCAAACGCGAACTATTCGTTGCGAAAATCCGAATCCTATTCGCATTCACAGAATGAAGTGTTCCACCAATCAAATGACAAGGAATGTGTGTGTACTTTAAATAATAACAATTAACAATGCTGGATTTGTAAATGCAGGTGGTAGCAAAAAGTAGCATAAATTATAACAATTAAACTCGTACGTGATTAAAACAGTGGATTAAATAGTGCGAAAACATACAATGCTGACAATATTAAACCCCTCCACCCAAACATCCTGGTCGGGGTGAGGCTAGCCTTTTGTCAATGCGTTCGTGGCTTGGAGAGCCGCGATCCGAAGCGGCTGGAACAGAGCGAAGCCCGCCACTAGAGCGCCATCTCGACTCGCGCGCGTGGTCTCCCTGTCGCTCCGCTGTTTACGGCACGAATGCCTTGACAAAGGGATATGTGGATGCGGGAGGGAGGCAGCATGTGAACACCTTATCAAAAACATCACACCGACCACAAGTAAGAGTTCCCTTAAATGTTTTACATAATTCAAGTTTGGTACTGTTGAAATGGCTACCCAAATGAGTTGTATAAAAGTCTTTGGCATTTTATAGTTATAAGTTTTCAATCTATTTTGATCGCATCTTTCTGAGACAGCTAGATGGTTCCGGAATCATGTGGTATCGACACCGGAGCATGTGACGGAACACCTCCTTGAAGTGCGGGTGTTTCACCCCGTAAATGACAGGGTTGACGGCACTGTTGAAGATGATGAACGCCCCAGTCCAAGGGATGACCGGATCGCTGGGCGGTATCATCAGAGCGATGGCGAAGGGGGCCAGACAGGCAATAAAGGCGCACACCACAAGGAAGAGATTCTTGGTGATCTGTACCTGTCTCTTGCTGAAGCTTCCCGCTGGTTTCTTCTGTAGCTGAGTGCTGCTGGCGCTGGAAGCGTTGGAAGTGTCAGCCATCTCAATCCCCTTCCCCATCATCTTCTTCATGTGGCCTGTGACATGGCGGTAGATCTTGAAAGTAACAGACGAACAGGATGATGAGTGGAATTGGGTAGATACAAGCAGATCCCAGCAGACTGAAGGTATCGCTAGATTCAGCCGAGGTGTCTTGAGTACAAGTCTTGTACTTGTCTGAGTAACCCCATTTACCGATACCAAATAATGGAAGGGAACAGACTAATGCTGGATAGAGCCACGTAAATACCAACATGGCTGTTATTTTCTTAGGTGTGTAGATGGAGTGGTAAGTTCCAATGGATTTAGTGATGAGCACGAATCGGTTAATGGAGATGGCCGCAAGGTTCATGATACTGCAGCCAAGACTGGCAAATCCAACGGCAGCTGCGACAGAGCAGACCTCCTCTGGCATCGGCCAGCCCGTCATGCTGAACAGCGCCACCGCGGTAAACGGTGCCGTAAGACAAGTCACCAGGTCAGCCGTGGCGAGGTTGACGACGAATGCATTGGTGCGGGTCTGAAGCTTATTGGATAAGACAACAGCCAGAATCACCAAGACGTTCCCCACGAAGCCAGACATGGCCACGAAGCAGACGAGGCTGCCGATGATGGCTCGCTGCGTGTAGTCCTCAAAGCGGAAGGTTCGACCGTCTCCCATTGGCGTTGATACGATGTTACCATCGCTAGCGGTTGTTAAGTTCTCAACAAAAGTATCATCTGTTGAATTGATTAACTCCTGATCAGTTGCCATGACGAAGTAACTGTCATCTGTAGCATTTTCAAGCAAGGTAAACAATGTCTGCGTCTCTGACATTATTGTCGTCGCCATATTGGTTGTTGTTAAATCAGTTGTCATAGTTATGGTGTCCAATGAAGCCGTTTATTTGGCGTTGTTCCAAAGTGCACGTGTGGCGAACTTCCTTGTTTTGATTAACTGTATAGAAAAGACAAAACAAATTGATGTTAAGTCGTCAATCATAATGCGGAAATTTAAGGATTATTTTACAGGGTTTTGTTTCACCTTTCTAAAGCCAGCAAACAGAATGGTATGTAAATAGTGATTCCATGCCCCTAGTTGTCTTGTGTTTCAGCCCAGCCCTCTGAAAAACAGTATCTTATTCTACTGACAAGAATATGACCCCCTTTCCAAGATGGAGTTTGGCCAGTTTATACTGTTCTTAAGGACAAAACAAGAAAGGGGAGTAAAATTACTACATAGGGGAACTCTATAAAGACTGTAGTGCTCCACACGGAAATTTGTGTACACAGTCTATGAACAAATGTCACGGACAAAACAAAAGAAACCTCCACAAGGATGCATTTTTTTGTCAGGGTTGTGTTCGTTTTGGTGAACACTCTCCACTATTTATATACATTTTGAATCAACAAACTTTGAAGTTATGACGATCAGGCAGAAATGTTAGCTGTTAATCTGGTAATTTGTCTTGCTGTAATGTGTTCCGGTTTCGACTGTGAGTTTATCAGTTAAACCGTTCTCAGAACGATGACTGTTTCGGTCAATACGAAACAATTAGAAGAGCAATTAAAATGTTTCGAAACTGATAAATTTGTTTGATAAAAAACTATTTTTGCGATTAAAGTAATCCAAACAAGGTGGTATGTCGTTAAACAGATTCTTTGTCGTGGTCGAGCGGGTTAGAGCACCGACTTCAATCTCTGGTGTTTCTGATCAGCAGAGTGTGGGTTCGAATCCCCAGCCGTGACACTTATGTCCTTAAGCAATATACTTAACCATTGCATAGTCCTTCGAATGGGACGTAAAGCCGTTGGTCCCATGTGTTGTGTAACGCATTTAAAATAACCCAGTTAAATTTATCAAAAAGAGAAGGGGTTCGCCCCGTGTTCCTAGCTGTGGCTACTAAATGTGCCGTAGCACCTTGTAAACCCTTATAAGGTGCTACATAATTTGGGTCTCGGCATTCATAACTTTCAATAACCTCTCTTTCTATAAAATGTATATACTAAGCGCCTTGTTAGATACGTGCGCCTTGTTGGTAGATAAGAGCGCTATATGAGACTTCGATATTATGAGTCTATTGGTCGTTGCAAAACATGTCATTAACAGTATTGTTCATAAGTGGCTGCTAATACTTCTGCCAAAATAACAGGAAATGTTGATCCCACACTTGGCATGATGTCATATTTTTCTTGAGAAATCAACTACAGCCGGTGAATCATTTTAACTTTAAAGGAAACTTATATCCTTTTTGCACACTCCATTTGACCCTTTTTTTTTTTGCACAAACAAGAACTCAAACAGTACAAGATGGTGATACAATTACTAATAAAAGACTGTTCAGATTAAAAAAGGAATTGAGCCCTTAAAAGCGACCTGTGCTATAGCGACAATGGCGTTACAAATTTCGTTTCGGGGACACGTTGCCTTGGATCGGGCGAGTTGGTATATGCAAAGCGTTTGAAACCGTTTGTTATAAAATGCATACGACTAGAAAGGTTTTTTTCAAAGAAGTGTAGAACGCTCAACACAAACTAGCCTCGAAACTGCATGGTATTCCTTATACGTCGTGAACTAACAGGGCACGCCATTTTGTGGAGCCAAGTTTTTAATGACTGCTATTGTAAACTGTGTACATGTCGACTCTTAGCCGCTGTATTGTTTATTTAACCAATAATAATAGAGTTTTAGCCGCTGTATTGTTTAATAAACCAATAATAAGAAAAGTAGACATTGCAAATCTCGCACGTATAATCTTGCATATTGTCAGGATGTATTTGTCTCTTTGTAATTTACTGTAAATAGCTTGAATTCCATCGTCAGAATACTGGTCAACAAAATGAAACATAGTTTGGTTTTGTTCGTTCAGCTGAATCACATAATAGACATTTAGAATGTGAAGTACAGTAGACTAGGGGCCATACCCTATAGCTTTTCTCTGTCATAGTAATGAGGTTTATTAGAGTTTAATGAGGTCTTTTAGCAAGGCTGTGTAACTTATGTTAGTTTATTCTTATGGGTTTAAGTTTTGATAGTGAAGCAGTGTTTATGCAAATATCAAGGAAGATGTATTTAGGTTTGGGGCGTATAGTCCAGTCAGATCACATCGAGACAGCATTGAGTCAGGACGTCTTGTTCCGACTCTGTCGGCTGCTTGAACTTGAGACTGCAATGAGTGACTAACTATAAGAAGGCTCAATTAACCTTTAGGGAGTATGGAGGACAGACATTATATCACTGCACTGTTTGGTATGAGTGATATACAGACAAATTTACCCAAACCTAACAGTGTCATAGTGCTGTGTCCACCATACCTTAACAAAAAAAAACTTATAGGGCCAAGACAGCCTGCGAAATGTGTGTTTTGCGATTTCGTATGATGATATTTTAAACCAGACATAGTGGAAGGTGACTGAGCTACATTGTGGAGAAAAGCTGTAAATATAAACCATTTCTTGAATGTCCAAAGTAGCTTTAGGGAAACCGCTTGTATTTTGAAGCGAAGTTCATGATAGTTTAGCGCCACAAGACATAAACAGCGCCCTCTCTGGGACAATGCGGTTAAAAGCCGCTGACACTGTGCCTTGGATTGGTATGAAATGCATATGGTTAAAAACATGTTTTAAAAGTAGAATATAATTATCCTCACAAATACGCCTAGCCTCAAAATTGCGTGATTGTCCTTTTAGTTTGCGAACTAACATGGTCTGCCATGGAGTCAAATACTTGGCTCGAAAAAAATACTAAAAGTTTGTTTAGCTGGTTGCTATACAAAAAAAGTCATGAGCGATTAGCAAACGCTTTTGTACACGGTATTTTTTTTCACACACACAATGAAGGATGTTTGTGCAGGCTTGAGTTTACAAGCTTTAGATAAATTCAGTCTGGGCAAAGCTTAAGGGAGTACACTTTACACTTTAGCCCTCTTCTACTCGTAGGCCAAACTGGCCAACATTTTGCCTCCTAGTCTTGGTGCAAGACGTTTCTCGTTTCCCTTTCACGCACACCGCGGCCAATTCACCGACAGCGCCCGCACCGACTCACCTTCACTCACGCCCCGGAGAAACGGGGCGGTGAGTGGACTAAGTCAGGTGAGTCGGTGCGATTGGTGAATTGGGCGCGGTGTGCGTGAAAGGGAAAAGAGAAACGTCTTGCACCAAGACTAAGTGCCTCCAAGAACGACGATCCATCTTTGAAATAATGTCTCACACAATAGATCAGTTTGTTTTGTTCTTGGTTTGACCTCTGTGGTTTGACCACGGAGGTATGATTGTCTTGGAAAACACATGTGCCTACATAACCACATTTTCATCTTGATATATACCATTGGGCCAAACAGTTTGTCGAAGGTCGTGGCCCATTTTAGCATACACTCGCGTAATGGGTACCGGCGCGATTCTTTGCAATTTGATAGCCCATCTTCAAGGTACTCAGACTTAGTCATAAAAGTTAACATTACTGATCGCGGGTTTCAAATAGGTTTGCCCATGCATTAAGCAATAAACCAGTATATGTGTTCCACTGTCCATGTCCCCCCCCCCCCCACACAAACTCCCACAACAATCAGTGGCAATTATAAATAATTTCCAAGTACAAAAACAAAAAACCAACAATGTATACTTGGTTTGCGGTAACACCATGCGTGTATCTACTTGCCAGGTAGAGTTTGTTTTTAGTGAACTGTCTTGCTTTATTCTACTGCCGCGGAGCAGATGTTCGGGGGTTCGGGAGACTTCTCAGTTCTGAAAAGAACTGTCCTGGCAAGGAGATACACACATGGTGTTACCGCAAACCAAACATACATTGATACCTCACCATGCAATGCCTCAAATCCTATAAAAACCAACAAACTTCAAAGTATCACAGCTATTTTATACAGTAAAGGGGAAAGTATCCATTGACTCTAGTCTTGAACTTGTGTCCTCTACTCAATGTTTTGATAAAGAGTTCCAGGGTCCGTGGAGTTGAGCTCCCTGCAAATAACAACACCCTACACCGGAGTAAATGTTCTTAAACGTCCGAGCATCGATCTTGAAAAAAATGTCCCTGCTCCTCTTGGCAACTTATGGCCATTTTAACGGTCAGGGCTTATATTATCCAACCTGCCCAAAGTTAAAAGCCAACAACACCAAGGTCGCAATGAGGAATTTTTTTACGCTTTTACTGGACTCTCAATATTATAGAATATTTTGAGAAACTATAAAATATATTAGGCCTAATGAAGCCGAAAAATGCATTTTGTGTCAGTCAGAGTATAGCTGTCATGTATTATGTTCGTCTGTCCTTTTGTTTTCTGCGTGTCTGTCTGATTGTTTTGTTTGTTTGTATGTTTGGCTGTTATTTACAAGCTTATGCTATCAAAATAGCCAGATATACCCTTCATATTACATTAATCCTGCTTTACTGCTACTTTATGTTATTTATGCTGAAAGGCAGTGGACACTATTGGTAATTGTCTAAGACTAGCCTTCACAGTTGGTGTTTCTCGACATATGCATAAAATAACAAACCTGTGAAAATTTGAGCTCAATCGGTCATTGAACTTGCGAGATAAGAATGAAAGAAAAAACACCCTTGTCACACGAAGTTGTGTGCGTTTAGATGGTTGATTTCGAGACCCCAAGTTCTAAACTTGAGGTCTTGAAATCAAATTCGTGGTAAATTACTTCTTTCTCGAAAACTATGGCACTTCAGAGGGAGCCGTTTCTCACAATGTTTTATACCATCAACCTCTCCCCATTACTCGTGACCAAGAAAAGTTTTATGCTAATAATTCTTTGGAGTAATTACCAATAGTGTCCACTGCCTTTAACTCCATTATCACATGTACTTAGCTTTTATTTATCATAGAACCATGCAAATAAATGTATATCTGAATTGAATTGCTTCCTCCCTATTAATTCAGTGGCACCCATCGATGTATTGAGAACTAGACCTCTATAGTCAGCTGTTTCGGAGTTCAGACACTTTAACAGGTGGCGCTGGATCTGATGGTCCTTGACACCGGAAAGACATTCCTCAAGCTAAAGGGGGTCCATGGTGGGGAAACTCAAATGACCCTAGCCTCCACATAAGCCCACATAATAAATACATGTATATACAGCGTTAACCACTGAGGGTACAGGAAGAAGAAATGCAAACACCATGGAGGAAGGAAATCCTGTCCTAGAACTATGAGGTTCGTTACGCTATTGTCTCCACACGAACCTTTTAAATAGATGGTGATATCTCAAACGACAACAATTTCTTTTGCCATTTATATTTGCTTTCTTTTACAAGGGTGTTCTGAAAATCAAATCTCGCCAAAAATTTGTTGACTCTTTGCAGAGTGGATTATCTGGAGCCCATACCTACATTGAGAGTTAACAAGATCACCGGAGCCCAATTTTGGCGAGATCTGATTTCAAAAAAAAAATCTACCTTTTTTTATTCCCTATAATTGACACAGCTTAGCGATTGTTAATTGTTTTGACATACAATGAGATGAGATAACTGCTACATATCAGTGCATGATCATTGGTTGTATATTAAACTGTTGTTCATAAAATGGACTTGAAAAAAAATGGTGCCCGTGTTTGTGGCTGTACACACATATATGTACATGTATACGTAGGCCTACATGAACTGCTGGTGAAGTATTCAAAACAATGTGAGACCTTAAAAAAAAGTAGTTGAAACTTTATCTAACGATTAACAATTGTGTACTTTATCTTTAAAAAAAAATATGCCAAACCAACCTTCCTTTCAAAGGAAATAACACGTAAACAGACTCACCGTAAACTGCACAGCCTTTATTTTCCTATATTCCAATAAAGGCCCGAGTCCGAGATAAAAGTCGTTGTTTTCGCGTACTTCGAGCTGCGATAATCGGAGACCGTGTGATTCTTGCTAGCTCTCGCTAAAATATTATCAGCACAAGAATGTCTGGGAAACTGGTACGTCACATGCTATGTACGCATTGGGGTTTTGTGTACACAACAGTCGGCAAACCCGGATCTCAGTGTGGGGTCAGCACACATTGCAGAAACGTTGATCTGTTACAACTATGGCGGAAATCCCGTGTCTGATTTCAAATGGCCGATGAAAATGGGGAAAACAATCCATCGACATCAGCAACCACACTGTAGCGGTGTTATGAAACATTAGAAGGGGTAATTTTTGGAGGCAAGTTTAGCAAGTTGTTGATCCATGGCTGATGACCCCTGGGCGAACAAAGATGTTGACAATAACAATAGTATTATCAACAACATTCTTTAAAGGCAGTGGTCAGGTATTTCTCAAAATAATTATTAGCATAAAACCTTTCTTGATAACGAGTAATTGGTAGAGGTTGATAGAATCAAACATTGTGAGAAACGGCTCACTCTGAAGTAATTTGGTTTTCGAGAAAGAAGTAATTTTCCACGGATTTGATTTCGAGGCCTCAGATTAATAGAATTAGTGGTCTCGAAATCAAGCATCTGAAAGCACACAACTTCGTGTGACAGTGGTGTTTTTTCGTGCATTATTATCTCGCAACTTTGACGACCGATTTAGTTCAAATTTTCACAGGTTTGTTATTTTATGCATATGTTATGATACACCAACTGTGAAGGCTAGTCTTTGACATTACCAATAGTGTCCAGTTTCTTGAAAAGGAACGGCGCGTTTTTTGGTGATCATAACAAAAAACAATTATTATTATTATTATTATTATTATTATTATTATTATTATTATTATTATTATTATTATTATTATTATTATTATTATTATTATTATTATTATTATTATTATTATTATTATTATTATTATTATTATTATTATTATTATTATTATTATTATTATTATTATTATTATTATTATTATTATTATTATTATTATTATTATTATTATTATTATTATTATTATTATTATTATTATTATTATTATTATTATTATTATTATTTATTCGACCAATACAAGGTACAACAAACAAGTTACAATAGCACAAGACAGAACATTAACGGGGAAAAAAAAAACAATTATAAAAAAGCAAGAAGTAAGGAAAATAAATACAGAATTAAATAAAGGAATAAGATATGAAATCATTAAGAATTGCTTTAATCTCAAGGTTTGGTACACTTAAAGGCAAACAGTAGCTAATTATTTTCAACAATTCGATTGTTCTACCTCCATGATTGTTTTAATCTTGTGTAAAGTTTTAAACACTTAAAGACACTGGGCACTATTGGTAATACTGTCAAAGACCAGTCTTCTCATTTGATGTATCTCAACATTATGCTTTAAAATAGCAAATTTGAGCTCAATATTGGTCGTCGAAGTTTCGAGATAATAATGAAATAAAAAACACCCTTTTCACACGAAGTTGTGTGCTTTCCGATGCTTGATTTCGATACCTCGAATTCTAAATCTGAGGTCTCGAAATCAAATTAGTGGAAAATTACTCCTTTCTCGAAAACTCAGTTACTTCAGAGTGAGCCGTTCTGACAATCATTTTATACTATCAACAGCTCCACATAACTCGTTACCAAGTAAGGTTTTATGCAAATAACTACTTTGAGTAAATACCAATAGTGCCTAACTAACTTGTGCTACTATCCGATTTGCCCAGATCATCCCCTATAGTTTCCAGTGCACAAGCCGAAAAGGACATTAAACAACCCGCATCGACACAAAGCAATGGTCACTAGGAACACATTGCCACCTACGGGCTGAAACAAATTTATCCTCTTCACAGTGCATAAAGATGCATGGAAATGACCCACTTCTCGAGCCTGGCTAGTAAAACGAAATGCACTACCTTTCCAACTTAATTTAATAATACAAAGCAACTATGATCAAGTGCTGACGACACAAGAGCGTGGGTCCGGTGAACTAAACCAATCCGCAACGACACGACAACATTATTGTTTGTTTCAAAACATTATTTTAAAGAAAACTTAATGAGAAACAACAAACAAGGAGATGAAAAACTAATTATATTTCGGCAACACAATGGTTATTACTTTTTTTTTTTACAAATTAATGTTTATTTCTTTGTGAAATCGGGCTCTAATTAGCCTGATCTGCAGTCGTCTATTTTGATAGATTCCCTTCTTAAGTTTTCTTAAGTGCTCCTTATACACCACTCAAGTTGTTTACTGTTCAAATTGCTAAAAAGAAAAATGAGTTGTATAGAGTCGTTGGTATTTACAGTCATCAGTTTTCAGTCTATTTTGATCTCATCTTTCTGAGACAGCTAGATGGTTCTGGAATCATGTGGTATCGACACCGGAGCATGTGACGGAACACCTCCTTGAAGTGCGGGTGTTTCACTCCGTAGATGACGGGGTTGACGGCGCTGTTGAAGATGATGATCGCCCCAGTCCATGGGATGACCGGATCACTGGGCGGTATCATCAGAGCAATGAAGAAGGGAGCCAGACAGGCAATAAAGGCGCACACCACAAGGAAGAGATTCTTGGTGATCTGTACCTGTCTCTTGCTGAAGCTTCCCGCTGGTTCCTTGTGTAGTTGAGTGCTGCTGGCACCCGAAGGATTGGAAGTGTCAGCCATCTCAATGCCCTTCCCCATCATCTTCTTCATGTGGCCTGTGACGTGGCGGTAGATCTTGAAGTAACAGACGAACAGAATGATCAGTGGAATGGGGTAGATCAGAGCAGATAGCAACATACTAAATAGATCGCTCGATTCGACCGAGGTGTCTTGAGTACAAGTCTTGTACTTGTCTGAGTAACCCCATTTACCGATACCGAAGAATGGAAGGGAACAGACTAATGCTGGATAGAGCCACGTAAATACCAACATGGCTGTTATCTTCTTAGGTGTGTAGATGGAGTGGTAAGTTCCAATGGATCTAGTGATGAGCACGAATCGGTTAATGGAGATGGCCGCAAGGTTCATGATACTGCAGCCAAGGCTTGTAAACCCAATAGCAGCTGCGACAGTGCAGACCACCTCTGGCATCGGCCAGCCCTTCATGCTGAACAGCGCCACCGCTACAAACGGTGCAAGTAGACAAGTCACAAGGTCGGCCGAGGCCAAGTTGACGACGAAAGCATTGGTGCGGGTCTGCAGCTTCTTTGATAAGACAACGGCTAGAATCACCAAGACGTTCCCTACGAAGCCAGACATGGCCACGAAGCAGATGAGGCTGCCGATGATGGCTCGCTGCGTGTAGTCCTCAAAGCGGAAGGTTCGACCGTCTCCCATTGGCGTTGTTACGAGGATATCATCGCTAGCGGTCGTGAAGTTCTCAACAAAAGTATCATCAGTTGAATTGATTAACTCGTCATCAGTTGTCATAACAAAATAGCTGTCACTGGTAGCATTTTCGGGCGAGATGAAAAATGTTTGCGTCTCTGTCATTAATGTCGTCACCATATTGGTTGTCATTAAATCAGTTGCCATGGTCATGGTGTCTTATGAAGCCGGTTATCTGGGTAGGCGTTCTTTCAAAGTGCACTTGGGACGAACCTCCCTATGGTTTAGCTGTAGAAAGGAAACAACAATCTGTGTCAATTGATCAGTCATGATGCGGACATTTACGATTAATTCAGGGCTGGCCTTTAACCCTTTTTAAAGGCACCAATGGCATGTTAATAATGATGCTTATATAAAATAACATCAACAATATTGTTATAATACAGCGTACACACGTCAAGTAGCTAGATATGGGCTTTAAATAATCCCTGTTCATCGGGCAAATTTATACATTTCCTTTAATTTGATTAACTCCATTGGGATATACAACCCCAATCTGATTTTAAGTCACCGCTTATAGGTTCAACCAGCATAATATTTACTTCCAAGATACCCACCAGCCCTTTCACATAACCATCTTTACAACTTTTTTTAAGGGAAGCAATTTTGGTTATTAGTGGCCTTTCTCAAGGACACAAGTGCCTTGACTGGGACTTGAATTTACACTGTGCTGATCATAAACTAAAGAGCTTGAGTATGGTGCTCTTAACCCCCCGGCCATGACACGCCACTGTATTTGGCCTCGTAACACCATTGGGTATACTCTTGTATTTGAGTATCTATACAACATATACACCCTACACATAATGATTGTACTTCGTACAAATGTTAACACCTTTCCGTTTAAATGACTTTTACTGTGAGTGTGAGAGATCGCTACAACTTTGTAATTGCAATATCCGATTTGGTTTCTCATTGCTATAGTAATAATAATTGACTGATCATGTTTCCTCCTCCATGATTTAACCATAACATAGTTCCGCATATTATGAAAATGGAACAACATTTTGCGTCTAGTGCCAAACAAGCCTTTCTCTGCTTCTACAGGAAATAACACGCAATGCAACCACAGCGCCGTGCTGGTAACAGACTCACCGTAAACTGGACAACCTTTGGAAAATAGAAAGCTCCCAATTCATATAGTCCTACAAAGTCCCGAATCTGGGTCAAAAGCGTTGTTTTCCGACTGCAACCTCGCGTGTAAGCTGAGATTATGCTGAGACCGTGTTAAGTTTGCTACCTCTCGCTAATACCAGTACAAGATTGTGGGGTTGTAACGCAATGAGGTTTTGTAAATACACAACGACACATCCAATGCGGGGTCACCACAAATTGCAGAGACGTTGCCCTGTGAGCCATGACGGAAATCCCGTGTCCAATTTCAGATGGCTGATGAAAAAAAAAATCCATCAACCTCAGCTACGGTGTCTACAGCAGAAGGGGGGTTTCCCCGTTTTAGGAGGCGAGTTGTGAGCAAGTTGTTGAACCCTGGTTGGTGAACCCTGGGCGAACAAAGGTGTTGAAAATAGTTTCATCAACACTTTTCGTAAAAACAATTTTTGTTTTGTTTTGCGGTTTCGCAAAAAGAATTATTTGCTGGCGAAACTTCAAAACCAAGCAAATATTTTGTTAAAAGGAAACGGTGCGTTTTTCGTCATCATCAAAAAAACACATCATTAAGCATTGCTTTATCTCAATTAGCTTTGTACACTTAAAGGCACATTGTGCCTTTTGTTTTTAATCCCATGTAAAAGAAGATACAATCAAATTAACTGGTGTCAATTTTATTTCACGTGGTAGCGTTTTTTGAAATATCGCAATGCAATGCAATTATACAATAATCTTTGATTAATAGATCCCAAAAAGGGTAATTCAAATGCTCGCATACATATTCATGCGTGAATAATAGGCGTATCTGTAGATAATATACACATTCTGAGCAACTTATCTGACAGCAACATTTCTCACAAAAAGCTAATAATATGACAAAAACAACAAGAACATTAATGATGCAATGACCCTTTTTCTATACACGTTTATCTCTTTGTGAAATCAGGCTCTATAATTAACCCGATCAGCAGTCGTCTATTCTGATATCATTATTCAATTATTCCACTATTAAATTTGGCCATCTGAAATCAGACACGGGTTTTTTCCGCCATGGATCACATGGCAATGTTTTCTGCAAAGTGACCCCGTGACTTTGAGATCCGGGTTGGCCGACTGCTGTGTTTACGGAGGCATAAACCCAGAGTGCGTACAAGAAATGGACAATCCCGTTTCTCAGACAATCTTCAACTGGATAAGATTTGAGAAATAGCTAAAAAAAGTCACATGGTCTCAAATAATCTCAGAATAAAGCAAGGTGACAGTCGGAAAACAACGATTTCGACACTGACTCAGCCTTTACAGGAGTAAAGGAGTTTGGAAATTTCGATTGTCCAAGGCTGCCCAGTTTCCGGTAAAGTTGTATAGCCGAGGCTTCAATCGGGTGCATTAAGCGTGCTATTTCCTTTACAAGCAGGGGAAGGTTGGTCGGGCCTTCGGACGCAAAATATTGTTCCAATTTGACACTTGCTTAATTAATGGAACTATGCTTAATTAAAGATTGGTCAATATTGTGACAACGGGAAATCATAATGTTAACGGTCTCTCACACTCACAGTATAGTATTCATACAAACGGAAAGATGTCAACATTTTACCGACATTTTAGGGCATCTTTGTATGGAGATACTGATTAAAAGAGTGTGCCCAAATGGTATACATGTGGCCATGGTGTGTCCTGGCCGGGTGGGTAAGGGCACCAGACCAGAGTGAGAGTTTGAGTTGTGACACTTGTGTCCTTGAGCAAGACAAATCACCATAATTGCTTTCCCTTGAAAACCGAAGTGTAAAGATGTGTATCTCCGCTGCTGATGGGTATTTGAAAGTGATGCTGGTTAAAAGCCAGTGGACACTGTTAGTAATTACCCAAAATAATTCTTGGCATAAAACCTTTCTTCGTGACGAGTAAGTGGGAGAGGTTGATGGTATAAAAACTTGTGAGAAACGGTTCCCCCTGAAGTGCCATCGTTTTCGAGAAAGAAGTAATTTTCCACGAGTTTGATTACGAGAACTCAGATTTAGAACTTGAGGTCTCGAAATCAACGATCTAAATGCACACAAAATCGTGTGAAAAGGGTTATTTTTATTTCATTGTTATCTCGCAACTTCGATGACCGATTGAGCTCAAATTTTTCCAGTTTTTATTTTATTTTATGCATATTATGTTGAGAAACACCAACTGTGAAAGCTAGTCTTTGACAATTACCGATAGTGTCCACTGCCTTTAACCCCTTAGCGATGACTTCCAATCAGCTTGGGTTTGTACAACCCCCAGGGGTTGATAAAGTTAAAGGAAATGTATATACGCCCCATGTACAGGGATTATGAATGTTGTAAAGTGCATTGATAAAAAAAAAATCGTGACTTTTGAGAAGAGCAGTTTTTGTCTTTCGTTTGAGCTCATTCAGCCATGAATTCATGGACATCTTTCATTTTCAAACGACACTTAGGAAACATGTCATAGAATTATTTCTAAATTAGCTGTATTGGTTAAAGGCAGTGGACACTATTGGTACTTGTCAAAGACTAGCCTTCACAGTTGGTGTATCTCAACATATGCATAAAATAACAAACCTGTGGAAATTTGAGCTCAATCGGTCATCAAAGTTGCGAGATAATAGTTAAAGAAGAAAACACCCTTGTCACACGAAGTTGTGTGCGTTTAGATGGTTGATTTCGAGACCTCAAGTTCTAAACTTGAGGTATCGAAATCAAATGTGTGGACAATTACTTATTTCTCGAAAACTACATCACTTCAGAGGGAGCCGTTTCTAGCACTGTTTATACTATCAACCTCTCCCCATTACTCGATACCAAGTAAGGTTTTATGCCACTCCATCTACACACCTAAGAAAATAACAGCCATGTTGGTATTAACGTGGCTCTATCCAGCATTAGTCTGCTCCCTTCCATTCTTTGGTATCGGTAAATGGGGTTACTCAGACAAGTACAAGACTTGTACTCAAGACACCTCGGCTGAATCTAGCGATCTCTTTAGTTCGTTGGGATCTGCTTTTATCTTCCCCATCCAACTCATCATTTTGTTCGTCTGTTACTTCAAGATTTACCGCCACGTCACAGGCCACATGAAGAAGATGGTGGAAAAGGGCATTGAGATGCCGGATTCCTCCACCGCGTCGAATAGCAGCACCACCGTAAAGATCAACAAGAGGCAGCTTGAGATCACCAAAAATCTCTTCATTGTGGTGTGCGCCTTTATTGCATGTTTGGCTCCCTTCTTCATTGCTCTGCTGATACCGCCCAGCGATCCCATCATCCCGTGGACTGGGGCGATCATCATCTTCAACAGCGCCGTCAACCCCGTCATCTACGGGGTCAAACACCCGCACTTTAAGGAGGTGCTCCGTCACATGCTCCGGTGTCGGTACCACATGATTCCGGAACCATCTAGCTGTCTCAGAACGATGAGAACAAAATAGATGGAAAACTTACAACCTTACTGTAAATACCAAAGACTTACAACTCATTTGTGTCATTTAAACAAAACAAAACTTGAACGGTGAAAACCAAATTTAAGGAATACTTTCAGCACAACAAAAGAACAATACAAATTTCTTACCGGAAGAAGGTTACCAGACTATCATTTCACATGTACAGCTTTGACTGGTGTCCTGCTCATTTCTGCTAAGCAGAAATTTTTGCTGTTTAAGCAGCTTTGAAATTTGGCCAATATTAAAACCCGGTTGAACACAAATGTGGCCAAACTTTTGCAAAATTTCAAACCAAAACAAAAACTATTTTAAAGGGCTTTTTTGATAATTCTCAAAAAAGAATGATGTTTTTATCTCAAACCTTTTTGATTCGTTTTAACCGATTCGATTGTTTTAATCTTATACCAATGTAAATATAGCCTATACAATAAAACTATAGTGTAAAACATTTAAAGACACTGAACACTATTGGTTATTGTCGAAGACCAGTCTTCTCACTTGGTGAATCTCAACATATGCATAAAATAACAAACCTGTGAAAATTTGAACTCAATTAATAGTCGTCGAAGTTGCGAGAGAACCGTCAGGGTTAAATTCATACGGGTTTGTTGCTTTACCGGTGTGTTCATAACAACAACTGTCAAAAAGGCAAATAATAATAATAAATCAAGGAACAATCTCTGCTGTATGTAGCTAAGTATTCCCGTTGATCGAAACACTATCGAAGTATAGCGCACGTATCTACCAAACAAGGCAAACTTTCAGAAAGGTAGGTTTTTGCAGTGATGAATTCTGAGACCCAATTATTAAAGGCAGTGGACACTATTGGCAATTTTCAAAAACTAGCCATCACAGTTGGTGTATCTCAACATATGCATAAAATAACAAACCTGTAAAAATTTGAGCTCAATCGGTCATCGAACTTGGGAGATAATAATGAAAGAAAAAAACATTCTGGTCACACGAAGTTGTGTGCTTTCAGATGCTTGATTTCGAGACCTCAACATCTAATTCTGAGGTCTCGAAATCAAATTCGTGGAAAATTACTTCTTTCTCGAAAACTACGTTACTTCAGAGGGAGCCGTTTCTCACAATGTTTTATACCATCAACAGCTCAACATTCCTCGTTACCAAGTAAGGTTTTATGCAAATAACTATTTTGAGTAATTACCAATAGTATCCACTGGCTTTAAAAAGGGGGAATGTCTAAAATGTCTGACAACTAAACTGTTTTAGTAGGTCAGCCGTTCGGCTTTTGGGCTAAACATTCCTACACCTTTTTAGCAAAATTGTGCCACTTTGAGAGGGCGAGTAGTTAGCCCCGCATGACCCAAGTTGAACACGTCAACAACCCCGCGTCCACAATATTCTACAATGTTCAACAATCCTTAAAGGCACTAGACACTATACTCAAAATAACTATTAGCATAAAACATTACTTGGTAACTAGCAACGGCGAGCTGTTGATAGTATGAAACGTTGTGAGAAACGGTTCCCTCTGTAGTAACGTAGTTTTCGGGAAATAGGTCATCTTCAACGAATTTGATTTCGAGACCTCAGAATTAGATTTTGAAATCAAGCATCTATAAAAGCACACACTTCGTGTGACAAGGGTGTTTTTTTTCTTTCATATCTCGCAACTATCTTTGACGACCAATTGAGCTCAAATGTTCACACGTTTGTTATTTTATGCCTATGTTGAGATACACCAGGTAAGACTGGTCTTTGACCAATTACCAACAGTGTCCAGTGTATTTAACAGCTACCACCTTCAAATTTTTGACTCTCAGAAAAAAATGGGTTCACATGAGGCTAGAATTGTCGCGGTGAGATTATTCAGGTTTCCGAAAATCGAAAACTGCTCTCGGGCGAAGCTGCTGGCTGCCGACTAAAAATGTATACTATCTCCCCCCCCCCAAAAAAAAAAAAAAAAAAAAAAAAAAAAACTCAACAGGAGAGCAGTAGTCTAGCGATATCGCCAGTGTCGCGGGAAACGCGGAGAGAGTCTATAACCGCGCGAATTGTCCACAAATCTAACATGAGGCTCAACGCATGAGTTTCTCTCTGTAGTGGTTAAGTTTGTACCAAGGGTGCACGTCTTTGTGATTTTGATCTAAATTATTTCACTTATCTTAATTACTGCAACTTTTGAAGAAAGACAAAATAGTAGACTGGCTATGTTATTGAAATGCTGAAGGTCATGTGTTGTCTCTGGGTGAACTTTCTCAGATACCGCTAACGGTATAGCGTGACACTGGTAGGGCGCCTATCTCAATTGTACAATGGAAGGGGTCCTTTATACCCTAGACTCCGTTACATTGTATGCAATGTTAGGAGTCCAACCCTTGGCTAGTTTTACATCATGGAGCAAGTTCTGGTGGCGAATAGACTTGACTAAACCGACTAGACTAACCAGCAACCATAGAGCACAAGTAGACTATATCAAACCATGCACTTGAGCATGGTAGACTATGGTCAATTTGAGAGCTACGTCTCGGCTCTGGTCAAAATCTAGTCCCGGCGCTCATGCCCGCCCGATCTTGCTCACAGTATCTCATAATAGTATGTGTATGTAAACATTGAATGGAATGTCATAATAAGTTATGACAGTCTTAAATGAACTGACCGTTGTTCATACAAAGAGCCATTATTAGAGCTTTGCCTTGAAGCATCCACTTCTATTGGATTTATTAACATGCTTAATTAAGCAGTCTCCACGGTCATCATGAGTATTACTCTTCCATACATATAAAGGGGTGCACTTGGTAACTGATGAGTTCAAAGCATTGCTGGGTACATGATTTGTATAATTAAAGTAATAGTAAAAAAAATCAGTGGGGAGAAAAAAATATATATTTTTAGAATAAAACGAAAGCCATGTTTGAAAAGCTCTAGCTACAAGCACTTGTACCATTGTGGCTAAATGAAATGCCCCGTCAGAATAATGGAACAGCCGTAGTGCATGAGCTGACCAGCTGTGTCGGAAGAGGGCGTTCAATTGAATGTGCCGAGGCCTTTATATGGTTAGCAACAAACAACAAAACGTCTCTCAGTTGCACACGTGCGATGGCAAGGAGTTCGGACGCTAGGCAGCAGCGGGGAGGTTTCGCGGGAGCACTTTTCAAAGTAATTTCAAAGAAATTTGTTAAGTTGAAGAGTAAAAGTGTGGTAATCACTGCTTAGGAAATGTCTTCAATTATATAAGTGGCTATATCAGACAACTCGACTGTGACCAAAGATCTTGACGTCTTGAATTCTTGGAAAAAAATCACATGTTTTATAGACATCGTCGCATCCTTTTGACCACGATGTCTATCAACTTGCTGAACGTTCTGCCTGGGCCCATTTGTGGTCATCGGAGTAACAACCCTCATCCAAGATCGGTAAGTCATTCAAAAGATAGAGATGAGTGTTGGGTCTAAAGAGCGACCTCCATTTCCTACCCGACACTTCTCTTTTTTAATGCCCCTTTGCTTCTAGCAACCGGAGTTCGAGTCTGACTTTCCGAGTCTTGGGGGGGGGGGGGTTGATCCCGGCTCCGGCCCCGAGCTCCAAATCTCAGTACCCACGCCCGTCACCTCAAGGTATATTCTACTAACGCGCTGAACAAAACAATCTTCTCGAACCATCGGTTTTAGTTTGCTTCAGTTCCAGTGAGTTGTCTTACCTAAGCTGCATAACAAAATTGTGCACGATTTCAAAATCGCTCCTACGGGGCATTAGCCATGATCAAGTGCGGATTACCTGGCTTTGAAAAGGTTCTTTGGCGCTCGTGGAAGTTATTGTTCTAATGATGATGGAGTATAATTTCTCAACGTAGTGGTTAATTTACGTACTTGAGGCTATCCATTTCTTTTGTTTGTATCCCAGGAATACTAAGGTTAACATCATCGTGTTCTTGCGATTGCACTAAACATAATGAAAAGGTTTGGCCGAAAAAGAAAAAAAAAGTACCAAGCAAGTCTCACGATTTTGAATTTTGGACAGTACATTATTTTTTTAACAACGCATAATATTGCCTTCAACAGTAAAAAGTATAATATATATAATTTGGTCATGGAGGAAGAAATAGATTCTACCTCCATGATTTGGTGAAGCAATAGAATTTAGCGCGAATCCGTTCTGACGAGATGAAAGGGCTTCGCGCAGCCCTCTCTCTACACTTACCGCACTTCAGCTATACTCGTGCAAATAGCTTGACCTAAATTGTGTTATCAACAACCCTGTGCATATTTCTGACGACTCAAATTGCCATGACTTTGTAGAGAAAGCTAACAAGTAATATTGACACTTAACTGTGAAAACATCTTCGCTAGCTGAGCGAAGCCTCATTGAACCCATTCGTCTTCTTTTGTTGCGCAGTGTGTGTATTTGTTCAAGATGCGTCAACTTTGTGGCCGGTGGTCCATTCAGAAAACACCCCCACGCTACTGTGTTGTCCTTGACGATGTTATGAATTTTTCAGTGGTCTGTTTTGTTGGTTCTTCCTTTGGACTCTTTCACCCCTGTTATTTATTCAGGGAGTGGAGTCAAATTTGAAAGAAAGTTATCCACTTCGACGTCCATTTTTTGGTTTGTTGTATCTCCGAATTATTGGGAGCCAGGTTGTCTACCGTCGTCAATTTGTTCAGCCCTAATTTCGTATTAGTGACAGAGTTACTTTAAAGCAGTAGTTAAACAAATCCAGGTGGGTTGCTTGACTTTCATCCTAATTCAAAAGATCTTTCCCCAAAATGCCACAACAGAGAACTCGCACATTGTAGGGTAGCCAACATCCCTCTCCTGCGCTAGGACTTTCCACATTGCTATTTTCTCATTATAATTTATCAAAGCATTTTTTTTTTATGTCATGGCATTTGCAAGCGGTATACAAAATAATACATAAAAGTCATACATTTAGAGATTCAAAAACGTTTGTAACCCTTTTTCCAATTAGCCTGTAGATAATGCACAACCAACATGGCTTGTAAGTTGTACTTGAAGACGAACATATCATACTGATCGAAACTTCGAGACTGTGTTTAACAGGTGTTAACCCCCAGTTCCTTTCAGAAGACTTCTCACAAAAAGTAATGTTATTCCCGTCGGGAAACCTGTTCAGTTCTGTACTTTCTATGCAATACAAAGCTAAGCGAAACAATGCTAACAGGGTAACCCTACGGTTACAGCACCCAAAAAAAACCATACAATTTTGGACCTGCTAAATATTGCTAAGAAGGGATTTTTAAGCAGTACTTTCTGCTTAAGCAGCTCTAGAAATTAGGCACGGGTGGAAAGCTGAGAGACAGTTTCTATGTATGTTTCAGTGCGAATGCCCTGCTAGTCTCAGACGACGCTGTTGAATTAATTTTCAGTGCATATATTATAGCTGTCATGGTTTATTGTCATTGTGTCCTGCTCAGTTTGTGTCATAGTTGGCGCCAATGTACATTTAAACATTTTCAGTTTTCACAGAAGTTTTGTATAGCGTCCATTCAGTCTGTCTTCTCTTGCGTCACAACTCTTAAAAACGAGGTAATCGTGTTTAGAATCAATGGATACGGATGTTATTCTCGAATGATAGAAATGATGGGTCTGTCATTTACTGCAATGAGGTTCTGCAATATGGTCATTTCTTATTCCAAATCAAACCACCTGCACTGATTTCCTATTATACCTAGCTTCCTGTTTTAAGCATCTGACTCGTTTGATGTTTTCGGAGAAAACGAACGCATTGATGAAACCCGGCACCTCCTGTTCATCTATTCGGATATCAGTTGTTCGAATACTTGTTATAGTTATTCTGAAAACAGTAAAAAAAACAGCAGAGCCAATATGGCTCATCAGGCCGGTGTTTATAGTCGGTTTCCTTGGCAATAAACGACGGTGAATACTTATATCTCGCCTGGACACGATGCAAGTCCATCACTCCCCAGCTCTCGACAGTATCCATTTGTACTCCTCGGTGGAGAGAAGCAATTATGATTAAGTACGTTGCTCAGAGACAAAAGTGTCGCGACTGAGTATTATAGGCCAGGATTCCAACCGGCATTCTGTAAATTACAGAACTTGAGTCAACCGCTCGGCCACAATACCCTCACTTTGAAAACAGCTTGATAAGCAGTTACCAAGGTTAAAGACACTGGACACTATTGGTAATTGTCAAAGACTAGCCTTAACAGTAGGTGTATCTCAACATATGCATAAAATAATAAACCGGTGGAAAATGTTAGCTCAATCGGTCGTCGAGAATGTAATGAAGAAAAAACAAACTTGTCATCCGAGGTTGTGTGCTTCCAGATGCTTGATTTGAGGTCTCGAAATCGAATTCGTGAAAAATGACTTCTTTCTAGAAAACTACATTACCTCAGAGGGAGCCGTTTCTCACAATGTTTTATACCACCAAGAACTCCCCATTATACTCGTTACCAGGTAAGGTGTTGTGCTAACAATTATTTTGAGTAATTACCAATAGTGTACACTGCCTTTTATGTCTCCTTACAGAAGTAATATAAAGAGCCACTTTGGTTTCTAGTTGCATCTTAGTAATTCTTATGGCCATTTCATAAATTATTATGTTAAAAAGTATTACCTACCTAAACCCCACTCATTAAAAACTGCACATCGTAATAAAGTTACAGCAAAAAGAGATCGAAGTCAAAGCATTAATAATTGTATACCGGAAACCAGCTACATACTTCTCAAACAGTCAAACAAAGGTGCAAAATAGACGACTTGAAATAATACTAACTGTGAAAAATAAGAGGACATTATGGTGTTGAAAAAAAAACATAACTAGACTACGAGTGACCAATGCAACCAGGGTGCCGTCTGGGTGCTATAATTGCATATCATTATTGATTCATATTATTTTGTGGGTCAATCCACAAACTTGATAGCATCCAGTAGACAATGCAACTGCGGGTGTGGACAACCTCGACACCACTGTCACATCACCCTCAGAAGTGTCGTTTGTCCCTCTGCATCAAGAGTTTTGGGGTGTGTCGAATCATCATGGGGTACGAGGTTGATGAGTGGCGGCTATCATGTCAGAGTTCGTACCATGGACGGACCCAAATAACCCCCCTCATTATACAATACTTGTTGTTATCTATTGCCTATATTATAGGGTCTATTGACTGTAAAAGTAGCATACACACGACAAAGGTGTGGCGGTTATCTGTGAAAAAGATAACTCTACTGAAATTCGGCCACTGATGACTCAACGGACATGTTGTCATGGAGACTGTAAACAATTTGGTGGTCAAATCACCGTAAAGTATGTATTCCTTAGCAATCGTATATGGACCCTCTATATATATATATAGCATCGTAAAACTTAATACATCCGAGTATAATTCGATAGATCGTGGTTCGATCACAGCTTTATGGTTTGACAACTTTGTTTTGATTTAAAGACACTGGACACTATTTGTAACTGTCAAAGACCAGTCTTCTCACGAAGTTGTGTGCTTTCAGATGCTTGATTTCGAGACCTCAATTCTAAATCTGAGGTCTCGAAATCAAATTTATAGTTATTTTTAGTAATTATCACTGCCTTTAAGGCAGTAGACACTATTGGAATTACTCAAAATAATTGTTAGTAAGCATAACATATTACTTGGTAGCGAGCAATGGCGAGCTGTTGGTTGTATAAAACATTGTGACAAACGGCTCCCTCTGAAGTGACGCAGTTTTCGAGAAAGAAGTAATTTTCCACGAATTTTGATTTAGATTTTGATGTCCCGAAATCGTGTGACAATTTGTTTTTATATATTGTTATCTCGCAACTTCGACGACCAATTAAGCTCAAATTTTCACAGGTTAGTTATTTTGTGCCGATGTTGAGATACCCAAGTGAGAATACTGTTTTTGTGACAATTACCAATAGTGTCCTGTGTCTTTAACGGAAATTTAGTCTTTGATAATATAATTTTGAATTGAATTGAATTATACTGTCAACCACTGGTTCTTTTCAGATCCAAGATTGGTCAGTTGGTAGCTGTTCGTATTCATCTTCATTGTGCAAAACAATATTTCAGTCTAGTAAGTTACGACCAGTAACTCGGAAGTACATTTTTGTATTCGTATGATTTTCTGTTTGAAGTTTTCAGAAGTAAGATTTATTGGTCACAAAAGGCCAACAGTTCAGGACTTTTTATTAGTCCATTAATAATAGATATCAGTGGGCTTTATACGAATTTCTTTTGACAATACGTGTTGGTTATGTGCTTTAAAAGTGTCTCAACTATTTGCGGTTGTTCTTTGCTTATCGTCCGTTATCTATCCAAGCACACAATGGGCTGGGTTGATTCGCAATTCATCTTAATACATGTCAATATAAACCTTAATTATTAAAGGCAGTGGACACTATTGGCAATTACTCAAAATAATTATTAGCATAAAACCTTATTTGGTGACAAGTAATAGGGAGAGGTTGGTAGTATAAAATATTGTGAGAAACGGTTCCTTCTGAAGTGACATAGTTTTCGAGAAAGAAGTAATTTTCCAAGAATTTGATTTCGAGACCTCAGATTTAGAATTTGAGGTCTCGAAATCAACCACCTAAAAGCAAACGACTTGGGTGTTTTTTCTTTCTTTCATTACTATCTCGCAACTTCGACGATGACCAATTGAGCTCAAATTTTCGGATTTGGAATTTGAGGTCTCGAAATCAACCACCTAAAAGCATACGACTTGGGTGGTTTTTTTTTCTTTCATTACTATCTCGCATCTTCGACGACCAATTGAGCTCAAATTTTCACAGGTTTGTTATTGTATGCATATGTTGAGATACACCAAGTGAGAAAACTGTTCTTTGACAATATTACCAATAGTGTCCACTGCCTTTAAGACATATATATACAACTAGTTACCACTCAAATCTTTATTCAGGCTTAGTCGTCGACTGAGAATTAATTTAAGTAAATCAAAGTCGATTTAATTGTCCATAAGTTTTTTTTGGGGGGCATGTTCATCCGAATGAAAGAATTGTATAACAATTATAGAGCAATCTAAATTATGCTAACAGGCAGTAAAAATAAAGCAACACTAGTTCACCCGATAAAATAACAGTAATAATAATAGCCACTTTTTGTATACAACGCATTTCAGAACTGACATATTAATACCAATGCACTTTGAGAAAAGAACAATAATCAAAGAGCAATAAATTAGCATACATTACTAAAATAAATGCCTACTAAACTTATTAAATGCGATTTGAGTTGTGTTCGAACTGTTGAGGCCTACTTATAACGTTTTAATGTGTCGGGAATTTGTTTTCATCTTTCTCGCGGAGTTAATTTTTGTGAAGCGCCTCTATCTTTATTTGTTGAAAAGCACTTTTAGTCGATTTTGCTTTTGTTCTCGTTAATGAAGAATAAAAATTGACCTGTCCAGTTTGTAAATTTGTACGTGCCCGTGTGCCGCTTTACGTTGAAGGCCCTCGCCTCCGCCCAAGGTCCTTGGTTGCTACTACCACTGCCTATTTACAATCACTGAATCCCAACACAAAGAACCGTCAAACCAGGAACATGATGGACACAAACAGTTACAGGCAAAAAGTAAACTCAGATTGAATCTCACGTTACGTAAAGACATTGAAATCTCACAAAAGAAACCGCGACAACAACAACGGCAGGGGGCTGCCCGAGTCAGCCAAGTGGATCGCCCGATCGATACGCCCAAATTCCCTGCGTCGTCAACGACTTCGTTTACCCTACGCAGTGCTTGACGACGGTGGGGACGCCTGATTGTTACGGGCTGGTACCCCGTCCTCTCTCGTCGTCAGTCAATTGGGGTTGCTTATCGTCGGTGGCCGAACAGTCGGTGGCCGAACAGTCACATGTAGGTAAATGATACGCCAGCTAGGGGAACTTTTGTATCATGAACTTGCACTGTCTGGCTGGGTGGAAGTGAGCCCACGTTTTGGTGTGTTTCCACAACAAGTTTTCTGTCTGGGTTGAGAGAAAAAGGATTCGTGAAACCTTGATGGAAAAGTAGAAGAGTTCTTTGACAAACTGTGCTCTGCGTTAGCGGAACAACGGGCACTAGACTTAAAACAGCGTCCGTAGACTATCTTGAGTATGTAAACACAACACACAGTTTTGGACTCACTCTGTTGCCAAGAAGATATCAAGGTCCACGAAGGAAAGCCGGACAACTTTGTTGTCATTCACAAGCAGCTACCCACTCCAAGTTAGCCAGGGGGTCACCAGGAACACCGAGCCACCATGCCCTTCCTCCCACCAGGGAAGAAGTTTGCCGGAGACACTCAATACAGGGATGAGTTCGGTAAACGAAAACCTAAGATCTTCCAGCAGGCTGGCCTCAGACCGTCGTCTGCGTTTAGGAGGAACAACCCGCATCCAAACTCGGTAGGAAGAGATTAATAATTGTTGTCATCTAACAAACTGACAAAAAAAACACAATAATAAACACTGCTGTTTGAATGGTTACTTTTCATGTTTCATGCTTTCATGATATTACATCCACAATGGAGACCACACCGATTCCAGAACCAACATTCTCCTCCCAAAAAGTTTTATACATGGCTGTCCTCACAGGGTGACTACATATATTTTTTTTCCTTAAAAATATAATGAGCTTTTAAATTAATAACATAATGAACAACTAAAAATGTAAAAACATTTTTATTTTGTTTTTGACAGATATGAATCGGTCCATACAGCGTAATTTCGTATAGTATAATTCTCTGGAATAACATTGAGCACATCAAATTGCCCAACCTTCAGACAGTTGATGTATTGCCGAAACAGAATCGTAAAACCATGAATTTCCTCTCGATATTCCTGATAAACTTGCCCTCAAGCAACAACTGCAGTTCGTAATGCTTTCGTACCTCCACGAGATGTTACAAAACTATTAATTATCGCTGGCACCTGCTCAATCAGACATTATACGACGGCACATTTTGTAATTCACTTAGAATATTGACGGCTCCAGTCAGTCGAAAGACCCGAAACCCATTTCCGGTCGCACTAAATACCGACAACTCACGACCCCTCACGACAACTCACGACAACAATTTTTAAATGCACTTTAACAGAACATTTGAACATAAGTCAACCGTTAAATATGTGCACAAGAGTCATATGCATCTAAATCATCTTCAAACTGTTGAAAAAAAAGTTTTTTTAATTGTAAAAATGTGTTTTTTACCCTGAATTTTGTTGTCGTGAGGGGTCGTGGGGGTCGTGAGTTGTCAGTATTTAGTGCGACACGTAATTTCAATCATTTCCATTCGTAAAATCACAGCGTCTGGAGACCAAGCCTAACACCAATTACATGAGACCAATCGGTTATTAGCGGACTTTGATCGCAATCATTTTATTCTTCTTTATTTGTTCGTTTCCTTTCATGGTTGATTTGTCAATGGGAGCCTCGCAACTGTTGCTGAGTTTCCACACCAATTCATTCGCTATATATAAATACGATGGATTGTTTAACAGATAACACCACTTCGGTTGATATGTTTTGAGATTGAGAGTTGTGTTTGACTATTTTAATTTAATAAAAATAATGATAATAATAATAATAATAATAAACATTTATATAGCGCCAAATCCATTAAAAATGCTCCCAGGCGCTTTACAACAACAACAATTTTAACCACAAAAACTAAATAATTAAAAGGTCCAAAATTAAGATCCATAAAAAATTATCATAAAACAATAAAGATACATGTACAAGTAAAAAGATGAATATATAATCAATCAAACACATTGAGTAAAAGCCACCGAAATTGTTTGATCCAGTAAAAAAACACAAACAATAATTATGATAATAACAATTATAAACACCGCAACAATGATATGAAGCAGCATGATGTGTTTCATATTTCGATTGAATTGTTTAGAGTTTCTCTGTTATTTTTGTCATTATGTCACAGTACACTGGCTGCTGTATTAGTGAGACACTGCTCTAGAATACAGGGGTCGGGGGTTCGAATCCCACCCGAGTATTACGCCTATGATATTTTCACTGGACTCGGGAAAGTCCTGAGTACTAACGCACATTGGTGTATGGGTAAAAACCAAGATTTGTTAACATTACAAAATTGGTTTTGCTAACAAAACAGTTAACTTGCAGTGTAAGCACTATATATAATCCACCATATTCATAAACTGATCGGCCATCTGGGTCACGAGAACAAAAAAAGTGAAAACCGATTACACATTATTTTTTGCATGACATTAATGCAACAAAAACATGAACAAAATGCTCACTGAGCAATAAACTCCAAACGCAAAGTTAAAAAAAATTATTTCTCATTAAGTATGACATTTCAGGCAGAAACATTTTATGGGATGTTTTATACAAAGTCTCTGTTCGTCTGAACATTCCCAATCTCCTTCGAATTTTTGGCAGCTCCAGTGAGTTGTCGGGAAAAGCCAAAGTTAGGCCATTTTTTTTTAACCAAATTGGTCACTTCGCACCATGGGAGGGCTACGAAGTGACCATCAGCTGAGTCACTTCGTACTCTCGGCCGAGTCACTTCGTACCTTCATTTATGTGTATTCCTCAATAATTGAATGTTCGTTGAGATAACAATTAATAATACTTAATGAATTATAATTTTTGTTTGAATATCATTGTGAATGTCATTTTTAATGTGAAATTAATATTTTGTATAAGTTAATTACCAGGGGACAACATCTTCCGCCAATATTTTTACAAATATTTTTAAATTCACGCAATCGTCAAAATAGCTTCTTGGTCCCAACAAAATAGTAGCAGTTGGTTTGATTTGCTATTATTTCATAATCATCCGATCACAAAGTAATCATGCAGAAATCGTGAATTAGTACAAAGGTAAGAAGTGTCTCGTGAGAAGGTACGAAGTGTCTTGTAAAGAAGGTACGAAGTGTCTTGTAAGAAGGTACGAAGTGTCTTGTAAGAAGGTACGAAGTGTCCAAGGTACGAAGTGTCCAAAGTCACTTCGTACCCTTAAAAAGGTACGAAGTGTCCAGGGTACGAAGTGGCAAAGGTACGAAGTGTCCTGACACCACTCGTTACCAAGTAAGGTTTTATGCTAAACATTATGTTATAGTGCCCACTGCCTTTAAGGGGTGTTTGTACCTGTGTAAAGTTGTTGTACAAAGGATCTCCTGAAGTCAACGGCTTGGTCGAACAGTAAGCTAATGTTGTGATAGCGAAGCAACAACGGAGTCAAAACTTTGAGAAATTTAATAAATACATCACGACAACACACATCAAGGTTTCTAGAGAACGCCCGTATAACGGTAGTCAAGAGTACGTGTGTTCTTCAACAGTCGCAAATCATCGTCAAATAACAACCTACATGTAAGAGAAAAAGAAGACAGTTGTTTTCAAAAGCCTTTTTTCCAAACCAAGGATGCTGTTTATAGCCAGATTTGGGAGAAATATGCATTTTTATGGGCGATTCGAGACCAGAATAGGGTCCAGAACCACAGCTTTGTTAATGCACGGAGGATTCATGGAGGATTAATTTATTCCTCCATGGTTAATGCAAACTATCCAGTTTAAGCCTGGTTATTCGCAATTGCATAATTCTGAGTGATTACCAATGTCCAGTGCCTTTACACGTGTGACCGTACTATAATTCACGATGTTAACGACTGGTATACGGCAACATTGTGTAGGTGTTTCGACTAGACTATAATTCGATAAAAGGTGAACGAAAACGATGAGGTTGTAGCCCGAGGCAGTCACATTCTGGTCTCGCCGGTAAAATCGATCCATTAAGCTTCATCTTTTAGGTCAGTAGATAAGATTATCGGTGAGAGACTAGAACAAGATACCCGGTGATGTTTGCTTTAGGCTAGACAAATTGATCAGTATTATTTGCTTAGTAACGTGGTTTGTTTTAGAGAACAAGCCATGCACACCTCGATACCAAGTTAGTTTTTATATGCTAACTGAAGTGATCGACTAAAGACACTGGACACTATTGGTAAATTGTTGAAGACCAGTCTTCTCACTTGGTGTATCTCATTATACACCCTTGTCACACGGAGTTGTGTGCTTTCAGATGCTTGATTTCGAGAGGTTTTATGCTCATCATTATTTTGAGTAATTACCAATGGTGTAAATTGCCTGTAAGCTGGCCATAATTGATGAATTAATACAATTGTACAAGCATGGGATAGGGTTTTGTAAAGTGTGAGTAGGCCTATGGTATGATAATGTGTGACGAGGCTTGGCAGAGACCGCTGTACCCACATTATAGCATCGTACAATAAAACATATAGGATAAATTATTCTTGGATCGCAGTTTCAAATGAACCCCAGAAACTTATGTACTTCCCTGAACTATGCTTTTCGTGTCCAAAGATTAAAAAGGAAAACAAAAATGGAAAAACAACTTCCCGATCAGAATTTCGCAGATTCCGGACAGCGAGAGGGGCCTGCAGCCGATTTCACGCAGGATTAATCCTATCTCGAGTTATGACGAGTTTAACTCGTCCTAACCCTAACTTAGGATGGGTTCAATGCGTCCTAACGTCTATGGTTACGGAACTGAGCTCTTCCTAAGTCTAAAGATTAATTCTAAGTTAGGAAGAGTTTGGTGAAATTAATGGCTGAACCATTCCTGGGTCAGGCTGACACAGAAATTGGTTTCAAATTGGGATTTCAATTCGAGGCCTACGTCAGTTGACCCAGTTTGGGTCATTTTGACAAAGACCCCTGGTCATTTCTGACCTGTAAGTTTTTTGGAGAAGATGGGCTGTATCAACTATTTAGCGCATCATTGTATGCCCGTGTACTTTTTGTGCAGCCTATTGTTGAGCTATGACATGTGACCATGACGTCACACGGCGGTTCTAAATAGACACATACACCCACCCCTCCCTAAGCCACACCGCAATGCGTCACTCAAGTTACTACTCATTTGTCTCACATTGTCAACTGGCCTCTTTTACTCTATAAGTCACATCGATTATGCTCTCTTAAATCTGAGTATACTGTGTTTAATCCTTCCTCCATGTTCCTACACCCATGTTTTAGTGCACACCCATCGATTAGGTCATGTAAAAACAAAACACTGTTTCCAGTCTGGGCTTTTTGAAAAGGGAAGGAGGTTGCCCATTTTCCTTTTTTTTTTATATCAAAGATGGCGGATTCCCCTTAAGCGTCTGACTGGAATACCTAATTTGGTAAACACTTATAAATCGTACTTGATGGCAGCCGTACTTGAATAGAGCGGACAAGACGAGACGCGTTATATTTTAATCTGGCCCTTTTTAACGCCCTGTCCTTTTGTTTGTTACTTCATCTTTCAGGATTTCCTGATGCCGAAGAACCTCGTTGAACAAGACAAGGAGCAGATTCTAAGAAACAAGGTGCAGAATGCCGTGCATACCTACATGGATAAGATGATTCGGAGCGGCAGGGATCCGATGAAACAGCGATCGATCACACCCAATAATGGCAGATACAACAGAGGTATGAAGATGACCCCCTGCTTGCCCTCTATCTCTCCCTCCATAGACCCTGCCTCACACCAATTCTACCCCACTCCGAACAATGACCCAAGAAACGACACTAAAAAAAAAAAAAAAAAAAAAAAAAAACTGTTTACGGCTCCACCACGTTCACAGATTACTCATGTGGTCGGTATTGACTTTAGAATCACAAATTTTTATGAAGTAACTTGGTAATAAAGTGTTTTGAATGAAAACGAGGAGATGAAATGAGTGAATCTTCTGTGCCGAAGTTCACAACAAAAATGATTTGGATACTGCAGTTTAAACGCCAGAATAAAATTCCGCAATAGCAAAAACCCAGTAATTTCTTAAGACCAGAGTAACATTATAAGCAGGTTAATTTTTGGAATTGACCTTTGACCTGGGTCAATCTTTCTTTGCTCTCAGCTCCCAAGGTTGACCTCTTAGAGGGTTTTGTCAAGCCCACTTTAGTCAAGCTAGACAAAGTCAGGAAAGAGGATCATAAACAGCTAAAGCGTGAACGTAAGTTTGCTGGAGAAAAAAAACTGAGCCTCATTTTTCTCAACTTTTCTGCTAACTGGTGTCATCAAGGCTTCTTACTAACTTTCCTTGTACCTGTTAAAGGCAGTGGACACGTTTGGTTGTTACTCAAAATAATTTTATGCATAAAACCTCTCTTGATGCCGAGTAATGGGGAAAGGTTGGTGGTATAAAACATTGTGGGAAACGGCTCCCTCTGAAGTGCCATAGTTTTCGAGAAAGAAGTACTTTTCCACGAATTTGATTTCGAGACCTCAGATTTAGATTTATTTTGAGGTCTCGAAATCAACCGTCTAAACGCACACAACTGCGTGCGACAAGGGTTTTTTTTTTCCTTTCATTAATATATCTAACAACTTCGACGACCGATTTAGCTCAATTTTTCACAGGTTTGTTATTTTATGCATTTATGTTGGGATGCACCAACTGTGAAGGCCAGTCTTTGACAATATTTACCAAAAGTGTCCACTGCCTTTAAGATAAACCCACTTTCACCAAGCTTTTAAGCAAAACGATCTGTTCGAGATAATTTCCTAAGCAGAAATAAGTTGGGTACAAGTCACAACTTGTGGACTCGCATACAAAATGTTGGTTGCTACCCTGCTTCTGGTAAGCACGATTATACTGCTTAAGCGGATTTGTATGCTCTACAGCTTGTTAACATGGGTTACATTATGTTGTTACTGGTGACGGGATTACATCATTTGTTTGCAATATCTGTAAGCACAAAGTGTACACAGCTGAATTAGCGAAACGTTCAAAACTGACTATTTATGTAAAATTGCAAAAGTGTGCAAATTGTCGTCAACAATTTAGGCGGGAAACTGTACACAATAAAATGTAAAACATTTCACATAACAATCCTATAGCCTGTCTTGCCTAAACAAAATGTCATGGAATGTTCACTGCACACTTTTTGTCAACAAGTTGACATTGAGCTATCATTTTGAGACGTAGTGACGATATCTATTTATACTTTGTGTGATATTTTCAAACTGTTTCTAACTCGATCTTTCATGTTCCTTGTAGCTGAGTTTAGATACTATCTTTAGATTCCTTCATCATGATATGCTCTTAACTATTAATTTAATGCACTGACTGCATGCTGCCATCATCCATTTAACTTCAGTATGCGGGTAACCTTCATTATTCGTAACAACACACATCATCAGAAAACTTTATAAATTAAAGGCGGTTAGTAGTATAACCCATCTTACATGTACCAATAAAAATCACTTTCGTCCAATAACGGGTGTACATGTATGTACTTTTTGTAGGACAAAAAACACAATGTCCACAGATTTACACTAAACTTACACAGTTTGAAGATAATGATAGTAGAAAGCTTACCTGATAATATTACGTGCTGAGGTGCTGTAGTTTTTGGGTGAGTAAAACATGAGTAAAACAATGTCATAGAAATAATTTTCGTCTCATGATACCAAAATTATGTGAAGCATTTACAAACGTATGTTCATTACATTGTTTTACTCATTTTCTCAAAAACTACAGCACCTCAGTAAGTAATATTTGAAGGGAAGCTTTCCACCATCATTATCTTCAAACCCTGTATAAGTTTAAAGACACGTTAAATAAACACAGTTTGTAAAACAAAGTTAATCAAAACTTTAAAAAACGGAACATTCATTTTCAAACGAAATTAAATGCCGGTGTTTGTTGAAATTGAATTAGAAAACCTCTAACATTTACTTCCTCTTTACAGGTGGGAACAGCTACAAGGAGGCCGCTAAGACGTACCATGAGGTTCCGGAGCAGGAAGATGAGCAAGAAATCATAGTCAGGATACCAGCCAAATTACAAAACTCATCCAAGTCCATTCGCTTTAGAGTGGTTCATAAACCCGATGCGCCTCCAGACCAATGGGTTGCCAATACAGGTAAATGTGGGTAATTTTGTTTTATGGATGGTCTTCTTTTCAAGAGAGCTTGGAAAGCTCCCACAATGGGTGCGTTCGTTTAGCTTCCATGTGTCGACCCTGCTGCCCCCGGTGCGTTCGAATAGCTTTGACGTCATTCCAGGGGCTCACCCGGGTCAGCCCCCAGTACCCTGTTTGTGGAGTGGGTCACTTGGGGGCTGGCCCCAAGTGCATGACTTCACTACGAGAGCGGTGAGTGGTCGTTCGTTTAGCTCTTGTCAGGGGCTCAACCGAGTGAGCACCGCTGGGTCAACCCAGGGAAGCTAAACGAACGCACCCAATATAAACACCAAGTTAGCAACAGTCTCTATAATGCAAACTTCGATCATGAATTGCAAATGTCAGTAAAACTCGACAACACGTATTCTTGTCAATACGTGTATAGATTTCTTTGAAATCGGTGATAGCTTGATAAATTCGAGCCCACGAGACTTGTCCTACAGTCCAACCACTGGACCAGGGGACGATTTCACAAAGAACCAACTGCAAATCAATCGTAGGTGTGGTGTCATATTACGAATCACTATGGTAGTACTGATAATTATTGTCTTGCGATGAATTGTATTGCTTTATGAAATCCACAAGTGAAACTTGTATGCAACACTTTAACACAATTGAACATCACTCACATAACCCATTCACTCCACCAGGTAACGTCCCCGGACTTGCCGGTCTAAAGAGAGCCCACACCCCGCCCACTCCAACCGTAGGAGCTGCTCGCAAACACGTCCTGCATCGCCGGAGTAAGTCCGCACCGCTCCTTGATAAGGTGAGTGTCCAAGCCAACACTTACCGATTGGTTTGAAATCTCTGTTTTCTTTTTTGGCATTGCAATATTTCAATGACAAGTGTGAAGTGCTGTGTTAGACTCTAACAAGCTCCATTTCAGAATTGACGCGGATTCGGGTCCCGTGGGGCCTGGCCCGAAACTGATTCAGTGTGACCCAGAGTCGGTGTCATCGTGATCCGGAATGGGTCAACCGGATTGATGCAGACTTCGAGTTAAAATCCCATTTTTTTTAACAAATATTATGAACAAAGCCTTGGGCCTGGAATCCGGGTAAATTCTGAACTGTTGGTGTTAGAGTTTCATTGAATTTAAGTTTTAGGACCCTACTTTATTTTGTTGCGTTTTACATTTTGTTAAAACAGCATAGATTCGTGGACGAATATCAAGAATCTGTTTATAGTCAGGCAAGTTTCTTTGAACAAATTGTGATTTCGCTCGTTCTGAATTGCAACTGCCCTTCACACCTCTTCGCCATAATGAACACCGTCTTACAGCTTTGTCAACTTTGAGTTTTGCATGTACACGAAGACCTGCACATTCTATAGAAATCGCTTTGCTGCAGAATACTAAGCTTATTTGGTTGACAACTATTGGTTGTATCGTGTGTATTTGCTAATGCCATAAAACGCACCGCATTTCTAACCCTCTTCACTCTTTGCAATCCGCCATTTGCCATCCGCCCTCTACGTCAATAAGTAAAGGAAACACCTTCTACGCTTTCGCATCTCTGAGTTGCATACCACGAAAACCTGCATATTATCTCAAAAATGCTTTCTAAAGAATCTCATCGCCGCATATTAGTCTAAGCGTTATCTATAAAATTGTGTACATTCATTTACTACTGCCATAGACGCACCACATTTCAAACCTACCTTTTGCCACCCTCCCTCACCGTCAAGAAGAAAAGGAAACACTTTCTTACGTTTTCGCATTATAAGAGTTGCATACCATGAATACGGCACATCTTAGCGTTGCTTACAGTGAATCTCATTGCTTCAAATTACCATTACACGTATAAGCTTTATCTGTAAAGTTTCAATAAACGCACAATTGCTCGCAAACTTCACATGCACACAACTTTCAAGAACTGCTGAATAATGGAGTGACGTCATGTGCACATTCTGTTCTGATGTTGTCATTTAATATGTTGGCAATCAAGCCATTGGGCTATAGGTTTAGGAACAATGGCCGATTTAGACGCAGTGTATTTAAATCTGCTTTGTTGTTAACTTTTAATTCTAAAAAAAAAAATTAGCTAGAAGAACCGTTTTAAGCGGATATCACCCCCAAAGTGACACCAAGGACCATGTATACTAGGGGTAGGCCCCTATGGCTCCCACATGATAGCTCTAAATGGCACTGACTGATCAGTATGCAAAACAACTACATTTCATGCACAAAAGTTTGTGGCTTTAACGACAAATAAACATCAACCACCACATGCAAAACAACCTCTTTCGCCAACCCATACTCTTTAAAAAATATGTTAAAAACATTTAAAATGCATGCAATATTAACACATGTTTGAAAAACATAAATATTAACATTAACTAACAATCGATTGTTTGCTGTGTTTTCTTCCGGCTTTTGCTATTAATGAAAAATAACAGGCGGACAGTGAAGACGACTCGAATGCAGATGATTGGGAAGATGTTGAAGGGTCGAGTGAAACCGATATACGGGGGATGGTTAAGCTTCAGGTATGGTAGATTAATACGTGTGTGATTGCCGTGTGCCTTGAGTCTTTAACATCAGGAACCAATTTCTAAGAGCTAGGCCTAAGCAGAAATTATTGCTAAACGATTATCAGCTAATGTAAAAGAGACATGGATAATCCAAAAGACTTAAAATAAACAGAAAAACAATATTATTATATATATATATTTCAACTGTATTCATTTAGAAAACTCTTAGACCAAAGCGCCAAACACGAAGGCAACTTGCCCGTTAACTTGCTCTAATTTAAATATAAAAAAAAAATCAAGAACGAAGAAAATCGTTATAGTACCATGTAGCTATCAGGGAAATTGAATAGATTGTCGAGGAAGGCATTCAATTCACATAAAAAGAGAAAAGGGAAACGATTTTATCAATTCTTTGTGCACAAAACTCGGCACAAGTAGGTACACATGCATCGTTTTAAAGATGATTCGGGATCTATTTGGGTGCACATATTTGTGGTCAGTGGTCAACATTGGTATATCCTGATGTCATGTCAAGGAAAATGTCGAAGTCGTCGTGGAAAACATCTAATTTCCATAGTGAGCGCGCCCTTATTGGTGTATACTTCAACGCATGATGACGCCGAAAGCTAGCCGAAGCCATAGCCGTAGCCGCCTATTCGGCCATGGCTTTATCACATCTTCAGAAAGAAAATAACCCTTACAAGAATAACAAGTTTGTCTTGTGCCATCCTTTCTCTGTAGCGTCCCAAGACAGCAGGGCCTGTTCTAACCCAGAAGATGATGGTCCATCCTCGAATGAAATCATGGATGGAAGGAGCAACAGATTATGGTAAATGACGGACCTCGTTTACCTATATTTTCCTCGTTTCAAAGTGTTCCCACAGAACTCTTGTGGACTGCAACATTTCTAAACATTGTGAAATTACCGTTAAAAGAACAAAGCAAAGTGATGATAAAGGAGGTTTGTAAGGATAAAAACATATAATTGTTTAATTTTAGTCTGAAAGGTTTACCTTTGTTTTCTGTGAAAACAGTGCAACGGTGGAACAGTTTTCTCCACAGCAAACTCAAGCTCGTTACTGATTGATGGCTAATTTGTATTGTACCAACTTATTTCCATAGAAAAAGAGGTAGCATTCCATATGCTCAAGACTCTCAATGGGGGCGAAAAACCACAAACTCCCGAGGAGTTGCGACCTAGGAGCCGCCCAAGTCCGAAGCAGCAGAATGGTCATAAAGCAAACAGAATACCATCGGCAACTCATGTTTACGTACCACCATCCCCAGCACCAAAGAAGCCCATTCCCGAACGGGAAGGGAAGATGGACGCCACTGCCAAGGAGTGGATGCGGCAGGTGGAGCAGAAGATTGAGTAAGAAATAATATTTAGATATTCTCTCAATTACAATAAGGCCGTGTCCAAATAAGCGACTACAGCTTACGACTGCGGCTAGATTTCCGCCTCATCATGCGTTGAGGTATAATTGTTATAATATGGCGTCCTTAGCAACACACTTAGCAATAGTCGTAGCCGTAGCTGTAGCGGACAATTCGGATGCGGCTTAAGACTTCTTGACATGGCAGGACTGCAGTGATGATTGGTTTTAAAAGACCGTATAAAGCGCTGTTTCAGAAATATACCGCAGTCATCCTTTTCATTCATTTACAATGTACTCATTATGGTTTATTCATTTACATATTATAGGGGACTTTCGAAACCCTTGGTGGCAGCAGACTTACTGGGTAGATCCATTGTTTTTTATAATGTGTGCGTGCTCAGAACTACGTAAACAATGGACATTTACCTGCGGTAAGTCTGCTGCCACCTAGCGTTGCAAAGTATCCTATTAATGTCCCATGGCAGCCAAAGGCAGAAGCCAAAAAGGTAAAAGGAATAAAAAGTTTACTATAATATGTATATGCAGAACCCCGTCTTGACAATTGGGACTGTATTTAAGTTCTCAAGAGCCCACAGTGTACCGAAAGCCACTTTTGGTACTGAGGGGCGACACGACGAACCATTCTTACACACCCTTTACCAGTAATGCTTTCATTATGTCCTTCCCTACACAAGAACAATTTTGTTTGATGATGTTATTAGTGTTCGATCATTCCTGAACCAGAGGTGAACGAATGTCTAATTTGTTGTTTCACTCAAATTTGTTTTCTTCAAAGACGATCTGAGGCACCATTGCCAAGAAACTACACCCAGAAAATCGAACTGCGCCCCCCGGTGCGTCGGCAGCCGATCTCCAAGTCACTGGGCGACTACACCCACGAGAATAGCTTCTTCAGATGGTCACAGCCCTCCTATAGACGCAGTTTCGTCATCGCTCCTGATTGGGTGTCAGAGACACTAACACGACGCAGAGCCCAAAAGGAGAACGCACCAAGCACTCAGCTTCGCTACGGTTCATGTTGATTTGCATAAATCTGCATATTGTGGGGTTCTGATCGCTTCAGAGACACTGACACGACGCAGGCCCCGAAAGGAGAACTCAGCTACCAATCAGCTTCGTATACAGGTCATGTTAATTTGCATAAATCTGCATATTGTGGGTTTTGTTTTGTATACGGAATGGAGCTGTTCCTTTGTTGCAGCGATGGGACTAGACCTTTGCTGCCGCCATCTTCATTTCTCCCAATCACATCAACGTCGCCAAACCGAGGCAGGACGGCAAACTAGTCTGATTTTTTGTTTACAATGAATGTTAGCATACATTGTGTGTTTGGATACAGGGAACATGACCAAGATGGTGGTACAATTATAAGGTCTACTAACTCTGATTCAGACTGCCATACGCAATAACAATCGGAGAGGTGGACACTACACAACCATCAGCAGCCTTAATTTGTAGTTTGCGATTTATACAATCATTTTTTAAATGAGTTATTATACTATTTTGATCGTCATTTAAATACTACTTTGGTGTGCTATTCTAATGTGTGCTCGACTACTACATGTATCCATGTTTAAAATTCAACTACTACCAAATGTTTTGCTTAAAGCCAGTGGACACTTTCGGTAAACAGTGTTGTCCAAGCCCACACTTCGTGTATCACAATTTATATATAATTATTATAACAATCCTGTGATGAAAATTTAGGCTCAAACGGTCATCGGAGTCGGGAGATAATAACGGAAAAACCTACCCTTGTTTCCGCACAATTCGCCGTGTCATGACATGTGTTTAAAATAAATCCGTAACTCTCGATATCGAGAATTGATAATTGTTTTAATGTTTTCTCAAAAAGTAAAACATTTCATGGAATAATATTTCAAGAGAAGTCTCTGACCATTACCTTCTGTAAACCCTGTAAGTTATTTGTAAATCTGTGGATTTTTGTTTCTGTTCCGAAAGTGGCTTTTGGCTTTAAATCTCAGCTACCTCTTTCATAAACCTACCTACTTAATCATAATATTAGTCGTTACACGAGTCTCAGGTCCTTCTGCATAAGCCTCAAGTTATGTTTTACAATGTACATTGTGTATGGTTTTCCCCCACTTGCAGTGCACAGAGCGAGTTGACGGTCCTTGATGCCCTAGACTGGACTATTCCACTTGTCTAATGGGGATTAAGTTCCAAGTATTGTTGGTATTTTAAATAGGCTCAGGGGAAATTGCATACCCATTATACACAGCCTGCTACATGTACACGTCTTCCGGTTCAACACAGCCAAAACCAACCAACCCTCTTAAAAAAAAATGGAATCATTCCAGCCATCTGTTAATTGTATCAGGACGTGGTGGTGTTTACCTTGGTTTTAAGATCACCCCCCCCCCCCCTCCACCCCTCACCCCACCCCACACCATCATCACACTTGTGTGATTTTTTTTCCAGCAGAGGCCGGGCGCCTATAGTAGGCCCAACAGGGTTTTCAAACACAATAATAATTTAATCTCAACCTACACGAGACTTTTAATAAATAAATAATGTGGTTTTTAATCTTGTAGTTATTTGTAATTAAAATGAAGCAATATTTGTGTACCTCCTTGTTATGCATACGTTTGGGCCGATCTCTTAATTCTATAGAATTAAATTTTCTTGAGAGAACAGATTGTTGTGAATATTTTCATTAATGCTTTAATAAATTACTTTTTCTTTAGTTGCTGGTATCGTGTGTCAAACGTTTTTTTAGTTGCTGTCTCCTTTTCCCTGTTTATCGAGGTAATCAGTTGATGAAATCATAATGAAGGGAAACCTTAAAAAGGGAGTTTATGGGCTTACCCCTTGTGATTTTATCAAAATTCAACTCGTATTCGACACAAATTGATACAGTTGCCCTTGTAGTTTTGTATCGGTTTTCGAGACAAATTTTGACAAGAAATTTAAGGCCTTTACCTTTTGTGACCTCATAAAATTTCACTGAACTCACATTCTTTCCCTTGGGATTTTATTAAAATTCATTCCAATATCGACACTTTATATCTAATCAAGTTTGAGCCCATGTTGACAAAGACTCGATACTTCTATACACCTTGAAATTGTACCAAACTTAGCCCAATATCTATTTATTATTTATTTATATAATTCTTCGGACAATACAAACATCCTACAAGCAAGCATAGGCCGTCCAGGGAAAGGCAAAAGTCACAAAAACTGTCATCAAAACAAATGTGCCCTCCCAGACCTTGCTCGTAAAAAGGTAAAAATGTAAACACTATTCCTTACACAAAATTCTAATAGTTGTTGTGAAAATTAAAACAAAAGATGGCATGTAAAGAATTACACGAATGATATAAGAACCGCCACATCAAAATAAAGGCCACTATTACAGCACTTTAAATATATTTCTTTTTAGTTTAGAACAATAATATCGACAACAAACCAAAGCTAAACCCATTAGGATTTTATCAAAAATCAACCCAAGAGAAAAACACAATACCCTCTTTTCTGGGTGATCACTTGATCAAACCAAGAAAAGGGGAAAACTTAAAAGAACAATCATATTTCGGAGACGGCGCTGTTCACTTAAATTCAGTACATTATCACTTCGACACTCATCTTTTTCTGCTCCGATGCATTACAATGCATTATTTTTCAGTAAAGTACATAAGGGAACCGTAGCCTATACGGTTAGAGGAGGGCTTTTAATGGTACTGACCCGGGTTCGAATCCCAATGCTACCAATCTTTTTCTTTTACTAAGTCGGCATAGCAGTTCATTATTTAAGTAGTGTTTAAAATCACCTCCTAACACCAACGGGCACTTTGGTGACACAGTGCACTGGATCGTTCGCTTGCGTGCGTTCCAGAGCTGGGAGACCCGGTTCGAATCCCGCCCCGTACCATAGGGACATGACTTTTACTGCTAGCACCAGTAAGTGATTGGGGTCCGTCATGTCTCTCCCCAAATTAGGGTAGGATGATTATCCCGGGTCGGAAAGTAAAGGAGGGGCCGGGACTAGCCATCCCTTAAGGGTTCTAATGGGTGATCACCACGCTGGTTTCGATCAGACTTTGAGTCCCCTGAATGCCTGGTCTTCACTCTAACTAACTTTCTGCACAAATTAGCTTTAACTTTAAAACACTTTTTAGAGATAATGACTAAGTATTGTTTTCGTGTTTGTACCCCCTTATTTTTTTCAGGCAAAGCGGACATAACAATTTCAAGGCTGAAAGAAATGAAAATAAATGTTAAATTGTTGCAGAAATTGTTTCTTTTTAAGAAATTGGGCTAAAATCAGATAAAATCGCCATGGGTAAGCCTTTCATTTTGATATTGGCTAAAAGTAGAAAAACATTGCAAAGGTTAAGACTTCCATTATGGATGAAAGTGGGCTGAAATCAGATGAACTCGCACGGGGTAAGCCTTGTATGTTTTAATGAATAAGGGCTTAAATCAGATAAAATCGTAAGGGGTAAGCAGTGCCTTTTTGACGAGTTTGGTATGAAATCAGATAAAATTGCAAAGGGGTATGCCCTGCATTTTTGATGAATTCGGGCTAGAATTTAATAAAATTGCATGGGGTGACCCCTGAAATTTTTGATGAATTTGGGCTAAAAAACAGATACATTCGCAATGGGTATGCAGTTTTGACGAATCTGGGCACATATTATTTATAATTGCATTTTCGATGAATAAGGGCTAAAGTTAGATAAATTCGCAAGCATGAGCCTTGCATTTTTGACAGATTTTGTATAAAACCAAATAAAATCGCAAGGGGTAAGCCTTGCGTTTTTGATGAATCTGGGCTTAAATTTGATAAAATAGCAATGGGTAAGCCTTGCATTTTTGACGAATCTGGGCTGAAATTAGATAAAATCGCAAGGGGTACGCCTTGCATTTTTGATGACAAATTTGATAAAATCGCAAGGGGTAAGCCTTGCATTTTTGATGAATCTGGGCTAAAATTAGATAAAATCGCAAGGGGTAAGCTTTGCATTTTTGATGACAAATTTGATAAAATCGCATGGTTTAAGTCTTGCATTTTTGACGAACCTGGGCTAAAATTAGGAAAATCGCAACAGGTAAGCCTTGCATTTTTGACGAATCTGGGCTAAAATCAAATAAAATAGCAAAGGGTAAGCCTTGCATTTTTGACGAATCTGGGCTAAAATTAGATAAAATCGCAAGGGGTACGCCTTGCATTTTTGATGACAAATTTGATAAAATCGCAAGGGGTAAGCCTTGCATTTTTGATGACAATTTGATAAAATCGCAAGGGGTAAGCTTTGCATTTTTGACGAATCTGGGCTAAAATTTGATAAAATCGCAAGGGGTAAGCCATGCGATTTTGCTAAATCTGGGCAACAATTTTATGAAATCTCAAGGAGTAAGCTTTGCATTTTTTATGACAAATTTGATAAAATCGCATGGGGTAAGTCTTGCATTTTTGACGAATCTGGGCTAAAATTAGGAAAATCGCAAGAGGTAAGCCTTGCATTTTTGACGAATCTGGGCTAAAATTAGATAAAATCGCAAAGGGGTAAGCCTTGCAATTTTAACGAATCTGGGCTAAAGTTAGATAAAATTGCGAGGGGTAAGCCTCGCATTTTTGATGAACCTGGGCTAAAATTTGATAAAATCGCAAGGATAAGCCTTGCATTTTGATGACAATTTGATAAAATCGCAAGGGGTAAGCCTTGCATTTTTAATGAATCTGGGCCAAAAAAAAAAGATAAAAATCGCAAGGGGTAAGCCTTGCTATTTTGATGACAAATTTGATAAAATCGCAAGGGGTAAGCCTTGCATTTTTTAAGAATCTGGGCTAAAATTAGATAAAATCGCAAGCGGTAAGCCTTGCATTTTTGACGAATCCGGGCAAAAAATTGACAAAAGCGCAAAAGGTAAGCCTTGTATTTTTGACAAATCTGGGCTAAAATTACATAAAATTGCAAAGGGTAAGCCTTGCATTTTTGACGAATCTGGGCTAAAATTAGATAAAATCGCAAAGGATAAGCCTTGCATTTTTGACGAACCTGGGCTAAAATTAGATAAAATCGCATTTTTGACGAACCTGGGCTAAAATTTGATAAACCTGCAAGGGGGTTAGCCTTGCATTTTTGATGACAAATTTAATGAAATCTCTTTTTTTTTTTATTTGGGCTAAAATTAGATAAAATCGCAAGGGGTTAGCCATGCAATTTTAACGAATCTGGGCTAAAATTTGATAAAATCGCGAGGGGTAAGCCTAGCATTTTTGACAAATCTGGGCTAAAATTAGATACAATAGCAAGGGGTAAGCCTTGCAATTTTAACGAATCTGGGCTAAAGTTAGATAACATCGCAAGGGGCAAGCCTTGCATTTTGATGACAAATTTTATAAAATCGCAAGGGGTAAGCCTTGCATTTGTTTACCAATCTGGGCTAAAATTAGATAAAATCGCAAGGGGTAAGCCTTGCATTTTGATGAATCTGTGCTAAAATGAGACAAAATCGCAAGGGGTAAGCCTTGCATTTTTAATAAACCTGGGCTAAAATTTGATAAAATCGCAATGGGTAAACCTTGCATTTTTGATGAATCTGGGCTATATTAGATAAAATCGCCTTGCATTTTTGACGAAACCGGGCAAAAAATTGACAATAGCGCAAAAGGTAAGACTTGTATTTTTGACGAATCTGGGCTAAAATTACATAAAATTGCAAAGGGTAAGCCTTGCATTTTTGACGAATCTGGGCTAAAATTAGATAAAATCGCAAAGGATAAGCCTTGCATTTTTGACGAATCTGGGCTAAAATTAGATAAAATCGCATTTTTGACGAACGTGGGCTGGCTAACATATGATAAACCTGCAAGGGTTTAGCCTTGCATTTTTGATGAATCTGGGCTAACGTTTGATAAAATCTCAAGGGGTAAGCCTTGCATTTTGGATGACAAATTTGATAAACTCGCAAGGGTAAGCCTTGCATTTTTATGAATCTGGGCAAAAAAAAAAATAAACTCTCAAGGGGTGAGCCTTGCATTTTTTAAGAATCTGGGCTAAAATTAGATAAAATCGCATGGGATAAGCCTTGCATTTTTGACGAATCTGGGCTAAAATTTGATAAAATCGCAAAAGGTAAGCCTTGTATTTTTGACTTATCTGGGCTGAAATTAGATAAAATTGCAAAAGGTACCCCTTGCTTTTTTTGACGAATCTGGGCTAAAATTAGATAAAATTGCAAAGGGTAAGCCTTGCAATTTTAACAAATCTAGGCTAAAGTTATATACAATCGCAAGGGGTAAGCCTTGCATTTTTGATAAAACCTGGGCTAAGATGCGATAAAATTGCAAGGGGTAAGCCTTGCATTTTTGACTAAACTGGGCGAAAATTAGATAAAATCACAAGGGGTAAGCCATGCATTTTTGATGACAAATTTAATAAAATCGCTTTTTTATGAATCTGGGCTAAAATTAGATAAAATCGCAAGGGGTTAGCCATGCAATTTTAACGAATCTGTGCTAAAATTAGATAAACTCGCAAGGGGTAAGCCTTGCATTTTTGATGAATCTGGGCTGAAATTAGATAACATCGCAAGGGGTAAGCCTGGCATTTTTGATGAACCTGGGCTAAAATTTGATGAAATCGCAAGGGGTAAGCCTAGCATTTTTGACAAATCTGGGCTAAAATTAGATAAAATCGCAAGGGGTTAGCCATGCAATTTTAACGAATCTGGGCTAAAATTAGATAAACTCGCAAGGGGTAAGCCTTGCATTTTTGATGAATCTGGGCTGAAATTAGATAAAATCGCAAGGGGCAAGCCTTGCATTTTTGATGACAAATTTTATAAAATCGCAAGGGGTAAGCCTTGCATTTTTTTACCAATCTGGGCTAAAATTTGATAAAATCGCAAGGGGTAAGCCTTGCATTTTTGATGAATCTGTGCTAAAATGAAATAAAATCGCAAGGGGTAAGCCTTGCATTTTTAATAAATCTGGGCTAAAATTTGATAAAATCGCAAGGGGTAAACCTTGCATTTTTGATGAATCTGGGCAAAAATGCAAGGCTTACCCCTTGCGATTTTATCAAAGTTTTTGCCCAGATTCATCGAAAATGCAAGGCTTACCCCTTGCGATTTTATCTTATTTTAGCCCAGATTCGTTCAAAATGCAAGGTTTACCCAATGCGATTTTATCAAATTTGTCATCAAAAATGCAAAGCTTACCCCTTGAGATTTCATGAAATTGTTGCCCAGATTTATCAAAATCGCAAGGCTTACCCCTTGCAATTTTATCTAATTTTAGCCAAGATTCGTCAAAAATGCAAGGCTTACCTTTTGCGATTTTGTCAATTTTTTTTTCCGGGATTCGTCAAAAATGCAAGGCTTACCCCTTGCGATTTTACCAAATTTTAGCCCAGATTCGTCAAAATGCAAAGCTTATCCCTTGCGATTTTATCTAATTTTAGCCCAGATTCATCAAAAATGCAAGGCTTACCCCTTGCGATTTTATCAAATTGTTTGCCCAGATTCTCCAAAAATGCAAGGCTTACCCCTTGCGGTTTTATCAAATTTGTCATAAAAAATGCAAGGCCTACCCCTTGCGATATTATCAATTTTAGCTCAGATTCGTCAAAAATGCAAGGCTTACCCCTTGCTATTTTATCTAATTTTAGCCCAGTTTCATCAAAAATGCAAGGCTTACCCCTTGCGATTTTATTTGGTTTCATACAAAATCTGTCGAGAATGCAATTTATCTAATTTTAGCCCTTATTCATCGAAAATGTAATTATAAATAATTTTTGCCCAGATTCGTCAAAACTGCATACCTATTGCGAATGAATCTGATTTTAGCCGAACTTCATAAAAAAATTCATGGCTCACCCCATGCAATTTTATTAAATTTTAGCCCCAATTCATCAAAAATGCAGGGATTACCCCTTACGATTTTATCTGATTTGAGCCCAGATTCATCAAAAATGCAAGGCTTACCCCTTACGATTTTATCTGATTTAAGCCCAGATTCATCAAAAATGCAGGGCTTACCCCTTGCGATTTTATCTGATTTAAGCCCAGATTCATCAAAAATGCAAAGCTTACCCTTTTGCGATTTTATCTAATTTTAGCCCAGATTCGTCAAAAATGCAAAGCTTACCCCTTGCGATTTTATCTAATTTTAGCCCAGATTCATCAAAAATGCAAGGCTTACCCCTTGCGATTTTATCAAATTGTCATCAAAAATGCAAAGCTTACCCCTTGCGATTTTGTCAAATTTGTCATCAAAAATGCAAAGCTTACCCCTTGCGATTTTATCTAATTTTAGCCCAGATTCATCAAAAATGCAAGGCTTACCCCTTGCGATTTTATCAAATTGTCATCAAAAATGCAAGGCTTACCCCTTGCGATTTTATCAAATTTTTCATCAAAAATGCAAGGCGTACCCCTTGCGATTTTATCTAATTCAGCCTAGATTCGTCAAAAATGCAAGGCTTACCCCTTGCTATTTTATCTAATTTAAGCCCAGATTCATCAAAAATGCAAGGCTTACCCCTTGCGATTTTATTTGGTTTTATACAAAGTCTGTCAAAAATGCAAGGCTCATGCTTGCGAATTTATCTAACTTTATCCCTTATTCATCGAAAATGCAATTATAAATAACATGTGCCCAGATTCGTCAAAACTGCATACCCATTGCGAATGTATCTGATTTTAGCCCAAATTCATCAAAAATTTCATGGCTCACCCCATGCAATTTTATTAAATTCTAGCCCCAATTCATAAAAAATGCAGGGCATACCCCCTTGCAATTTTATCGGATTTCATACCAAACTCGTCAAAAAGGCACTGCTTACCCCTTACGATTTTATCTGATTTAAGCCCTTATTCATTAAAACATACAAGGCTTACCCCGTGCGAGTTCATCTGATTTCAGCCCACTTTCATCCATAATGGAAGTCTTAACCTTTGCAATGTTTTTCTACTTTTAGCCAATATCAAAATGAAAGGCTTACCCATGGCGATTTTATCTGATTTTAGCCCAATTTCTTAGAAAGAAACAATTTCTGCAACAATTTAACATTTATTTTCATTTCTTTCAGCCTTGAAATTGTTATGTCCGCTTTGCCTGAAAAAAATAAGCGGGGTACAAACACGGAAACAATACTTAGTCATTATCTCTAAAAAGTGTTTTAAAGTTAAAGTTAATTTGTGCAGAAAGTTAGTTAGAGTGACGACCAGGCATTCAGGGGACTCAAAGTCTGATCGAAACCAGCGTGGTGATCACCCATTAGAACCCTTAGGGGATGGCTAGTCCCGGCCCCTCCTTTACTTTCCGACCCGGGATAATCATCCTACCCTAATTTGGGGAGAGACATGACGGACCCCAATCACTTACTGGTGCTAGCAGTAAAAGTCATGTCCCTATGGTACGGGGCGGGATTCGAACCGGGTCTCCCAGCTCTGGAACGCACGCAAGCGAACGATCCAGTGCACTGTGTCGCCACAGTGCCCGTTGGTGTTAGGAGGTGATTTTAAACACTACTTAAATAATGAACTGCTATGCCGACTTAGTAAAAGAAAAAGATTGGTAGCATTGGGATTCGAACCCGGGTCAGTATCATTAAAAGCCCACCTCTAACCACATAGGCTACGGTTCCCTTATGTACTTAACTGAGAAATAATGCATTGTAATACATTGAAAGCGCTCCTCTTACAGCACAGGCTACGGTTTACTTCACATAACTTGTTATAGATAATGCATTTTGATGCGTCGGTATCGGTCCTTTTTGTATCATAATCTTATCAGAGACGAGTTTTGAAGTGACGATGTACTTGAATGCAAAACATTACTTTTTCTTCTGGAGTTGCTGGCCGCGTGTGTCAATTTATTTGTGTTTTCAATGTTCTCTTTACCAAATCACCTGGTACTTGAGGGGGTGGTATAATGGAGTGCGAGGAGCTGAACATTCTTTCCCTGTGAGTCATCTACCTCAAATTATATCCGTATGCCTTTAAAGGCAGTGAACACTATTGGTAATTATCATAATAAAACCTTTCTTGATTACGAGTAATGGGAGAGGTTGATAATAAAAAAACATTGTGAGAAACGGCTCCCTCTGAAGTGACGTAGTTTTCGAGAAAGAAGTTATTTTCCACGAATTTGATCAAGCATCGGAAAGCACACAACTTCGTGTGACAAGGGTGTTTTTTTCTTTCATTATTATCTCGCAACTTCTACGACCGATTGAGCTCCAATTTTTACAGGTTTGTTATTTTATGCATATGGTGAGATACACCAAGTGAGAAGACTGGGAACTACCAATAGTGTCCACTGCCTTTAACTTGGCCTACACTCTGAAATTGTGCCAAAAATGGGTTAAATCCTATAAAATCCCAAGGGCTAAGTACGGTTTAGGATTTTTGCTACACTCCAAAAAGAAAAATCCCAAGGAGGGGGGGGGGGGGGGCAAAGCCTTGCATTTTTCTCGAAACTGTTGAAATCGGATGAATTCCCAAGGGGTAAACATTAGAGTTTTGTCGACAAAGGGCTGAAATAAATAAAACCTTAAGGGGGTGTTTTTGGTTGAAATTGAGCTATAACCGGATGGAACCACCCACTTTGCAATATTTTGAAGAAAAAAAAGATGTGCTAAGATTTGATAATTAAAGGGGGGAGGGGGTAAGTCTTACACATTTTCGGCATCGAAATTTGTTTCTCTCCGGTTTGCCTCAGTTCAGTGACATAAGACAGTTGCTGAGTTCATAAAGACAGTGGACACTATTGGTAAATGCCAAAGACCAATCTTCTCACTTGGTGTATCTCGACATATGCATAAAATAACAAACCTGTGAAAATTTGAGCTCAATCGGTCGTAGAAGTTCCAAATAATAATAAAAGAAAAAAACACCCTTGTCACACGAAGTTGTGTGCTTTCCGATGCTTGATCAAATTCGTGGAAAATTACTTCTTTCTCAAAAACTACGTCACTTCAGAGGGAGCTGTTTCTCACAATGTTGTATATTATCAACCTCTCCCCATTACTCATTACCAAGTAAAGTGTCATGCTAATAATTATTTTGAGTAATACCCAATAGTGTCCACTGCCTTTAACACATTCGGGATTAGGTTATGATTCAACTCAACATTCACAAACTGAAACACTTTAAACTGGTATTGATAGTCACAGCATTGTCAAACCTTAATTATATTTTATTATCAAACAGTTGTTTTCTTCTCATATACAATCAAGTATAAATGCCTTTGTATCACAACCAATCACACCACTTTTATTATACTATCACCCTTACAATTATATTACGGCAGAATTTTGAAATAACACTTAGACCATTGCAAAAACAAACCGGGTGAAATGAAAGCAGTTTCTTCTTTTGTTGTCAACTTTTAACTCTCGAAACTAATACGATGACTTGAACTTGACTTTCGGTAGATAAGAAATTGTTGGTGGTTTGAAGGGGTGTACAAGATTATTAATCCGAAAAATCCATTGAAAGTGACTTAAGTAAGCTTCCCTTCTCGAACTTCATCTTATTTAACCAACACTTGTTTTGGAAAATAGTTGTTTGCAAGCAAGCTCTTCCCACTGCAACTTCGATAACAAAATTTTCACAGAGTGTTATTTTTTGCAAATGGTGGGGAAACATACTGGTCTTTGACAATTTATCAAAGGTGTCCAGGGGTGGATTTCACAAAGAGTTACTAGACCTAACTTAGGACTAGCTGTACGTTTTTGATATCTCTTAAGGCTAGTCCTAAGTTAGGACTAGTCCTAACTGTTTGTGAAATCGACCCCTGTGCCTTTAAGCACGGAGATGCTGTTAAAGCTTAAAAGTCCCGGAGTGCATTGAATAAACACTTGAATAATTACAGCACACTGAAGTAGATAATAAGATGAGCTTCTGAATGACGTATGTGCAAACTCAGCTGAACCCTCGACATGTAAAGGGCTTCAGTGTCTGGCTACATAACTTCCTGTTGAATAATTCGAAACGGGAATAATAATGTTCATTTGAACAACTGCTGGCAACACAATCAAATAACATATTCACACACTTTGTGTATTTCGTTGTATTGTTTCCTTTTCGTTGTGGATGCAATGGTACTTCAGTGAAGATGGTGAAGTGGTTTCTTTAACAATCAGAATATTCAAGTATGTATCCACACACATGATATATTTTGATTACTTAATTCTATAAAATTTGAACTTAAAACAGCAATCCTACGTGTACTATACCCAACAAATGATCACTTCAGTACTGCCAAGATAATTGTGACTTGAACAAAACAAAACTCAAGTCAAATTTGACCCAACAAAGAAAAAAACATGAAATTATTTTATCTTAAATGTAATTAGTAATATTTACATAAGCTTTGTGCGATCTAACTGCACACAGTGTACACACACACAATATCACATAAAAACCCAGCTTTCCAAAGCCCTCAACACCCTGAAGAAGTTGAATGATTTTGAAAGATTGAAGCATATTTGCCCATGCTGTCATTCTTCTACTGTTTGTAGGTAAAGTAGTTGCAATCCTACAAAACCCTTCGTATCGGTTGACTTTGAAGGACGCAGTCACTAGGGATCCAACATCAATTGTTCTGAATTGATGGTTAAAAGGGGAGGCTTTTTGGACGCTTGGTGGCAGCAGACAAATCGGTTAAGTTTAGTCTCCTGCCACCTAGAGCAAGTACGAGTGCGCATATTTAGTCAAGTGTGCACATTTTGTTTAGGGGACTACTGACCAGCAACTCGCATGTGGTGTGACGCACTCAGTCACTCGAACGACTCATTTGGAAGTCTAGTCAACCGTCCATACCAAGAAATTCAACACTCCGTTGCCTTCCGCGTTTCAGTGATAGTGTCACTGCTTCCCCTCTGCGCTTCACACATATAAGCATGGAAAAGGCTATCAGGACCAGCGCAGAAACCATGGTTATACCAAATGGTCGACCACAGTAGTTAGCCAATAGTCGATCAGCCTGGGTTCAAGGCAAAATAGTCAATCTTAAGTTAACCATTGTGCACACTCAAACCTGCTCTTAGAGAACCAAAGTATCTCATTGAAGCATCTCCCTGTAACATCAAGGGGCTAAGTTTAATATAAGTGCATCACAGCAATAGCTATAAACAATTAAATGAGTTGATTTGAGACTAGTGTTCTTAAAAAGACTCCGTAATCTCAATCTACTTCTTGGTTTTTGTTTTACAACAGCTCATGTTGGAAAAACGTCTTGATAATCTCACTTGTACGGTAGCTTTCAGTGACCATCCACATCTCCAAGTTTCTAAGCTAAATTATCCAATAAAGGCTGCCGATAATGTGTTGTCTTTTAGTTCAACGATATCGTACCAGAAAGATTGTGGAGTGTGGATTCAGAGTTACACAACCATAAACTATGCTTGTGGAGTGTGGATTTGAAAACCATATAATGGTTATTGTGGATTGCGGATATCAAATCGTTCCTTGTAATTGGAAAGACATCTTACTAAAGTTGCACGTCTTTACAGTAATTTAGCTCGGACACATGCAAATGCATATGGTCACTTTAGGCATCCGTACAATAGACGTTTTTATAACAATCAATAAAATCACAATCCATATATATATATATATATATATAATTTATATAAACCTAAACACATTGCAATCACTTTGTTCAGAACCATTAGTGTATTAACAGCAAACGGGGTCAACTTAACAACTACAACACGTGTGAGAAATAGTGGTGAAAAAAGGAACACTACTTTCTAGTTGAAAATACACAGACACTATACAACGGTTTATTTAAATACAAATGAGGAAATCTTGTTGCCACCCACATTCAACATAGATTTGCAAGTTCAAGATTAAAATAAACCTGCTAATCTATGTTGAATAAGTTATTTATTATTTTATTTACTTCCCAAACTTTCAGGACGGGGAATGAAAGACTAGTGTTTGTTCTAACTACAAGGCAAAGCCCAAATGTTTTTTTAATCACAACAACCTTCAACAACAAGCAGCGAGTATGCAGTGGTTTAGTTGAAGGTGAAACACCAGGGCCCAATTTCATGGCTCTGCTTACCACCTTGTTCTGTGCTAACGATCAAGATTCCCCGCTTACGTGCAAGCGCCGAATTTCTGTGCTAGCCTTGTAAGCGTAGAATGCCTATTAAACATGGAGTACGCACACGCAGAAGCCAAAAATCGGCGCTAACCCGTGAAATACGCTTGCCGTAACAAAGAATTCCCTGCTTCCGTAAGCGCCGATTCTGTGCTTACGGTAAGCAGAGCCATGAAATTGGGCCCTGCTTTAGAATGTGGATGGTCCAGGTTCGATTCTCACCAAGGATACCTGCAGCTGCAGGTACTGCAGTGATCGGAAAACACCGAGTGTAATGTCTTTATTTAATGAACAATGATGTAGAGCAAAGCTCATAATATTAACCCTCCTACTCTTGGAACGATTTTCGAGTTGACCTACTGTATTTGAAACCACTTAATAACAGGTAATGTTACATAGTGCTTTTATTTTAAATTGTGGTCTTTAGGTACAGAAATCTGTACTATTGAATTATGTACTAATTAAACATACAGTTACTTGATGCTCAAACAGCTTGAAAAACTAAAAAGGGCAACACAAATTTATCTGAACTGGTTTTATTTTTACAGTTTCCGATTGAATCTTGCCTCTCGTAGTGAATTCTCTCTCTGCTTGAGCTGGCTGTGTACTGAATCCTTCAAGTGGGGCTTGGTGAACCAGTCTGCAGCAAAATCACGGATATTCTCTGGTCTTTGCGTCAGGACGTCTCTGTAGTGCATACAGACAACAGATGGGTGTTGATTAATAATATGCAAAGATCAATTATAGCTCCCTGAGTGACAGGGGATTCTGAAAAAGTTGTGTGGACAAAGACAGGGATATAGCCAGGGACTTGCCAAAAAATAATGACCCACTTTATACAATAGACCTTTATCACGGTGTGGCCATCTTGATTTTACACCATTCCAACTGATTGTACCAAACTGGGGCTGGACGAAATAAGAGTCTGGCACCACGTTTGTGAAATGAATGGTAAGCATTCATTACTGTTATTGGTAACAGGGAACATGACCAAGATGGTCATCAAAAATTTTACATTATTTCAGACAGATAGGTCGTATGATCATAATTTGTACTTTATTTAAAATGTTGAGATTTGCTTGTTGGTATTATTATGATAAACTCAAAAATCAAATTTATTGATATTCCTTATTACGATGGAGCGAGTCACAATTACCAAAAGTGTACTTTCCCTTTTTTCCTTTTAAAAAACATATTTGTGTCATAAAAAAAAGCAGGCTAAGGCTTGATCAACATGCAAACAAATCTTTGAAACGTGCGCGCGCACTTTACGTCTAATGTAAAACCAATTTTATGAGCCAATCAGCGTTGTTTCTATGGCGCGCTGACCATGGTAGCGAGGCTGTCACACATCCCAAGTATTTGACAACAAAGATTAACCATGACTCTTACCCAAGAAATCCTGCAAGAAGCACATCTACCTCCGGGTGGTCGCGAAGAAATTTCTCATTACCCAACCTAGTTTGAATCTATAGAAAAAAACAGAAGTGTCTTAAAAAAGTACATATATATGTATACTGTACATGTATGGAATCAAAGTATTAAAATATTAACTACAAAAACAAATCACGAAAATCACAATCAGATTCAAATGTCCATAGAATTTGTTTTTGTATGGATTTTCTTAAAACGATAAAACACAAAAAAATTAATGTATGTATACATCCAATACAAAAGTACAGTTACTATCTCTGAATTTGTCATTTTTGTGGGTTCTGCAGGAATTTCCCATGAGCAGTAGTGATTTAGATGTGCATCAAATTTATGACCAACAATGAACTTTTATGCTGCTTCATTGTAAAAAGACTTTCAAGCAATTTTAAGCCACTCATGCAAATGTCAATAAGTTATATTCATGAACAAAAAACAACATGTAACAATACAAATTACCTTTGGTACATGTAAATGACCGATGACCAAAGATAACTTTGTTATAAATATTGATTGGTATCATATTCAGTATTCACTGTGAATGTGACTGGACACTGTTGTCCGGTGGTTATATTAAATTACAGACTCAAAAAAATGCAACTATGAGGTTGTGGGCTTGAAATCCTACAAACAAAGATAACCACTGATTTCACAATAAGTATTGTCATCTAGCATAAAAAAAACTAGTTGCTGTTTATAACCACAATTTAGTATGGACTTGTGCAATCCGTATCATAAGGCCAAGTAAAAAAATAAACATCTTTACCGTCCCTGCCCGCTTCCTTTTTTAAGAGGCCGCCTCCTTTTTTTTTCTTCTTTTTTTTTATGATTTGTCTTTCTTTTTTTAGATTATTCTTTTGTAAATGAAAAAAAGGGATATTGTTTTAACGGTCTCATAAAGAAAATACTTAACTTAAAAAATGTGTTGGGCAGTCATTAACAAATAAGGTGATCTTCCTTTTTTTTTTTTTAACCATGTTTTGTTTTGGTTCAATGTTTTGTCCAGCAAGTTTCATTTTTGATTGTAAGTTTGTAGTGAAAAAACAATGGATTTTTGAAATTTTAAAAAGAATGGTAGCCATCTTGATAATAAAAAATAAAAAGCCCCTCCGATCCTCATCCCCGTTTTTTAGAAACCCGGACTTTAAATGTGTCGTTTTTTTACACAGCCTAGCTTTCATATTCATACATAATGATTTCGATTAGCTGTGTATTTATTACACCCCTTGCCTTGCCTTGTGTTGTGGTGGATGGGATGTTTCTGAGGTTCCCTTGAGACTTGAGATCATCTAAACAAGCATTGTTTCAACAACACACAAGTGACATAATGAAAGTAAAATTGCAAAGAAATAATATGTCAAACACTTTGTAAGTACGTTCGAATCAATCCGCCGCTTGCCTTCTTCCTTGCAATTTGCGTCTTCTTGTCATGCTTGTGGCAGTTGGATTCAGCACATTGTTTGAATGTTCTACTATATCAACATTAATCATGATGCATATAAGGTGGTTTATAGTTAACAACATTGTTAACCCTGCGCCCCTCGTATTGCCGTTTACAACAGCGAGGTCGAGTGCAGTTTCCCTATGTTACACTGTGCTTGTTTCAATGTTTGTAGTTTTTGTATGCAAAACAACCATGTCCGGAAACAGGGCAAGCCACTTGAAAATGTTTCATATCCCTCTGCGCTAACTTTTCGATCTAAACATCCCCTGAAATTAATGCCACATTGTCTTTGACATACTCACTTTAAATTGGTTGAGTTTTTCCTGCTGTTCAGCGCTCAGGGCACCCAGGTCATAGCCCTCCATACCTCGGGGCGGATTGTGATTTGGGACCGCCATATTTCAGGTTGACATGGAAATCTCCCGTTGAGATTTGTAAACAGCGCCCTCTATAGGTCGAGTTGGTCTCCAGGGTAGATGTGTGGGCGCGCGATGGGGTGGAGCTAGCTCGGATGATCTATGAGCATGACATTATTTTTCAGGGAAAAAAAAACATCACAATGGACCCAATTTCACTGCCAACGACAGATGGAAGGTCCAGTTTCCATAATTACTTCGTGAAAAGCATCCAATGGCAACAGAGGGAACAGCCCATAAGCCTAGGGAAAGATAGAAGAATAGGCCTGGGGGGGGGGGGGTCCTACCCTACTCTATGAATTCGAGGAAGCATGCAGCAAGAATCAGAAGATTCTGTCCCCCATAAAAATAAAGTCAAACCGTGTACAAACTTCTTTTGATAGTGCCCTCTTTTGAACCATCCTCATTCAGCCCATGTTAAGTCCCATTGAGGGGGGGGGGGGGTAGAATCTCCGGCGGACATAATTGAATTCGATGGGACACCAGGGCCCAATTTCATAGCGCTGCTTAAACGGTAAGCAAATTTGCGTGCTTACTGTAGCATAAAAATTTGCTTAAGCCTTAGCGTATTTCACAGGTTAGCAGACAAATTCGGCGGCCATATTATTGCGTGTTTACCGTGGATTTGCATTGTGATGTCATTTATTTTCGTCCGGTAAGCACCGGCCGGTTAGCATGCCTTTTTGTGTGCTTACGGTTAGCAGCGCTATGAAATAGAAATTGCAAAGTAAGCACAAAATCGGCCGCTAAGCAGCGCTATGAAATTGGGCCCAGCACAGTCGAAAACCTTAATGCATAGACGTCATCCAGCGGCCATCTTAGTGGGAAAACGGTGACGAAACAATCGAAACGCACAGATTTGTACGCGCGGCACACAGGATTGGCCAATGAACCAACCTCCTTTTGACCTCTAGGTGAGGGCGCCCTACTGAAATGACGTCATGTGCATACGGTTTATAAAAATCATACTTCCACATGTTCTGCTAATTTTCGATTAAATAAAATACCTCTCATTATAGGTTATTTTATTTTAAATAAAATCAACAAATTTGTGTTACATTGTTACCAAAAATAGCGATCTATTCTTGATTTGCACTTATGACTTTCCATAGTTTTCCAATCTGGGTTGGCAAAAACTCGGGCTGTGACGTTGCAAAAGAAAGGTATAGTTTATGTACAAAATGGAGTGAAAATACATACAACAGAACGTAGACCATTGTTATGCTGCACGCGAATAAAAGAATGTACATTGCTGTACAATGGCCAATTGCATGGCTCTGCTTACCACCGTAAGCGCAGAATCGGCGCTTACGGAAGCAGGGAATTCTACGGCAAGTGTATTTCACGGGTTAGCGGCGAATTTTGGCATCTGCGCGTGCGTACTCCACGTTACTAGGCATTTTACGCTTACAAAAGCCTCTTTTAATATTTTATGCATGACGTCATAATTCTTACCCAAAATAATGAGGATTATGGGCGCACGTCCGCCCCCATCACTTGCAGTGGCTGCGCCCATCCATTGCCTCGTTTTGGATTAGCACTGTGACGTACCTCATGCAATAATTATTAAGAAAGGCTAGCGCAGAAAATCTGCGCTTGCACATAAGTGGGGAATAGTGGTAAGCGCATAATTCGGCGATAAGCAGAGCAAATTGGGCCCAACAAACAACCGTAAATAGACAGAAAGTATGTAAGCTAACGCATGCCTGACACAATTGGCATAATACTTAGGCTTAAAAAGGGCCTACTCTGAAATGAATGATGAATCCATACAAACAGAAACAAGTCAACTCGTCAAAGAACAGCTGGATTTATTTACCTAGTATCGGCGAGATGCACTTGAACTTTTGACAATTAATGAAAATGTACTCAGAGTCTCGAGAAAAATGTTTGGAGCACGCTGCTAGCTGGCTATGTTTCATTAAGATTTTAACAAAGTTGAAAATTTCATTTAAAAAGTAGGGCCTTATACATACAGAGTGGCGAAAAACTGACACTTGGAACAACTCCTTAAAAAATCAACGCAAATTAATTTGTCTTCTAGAAAGCGAAATTTTATTTTGGAAGAACGTTCAACTGATAAATCAATATAAATGCTGTAGTAATTGGTTAGGGTCAAATTATTAGTTGAAGTTCAAACATTATTTTTTTACACAAAAACGGAAATATTATTCCAACAATGGGAACATCATCTTCAAACTTGGGCGACAAAGTTCTCTCTAGCATTCTCTCTAGCACACTTGATCAACGCCCTGGGCCCATCTTCATAAAGCTATTAAGCAAAACACAGCTAGACGATTTGCTGTGCTTAGCAAACATCCAGTGGGGGCACCATTCACAACAATAAAACCTAATGTATTTTTGGCTGGTAAGCTGTTTATGTTAAGCGATACTTTTCTTCAGAATTGACCAGATTTCAGGTTCTCAGTGGACACGTCTGACCCAATACGGGTCAAGCTCACCCTGAAATAATAGAATTTGAAATTAATATGACTTTTACTTCCAAATTTTTGGACGGTTTGACATAGTTTCGGATGATCCCTTTGACACAGATTTTGGGTCGTTCTGACCCTTGAATGGGATCAGGTCGGGTCCCGGCCAGAATCCGGATAAATTCTAACGAGAGTTTTAAGAAGAGTACACTGCTATTCATTGTGAATATAATAAAATGAAGGCCTACAACTAACCGGAACCGTCACTTCATAACTCAATACCCGTTTCTGACGGCCAAATCGAGAAGTTAGGCCTACAAAAGCGATAGTAACCCACAAATTTACCCGGATTCCTGGCCAAAAAGCTTGACCAATTTCCGGTTAAAGACACTAGACACTATTGGTAAAAATGGTAACAACCCTATTCGTAATAGACCGATCCATACAGCTCCGCCCCATTGCGTATTGACCATAGAGCTATACTATAGCTTTATAACACCCCTTACCAATATTCTGCCTTTTCATTGGTTTAGAGCGCGTCACATGACATGTCTTAGTTTTGCTAGACGACGGCCGTGTGATATAGTGCGTCGGTTTGCCGTGCGCTAGTCTGAAGACTAGCACACGTCGTGCAGTACCCAGACGTCCGTTGCGTGTACGAGGATGATAAATTAATAGTCTGTAACCATTTCGGATTGCACGACACTAAATGCAGCACAGTAAAAGTTTTTGCAATCTGTATTTGCGTCGTCCGTGGATTGTAGCATTCAGGTATGTAACTTAATAATAATAGTACAGTATTTAGAAATGTTTGGGGTGTTATAAAACAAATATTGACTGCTTTTACTCGTGCAATGGTTAAAACTATGACTCCCTCGGTGATCCCCGGAGCGTCATAGTTTTAACCATAGCACTCGAAGCAGTCAATATTTGTATACTATACGCCTCTCTTAATACTTATGCATGAGGTACGTCACAATGCTAACTCAAAACGAGGCGATGGGCGCAGCCACTGCAAGTGATGGGGAACGTGCGCCCATAGCCTCATTTTGGGTAAGAATTATGACGTCATGCATAAATATTAAGAGAGGCGTGTCAAGGATAATGAATTAATAGTCTGTAACCATTTCGGATTGCACGACACTACATGCAGCACATTAAAAGTTTTTGCAATCTGCATTCGCAACGTCCGTGGATTGTAGCATTCAGGTCTGTAACTTAACAATAATAGTACATACAGTGTTTAGAAATGTTTGGGGTGTTATAAAACAAATATTGACTGCTTTTACTCGTGCAATGGTTAAAACAACTCCCTCGGTGATCCCCGGAGCGTTCTATTCTATTAAATAGAACGCTCCGTGGATCACCTCGGGAGTCATAGTTTTAACCATAGCACTCGAAGCAGTCAATATTTTGTGTAATAGTACTACGTACAGATCAATGGCAGAAAGGCATTAGAGAGTCTCACGTGTTCTTGCTCACACGTGCGTCGCGGGTGGAGCCTAATGGAACGGTCTATTTGTGAAGAGTGAAAACCACTCGTTTTGTGCATGTCCGTCATAACACTCTTGCAAAGTACCAAATGGCTGACAAGTCTTAGAGAGAAAGATGGGTACTGAGGTTGACTTTCGTTGTGGATGCAACGGTACCTCAGTGAAGACGGTGCAATGATTTATTTAAAGGCAGTGGACACTATTGGTAATTACTCAAAATAATTATCAGCATAAAACCCCACTCGGTAACGAGTAATGGGAAGAGGTTGATAGTATAAAACATTGTGAGAAAACCCTCTTCCCACACCTTTAACGAAGTTTCGGAAATATAAAGGTCTAGTTTCCTGACCCCTCCTCAGAGTAAGAACTACTGGTAAAAGTCAGTTGCTGATTGTGATCGTTGGCAACGACGTCATCTGCCGAGTTTGAGCCGTTGCGGGCGCTTGATGAGCTAGCGTTGTTATTAGACGAAGTGATCGCATTTTCTTGTTGGAAGAGACGTTTCTGAAGTTTGATAATGTCTTTTTTCATCTCGGCTATAATGAGAAGGACAAGCTCACTTGATCCTGAGTCACCCTGTAATTTGTTTTGTGAAGAAGACAAAGAAAAACGGTATAATATGGGTAAAACCAAAATTAATATAGGCAGTGTGGACACTATTGGTAATTACTCAAAAGAATTATTAGAATAAAACCTTACTTGGTAACGAGTAATGGGGAGCTGTTGACAGTAAAACACACTGTGAGAAACGTCTCCCACCGAAGTAACATAGTTTATTTGATTTCGAGACCTCAGATTTAGAATTTTGAGGTCTCCAAATCCAGCATCTGAAAGCACACAACTTCGTGTGACAAGGGTGTTTTTTTCTTTCATTATTATCTTGCTACTTCGACTACCGATTGAGCTCTAATTTTCACAGGTTTGTTATTTCATGTATACTGTTGTGAAGACTAGTCTATGACAATATTACCAATAGTGTCCAGTGTCTTTAACCCCGATGCAAATTTCCATCATTGTTACGGTAGATGACCGCTGCTAAATATAGGATTCCAACTGCCTCTATAATATCGGTGGTCTAGTTGGTGAGACACTGCATATAAAATTGCAAAGGTCGTGGGTTCAAATCCAACCCGAACCCTGTGATTTTTCTCCTCACAGAGATATCGGGAAAGTACTGAGTACAGTGCTAGCACACATCGGTGTATATAGCCTTAGAGATAGCTTTATAATTTTAATAGACGCTATAGGCCTAAATATAAATTATTGTTATTATTAAAGGAACACGTTGCCTTGGATCGGTCGAGTTGGTCTTTGAAAAGCGTTCTGTAACCGTTTGTTATAAAATGCATATGGGTAGAAAGATGTTGTAAAAGTAGAATACAATGATCTACACAAATATGCCTCGAAATTGCGTGGTTTTCTTTTTACCACGTCGACTAACATGGTCGGCCATTTATGGGAGTCAAATTTTTGACTCCCATAAATGGCCGACAGTGTTAGTTCGCGATGTAAAAGGAAAACCGTGCAATTTTGAGTGATACTTGTGTGGATCATTATATTCTACTTTTAAAATATCTTTCTAACCATATGCATTTCATAACAAACGGTTACAAACGCTTTTTATAGACCAACTCGTCCGATCCAAGGCAACGTGTTCCTTTAATGGGTAAAACCAAAATTCATAAGATATAGATAAGATACAGATGTTAAGGTAAACCAATGGGCAAAACAAGTCAACAAATAAGGTTGGTTGATTATGATTGACAATGGCTTGAAACATTTTGATATTTTATTTTAGCCGAAAGCTGACTTTTTATAATCTGCACACAAGGCAAATAGCCCCAACAATTATTTCCGTGTGTAATACTAACTTCTATTATGTAGAAGAAAATAATATCCAAACAACCAGTTTATTTTTCTTTAGCTAAAGAAATAAAAAATAAGTACAGGATGACGGCCACTAAACATTAACAGTCCCAAGCATTATGTGTTTGTGATCAAAATTGTAAACTATATCCACGCATGAAATTTACACAGGGGATGTTGGTGATAGACAGGATATTATGTATTCTTCCAAAAACTCCACAATGCAATACACATTGAACTTGATTCGCTCTGGTATCAATTATGTTCTTAATTAAACAGGCGCGTGTTATCGCAGTAGTGATCAACAACTGTTTGTAGTGAGACCGTCAGTTGGGTGAAGTCTCAAGATGGGACGTCATTGCACTGACGTGGGTACCATCGGATTTGGTTGGCTTAAAGCAATTGCACAACATCGGTAAAAAGTATTGCCCAGAGGCCCACACTTCGTGTATCACAACTTATATATAAAATAACAAACCTGTGAAAATTTAGGCTCAATCGATCATCGGAGTCGGCAGAAAATAACGGGAAAACCCACCCTTGGTTTCAGCACGTTTCGCCGTGTAAATCCGTTATTCTCGATATCGAGAATTGATAATTGTTTTTATGTTCTCTCAAAAAGTAAAGCATTTCATGGAATAATATTCAAGGGAAGTCTTTCACCATTACCTTCTGTTAACCCTGTAAGTTATTTGTAAATCTGTGAACTTTTAATTGTTGTTCTGTTCAGAAAGTGTTCAATGGCTTCAAAAGCAAGAACCAGTTTCGGTTTGTAATCCGAAGGGCTTAGACCAGTGGAGTTATTTGAGCGTCATGTGCCCATAATAATATAAGAATTACGGTATACAACGTTTCTTACCTTTTCTCCCCGGACTCCTGGTACGCCAGTTTCACCCTAAAAAGGAAAAAAAAAATGGAAGTTTCAAAAAGGGCACTAAGGGTTTGTTGTTTTGGGTAGCGATAATATTGTAGAAGGGCTGGTGGGACTGGTTCCAGTTGTCTGGCCACAGTTAGTCGTCGTGTGCACGGTATACTGAATGACGACAACAAAACGCAAAGTCGATGAGAAAGGGCGACGCACTTGGTAATTACTCGAAATAATTATTAGCATAAAACCTTACTTGGTATCGAGTAATGGGGAGACGTTGATAGTATAAAACATTGTGAGAAACGGCTCCCTCTGAAGTTAAATAGTTTTCGAGAAAGAAGTAATATTCCACGAATTTGATTTCGAGACCTCAGATTTAGAGTTTGAGGTGTCGAAATCAAGCATCCAAAAGCACACAACCTCGTGTGACAAGGGTGTTTTTTCTTTCATTATTATCTCGCAACTTCGATGACCGATTGAGCTCAAATTTGCACAGGTTTGTTATTTTATGCATATGTTGAGATACAGCAAGTGAGAAGACTGGTATTTGACAATTACCAATAGTGTCCAGTGTCTTAAAAGCAACAAATTATGGCCTTCAAGAAAACCGAGTGTGAAAAATTGATTAGTTTTCTGCCATTGATCAGTCATCATAGCAAGTTTAAATTCTGCATGGGACTGTGAAAACCGTGTCTTTGTCGGTAATTATAGCAAAATGCAACAGTGCCACGTTATTTCGTCCGGCGCCATTGATTGTTCTGGCCTCTTGTTACTGAAAAGGTACTTTGTGTGCCTTGAATAAAGGAGTGGAACCCGATGCCCATTCTTCCGTGCACATGACAAGCAGCTTTGTAATGCCACTTTTGAAACAAATAAAAGAATACAAATTTCCATCATAAAATATCACTTACCCTTGAACCAGTCGCTCCTCTTGGACCCTGCAAAATATTGAACATTGAGCAAAATGTGTAAAGTACGATTTTTGCTTCAATAGATTAAACTGATGATGGAATCGAAAGATTTTGTGTGAATCAACTTGCTGATTAACGTTTAAAAAAAATCACTGTAATTGTGATGAACTAGGTGGATTTCTTAGCTCTGACATAATAAGCAAACAATGGTCAATACTGTTTCGAAAATGGTTTTGTACAGAGAACGAACTAACGTTACAAAACAGTTTTGAATGTCACTGGATTCTGTTGAGTTCAAGTTATTTACGTTCATCCTTACCGTTACCCATCGGCGACTTAGCTCATCCACGGTCAAGTTTGCTTCACCAACCATCAACAGCCCCGGAGGCCCTGGAGGTCCCGGCGGTCCAAAGTCTCCCTTCTTCCCGGTCAGTCCCCTCGAGCCCATCAGTCCCATCGGACCGGGTTCACCAATTTCCCCCTTGTCACCCTTAGGTCCTTCCGCTGATGATTCAATAAATCCCCTTCCTCTCGCGACGACGCATGACCCTTTGTCCCCTTTAGATCCCGGTAGACCTGTCTGACCGAGTCTCCCGTTGAAACCACGGGGTCCCAGCGGACCCGTGTCCCCCTTGTGTCCAACCGCTCCCCGGGGACCCAAAGAGCCCGGGGCTCCATGTCTACCGGGAGCTCCAGTTAGACCAGGCGGGCCGTGAGTGCCGTGTAACCCCCGTGCTCCTCTGTCACCCTTCGCACCAGGTCTACCGGGTAAACCGGGCAAACCCTTAGGGCCGGGCATGCCTGCTCCTGGTTCGCCTTTCTCTCCCTTGGCCCTCTGACTGGGCTGTAGAGGCATCTGCTGATTACTGTTAACATGTAGAAGTACTTCACTGGATAGAGTGGGAGGTTGAGGTAATCTGCCTTCTAAAACGGCAATCTATGCATAATACATGAACAAACAAGATTCATCATGAGTCTTGAAAATTCGGTTGGAGATAGATACAGAACAGGAAAGGCTTATCCAAACCCTATGATATAGGTTTTCTCGGTCAAATTCGGCAAATTAGCAGTCATTTTCATTTTCATGCGTTCGAACTAAAGCTGTTTTGTTTTGCCTCTCCAGTTGTTACTGCGTTTCAAATTTAGAATTTGGCCATTCAATTTCGTTTTGAGTCGGGACAAATTCCTTTAGCACTCTGTTCAATTTAGCGTATCAACATTCTTTTTTGTGACACACACGCCTCAAGAGGGGTCTGTGAATTTGAATACTGCTTTAATGAGTTGCTAATTTGAATGAATATTTTATTAAATCGAATGACGCAACATTATACTTGACTAATCATAAAACGAAATCGAATTACCCTTTTCAGTAGCATTCGATTTCGCGCGAAATAGAATATAGCTTGATGGTTAAATTGGCTGCTCTTTTTTCGAAATTTTGACCGAGAAAACCTATAGTACATGAATTCGATAAAAGGCTTGTCTAAATAGGGGCATGCCCTTCATCTATTAATTATGCCCAGCATATTTCAGAAAGAGGTGCAAAAGAAGACTGGATAAGTGAACATAGCAAGGTCCCAATTTAGGACTTCGGGATCTCGGAGCAAATTTCTCAGAATGTCATAACATCGAAATGAGAGAAGACAGTCTTCAATTGTTTTTGTATTTTTAAAACATACTATTATAAACTGCAACAGACCCCTTCCATAATGTATGCCACACTGCTGTACGCGCACGTTTTTACGCACCGAGAACACATCGTTCATTTACCCGTCTCCCGTTGTCTCACAGAGGGCGCTGTTTGAGAGTGTGACGTCATGCAAGGGATCTATTACACAGACCATAATCGCCACAATGTATACAGGACCCAATAACATAGAGCTACTTTTAAGCACAACAAAAATAGCTATAAGCACAAACAAAATTATGCTTACCAGAATAAAGTTACCACAAGTAAAATCTGTGATTGGTATCCTGCTTAGTATTGCTTAGCAGAAACGTTTTAAGCAATGTTTCCTGGGTGTTTAAAGCCGTTATACACTTTCGGTACAGAAAAAAAAAGTCACAGATTCACAATTAATTTACAGGGTTTACAGAAGGTAATGGTGAAGGACTTCTCTTGAAATATTATTCCATGAAATGCTTTACTTTTTGAGAAAACATTATAACAATATCAATTCTCGATAGCAAGAATTACGGATTTATTTTAAACACAATGTCATGACACGGCGAAACGTGCGGAAACAAGAGTGGGTTTTCCCGTTACTTTCTCCCGACTCCGATGACCGATTGAGCCTAAATTGTTACAGGTTTGTAAAGTTGTGATACACGAAGTGTGGGACTTGGACAGTACTGTTTACCGAAAATGTATAATGGCTTTAAGCTGCTCTATGAAATTGGGCCCTCTATTGTGATATCATGGTATTACACTTCGCTCAGCAATCAAGATTCATGTTACTATAAGATCATTCTCAGACCTTATTGAAATCAACCCCATTAGGCCACAATGAGAATTCATTCGCACCTTGGCTTGTACTTTCAATATGGAATCTTTGAAAGACTGGAGTTGATTGCAGCTGGTGGAACATCGCCCATTCGCGAATGGCCCATCCGGTTCAGCGTCTCTCTTGTGATCTGAATCAGGCAGCCGTGGGTCAAAGAGAAATGACTAATCATAAATTTACGAGCAAAATAAATTATTGAAATTAATAAGTTGTTTTTTCAGGAGGAAGTGCATAAATCAAACACAAGAAATGAAAGGAATTGTCACTTCTCATTCAAGTTTTCCAGTGTATAAGTTTGCTATAAATGGCATCCTTCATTCGAATTAAATAACCAGCCACTTTGGAAACAGGATTTGTCATAAATGGAAGTTATTGGTGAATTTCAATCTGAAAGTTCATATCAGTACCAATTCTCCAGAGAAATAATTCCAGCTGAAATGCCTTGGAAGATAACCTTACTCAGCGAAACTGGGAATGGAACGATGCGTTGAGCTAAAAAATCTGATGGTTCTGATGAGTCAAGTATAGCTAAACAATAATTGAACAGTTGCTGGACTGGCAACCAAGGCGTTGGCTTCGAAGTGTATTTCTGTTGATGTTTGTTGTTTGGTTATGTTGCTTCCTGTTGTAAAGTGACTACCGCAGTTCTACGTCGAATGCTGTTCTTTAGTTAATGAAAAGGGCATTTGAAATAGATACATATTAAAGGCAGTGGACACTATTGGTAATTACTCAAAATAATTATTAGCATAAAACCGTTCTTGGTGACGAGTAATGGGGAGAGGTTGATGGTATGAACATGATGAGAAACGGCTCCCTCTGAAGTGACGTAGTTTTCGAGAAAGAGGTAATTTTCCATAAATTTGATTTCGAGACCTCAGATTTAGAACTTGAGGTCTCGAAATCAACCATCTAAACGCACACAACTTCGCGTGACAAGGGTGTGTTTTCTTTCATTATTACTTGAATGCAACTTCGATGACCGATTGAGCTCAAATTTTTACAGGTTTGTTATTTTATGCATATGTTGAGATACACCAACTCTGAAGGCTAGTCTTTGAAAATTACCAATAGTGTCCACTGCCTTTAAGTACTTCGTTCATAAATACAGATTATTTTTATGTTTGTCAGATATTTACAGAATCATAATCATACACTACACAAGGGAACTCAAAGCGTACAATAAATATTGACAAATTGACGTAAACTACTCGAATTGCTTTAAAGTCACCTGGAAGTGGTATTTTTTCAAAATAAAGCTTTTGTCACTAATATATGTGTTTTGATGGGTGGAATGTGAATAAAAAGTTAACTAAGGTTTTAAAAAACCAGTTCTTATGTTATTTACAAATTTAAGAGTAGACCCCGACCCGAGAGGGCGCTGTTCGTGACGTCAATCGAGGCAGACTTTGCCTGTAATGCGTAGAGTAAACACAATTGCAAAGTACATGTACGGACCAAGTCGTGAGTTTGTACGTTTCAAAAAAAAGATTGTTTTGGTTTTTTCCGGCAAAGCCGACCAGGTGTATTGCTGCTGAATGCAGAAAAACACTTTTTGAAACGTACCAACTCACGACCTGGACGTACAAGTACTTTGCACGTGTGTTTACTATACGCATTGCAGGCAAAGTCTGCCTCGATTGACGTCACAAAAGGGGTAGGCGGAGTCAGCCCCCAAACAACTTTATATATTTTTTAAACATATAAATCGTGACAAACAATTACTAAAAAAATTGTTTTATTGTTCGTAAACATATACTCTTATGTTTGAAAGAAGAAAAATTATATTTCCAGGTGACTTTAAAGATACTGGACACTATTGGTCATTGTCAAAGACCAGGGGTCGATTTCACAAAGAGTTAGGACTCGTCTTATCTCGAGTTATCTTAAGGTCTGCATGCTACAGTGTAGGGTTGGGACTCGTCCTAAGTCCTAAGATTAGTCTAAGAGTTTTGTGAAATCGACGGCAGTCTTCTCACTTGGTGTATAACAGCATGCACAACATAATAAACTTGTGAAAACTTGAACTCAGTCGGTCGTCGAAGTTGCGTGATAAATAATTGGAAGAAAAACAACCCTTGTCACATAAGTTGTGTGCTTTCAGATGCTTGATTTCGGGACAAAAAATTTAATTCTGAGATCTCGAAATCAGATTCAAATGTTTAAGTTGAAAATTACTTCTTTCTCGAAAAACTATTACTTCAGAGGTAGCCGTTTCTCACAATGGCAATACTATCAACAGCTCTCCATTGCTGGTTACAAGTTGTTATGCTAATAATTATTTCGAGTAATAACCAATAGTGTCACGTACCTGTAAATGTTACTTGATTTAAACGTAGGCACAATTTGCTCGAAGGATCGTTTTTTTCCTTGTGCATATCTTACCTGAACCATTTACTGCTTCCGCCAACGCACACGTTTTCCCGTCATCCCCTATTTGGTAGCTATGACGACAAGAACAATAAAAGCTCCCTGCGGTATTATTACAGAAATGATGGCAGCCTCCATTGTTATTGTTACATTCGTTGACATCTGCGGGGAAGATGACACCAAGATTAAATATAGAATTGGTAAACGAAAAAAAAACGACGGATTAAAGGCAGTGGACACTATTGGTAATTACTCAAAATAATTATTAGCATAAAACCTTTCTTGGTGACGAGTAATGGGGAGAGGTTGGTGGTATAAAACATTGTGGGAAACAGCTCCCTCTGAAGTGCCATAGTTTTCGAGAAAGACGTAATTTTTCACGAATTTGATTTCGAGACCTCAGGTTTAGAACTTGAGGTCTCGAAATCAACCATCTAAACGCACACAACTTCGTGTGACAAGGGTGTTTTCTTCTTTCATTATTATCTCGCAACTTTGATGACCGATTGAGCTTAAATTTTCACAGGTTAGTTATTTTATGCATATTATGTTGTGATACACCAACTAAGAAGGCTAGTCTTTGACAGTTACCAATAGTGTCCACTGCCTTTAAGCCAAAATGTTCATAAAAGTTCGTTATTACATTATTTTAGGCCTGTATGGTTGATCATTCTGTCTGTGACAGGATGGTTCGAATCCTAATTGAATTACCTTTAAGGGATTACTGTGACAAAGAGACATGTAAATTTAACTAGCAGCATATTGGGTGTGACAGAAAAGTAACGGTAGGCAAGATGCCGCATGAAACGACAGAGGGAGTGCCTTAAACAACATTGATGACGAAGCAAAATCTGGAAAATGTATACCATAACTAGATAAAAATACTCAGCATTATGGTATGGTAAAGAAAAAGGTAAGCGACGAGGCACATAACCAAATACGGAAGACAACGCCAAAATGAGAGTACTTATATTGATGGAGAAGTTTATTCCTCACCTTCACAATAAGGATGTTCTCGGATGCGGAACTTTTCCTTATTCAGTTCGTATCCATGGTAACATGTACAATGGGCACGTCCAAAGTCATCGGAGCACCGCTGCTCGCATGGTGCACTTGCGCATACATCAAATTCTGCAATAATAGTTATCGAAAAAGAAAAAAAGAAAAAAAATCATAAACAAGTTTATGGTGCTATCTTGGTTGATGTTGGCAGTCATGCTTATTGTCAGTTGGTCATGTTGCTGTTTTTCTGATGCGGCTGATGTTGTTGCTGCTATCAAAGCACCTGCAGTTATTGTTCTTGCTGCTGCTGTTGTTGTTTTGGTTGAAGTTTTTTGGTTATTTTGCTGTGCTTGTTGTTGTTGTTGTTGTTATTGTGGCTGTTGCTGTTTGTTGCTGTTATTAACGGGGATGTTGTTGCTGCCTGCTGTTTATGCCGCTGCTGCGGCTGATGTTGTTGTTGTTGATGATGTTGTTGCTGATGGTCTTGTTGTTGTTGTTGTTGTGTAATTTATAAGTTAGAGATTAAAGATCCGTTGGCAAAAAAAAAAACATTCCACTTGCTCATTCTTACCTATTAGAACACAGCGACCATCAGCAAACTGGTAGCCAGAGCAACATGTTTTTCTGCGGAGGAAAACACCATTATTGACGGATTGTCAAAATAAAACGTGTATCGAGAGTCTTTGAGGTCTGCTGAGCCGAAAATTCACCTGTTTCGTGGAAGCACATTAAAGGAACACGTTGCCTTGGTTCGGTCGAGTTGGTCTTTGAAAAGCGTTCTGTAACCGTTTGATATAAACTCGAAATGGTTAGAAAGATGTTGTAAAAGTAGAATACAATGATCTTCACAAAATATGCCTCGAAACTGCGTGGTTTTCTTTTTACCTCGTCGTCTAACACCGTCGGCCATTTATGGGAGTCAAGTTGTTGACTCCCATAAATGGCTGACCGTGTTAGTTCGCGACGTAAAATGAAAACTGTGCAATTTTGAGTGATACCTTGTGTGGATCATTATATTCTACTTTTAAAGCATCTTTCTAACCATATGCAATTCATAACAAACTGTTTCAAACGCTTTTTATAGACCAACTCGTCCGATCCAAGGCAACGTGTTCCTTTAATTGTACGGGCTATTCTCTGCGATTAGTTGGCAGTCTGCAACGTTTGCAGACGACAATAATGGATCAAGTCTGTATTACACAGGGTTCCTCCCTCGATGCAAGGTTATACAAACCCAAGTCAGTTTGTATTGCCATTGATTTCAAGCGTCATTACCAAACGTATAACAACAGACCCTTTAAAGAGAGAGCCCAAGTCGAAACTGTTTTTTTTTTTTTTTTTTTTTTTTTTAACAGCATTTTGCAAATACAGCGTGAAACTTTGACTTTTAAAAAGAGAAATGAGAATTGGCTGTGGCAACAACCAAAAGGACCGAGGTTATAAAGGCTTTAAAGGAACACGTGCCTTGGATCGGCCGAGTTGGTCTATAAAAAGCGTTTGTAACCGTTTTTTTTAATAAAATGCATATGGTTGGAAATAATGTTGTAAAAGTAGAATACAATGATCCACACAAACATGCCTCGAAATTGGGTGGTTTCTCTTTTACTGTGCGAACTAACACGGTCGGCCATTTATGGGAGTCAACAAATTGACTCCCACATAAATGGCCGACCGTGTTAGTCGACGAGGTTAAATGAAAACCGTGCAATTTCGAGGCATGTTTGTGTGGATCATTGTATTCTACTTTTAAAACGTCTTTCTACCCATACGCATTAAAAACGGTTACAAACGCTTTTTCAAAGACCAACTCAACCGATCCACGGCAACGTGTTCCTTTAAAAAGACTACACTTTGCTTCCACGTTACACAATGATTGATAGTGGTGTGCGTTTAATTTACGACGTGCGTGTCCTGTATTTCTTCGTGAGCTTGGGGTTCTAAACCGTTGATTTTCTTTCAATTGTTCAAGGTTTGGTGAACTTTTCGCCTACTAATGATGTTACATGGGTGACGTGGTGTGTATGAAGGTCACACGCAACTGTGAAATCCAAAGATATGATCAGGGCACTCGAAGGCAAACATATTAATAATGCATTCCTTGGGGCCCATTCATAAATCTGTTCGCCGATAAAAAGCAAAATAGGGTGTTGTTTTTATTAGAAAAGACTTACATAAGAGAAAGTGCATTTCGTTAACGGTTAGATAACATTTGACAGCGTAGTGAAATTGTTACACAATGGTTTTGGCATTGATACGCCACTCGTCTATTTGCATATTAATCACCGGCAAGTAACCTTGCCGTTTGCTAGCTTATCGGTCCACTTTCACAACGCTATGTTACGTTTAGTAGGCACCCACAACGTGCTGCCCCAGGCGGTGCAAATGAATTAGAAAATCTGCTAACGGCCATCCCGTATTAAGCAAAATAAATATACTACCACTAACAGACTTGGTGCAATTTGGCACAAGAAGATGCAAACAACAATGCTAACTATAGGTTACAAGCTAAACTGCCTTGATGTACCTTTTGTGACTGGTATCCTGCCTAGCAAAAAATTGTAAATCAATATTTTCTGCTTAAAGGCAGTGGACACTATTGGTAATTACTCAAAATAATTATCATCATAAAACCTTAATTGGTGACGAGTAATGGAGAGAGGTTGATGGTATAAAACATTGTGAGAAACGGCTCCCTCTGAAGTGACATAATTATATAGTTTTCGAGAAAGAAGTAATTTTCTACGAATTTGATTTCAAGACCTCAAGTTTAGAACTTGAGGTCTCGAAATCAAAAAACCTGAACGCACACGACTTCGTGTGACAAGGATTTGTTTGTTTCATTATTATCTCGCAACTTCGACGACCGATTGAGCTCAAATTTTCACAGGTTTGCTATTTTATGCATATGTTGAGATACACCAAGTGTGAAGACTAGTCTTTGCCAATACCCAATAGCGTCCACTGCCTTTAAGCAAAATAAATATGCTACCACTAACAGACTTGATGCAATTTGGCACAAGAAGATGCAAAGCACAACAACAATGCTAACTATAGGTTACAAGCTAAACTGCCTTGATGTACCGTTTGTGACTGGTATCCTGCCTAGCAAAAAATTGTAAATCAATATTTTCTGCTTAAAGGCAGTGGACACTATTGGTAATTACTCAAAATAATTATTAGCATAAAACCCTGCTTGGTGACGAGTAATTGGGAGAGGTTGGTGGTATAAAACATTGTGAGAAACGGCTCCCTCTCCCTCTAGTTTTCGAGAAAGAAGTTATTTTCCACGAATTTGATTTCTAGACCTCAGATTTATAATTGTTGAGGTCTCGAGATCAACCATCTAAACGCACACAACTTCGTGTGACAAGGGTGTTTTTCTTTTTTCATTATTTTCTCGCAACTTCGACGACCAAATGAGCTCAAATTTTCACACAGGTTTTTTATTTAATGCATATGTTGAGATACACCAACTTTGTGAGAAGACTTGTGTTTGACAATTACCAATAGTGTCCACTTTCTTTAAGCAGCTCTATGAAATTGGGCCATGCCACGAGGATGTGGTTAAGGAATTAATTAAGTATTCTGTGAAATATACCCCAAACCGGGCCCAACGGGTAACGTTGAAAAAGGGAAACCTACTTTGTACACCTTCCGACGCTCCCGTCCCATTTGCGACAGTCGTAGGATGATGTGATGACTTTCGATGGCGGGCACTCTTGTCTAAAACAATAAACCATCAGAAAACAGCATTGGTCAAATAACAATGAGGAACTATAATGGTGCTATTCTATTACACACGAATCATTGATGTACAGTTTGTACACCTAGCCGAAGAGAAGCAGTTAATGGTTACTTGTTGGTTCATTGGCGTTATTGTACATTATTGGTGGTAACACAACATACTTTAAAGAGACCAATAAAACTTCTCAATTCTGTAAGATAGGCGTGGGCAGCTATCACAATTTACTACCAGACTAGTCGGGCTAGTCTTCGGCACTAGTCGCACTATACAGGTCACTCGGGGGTCATTGACTTTTCTCTGATGGTCGGGGCCAGTGGGGGTAACAACAATAGCCTCGGCCAAAGGCCACGTGACGTTCTTTCGGCATCCCCATAGGATTCGGAGGTTTTTTGTGAACTAGTTTATACAATCTTACAGGAAGTGGTATACTTCCGGATTTAATTGAGTCAGATGACCACAAGGGGAAACCTGTCTTGGACAAAAAGTCATGAAAAATTAGGTCAGAAACCAATATTTTTTACCAATCAAAATGTATCCAACTGTATAAGAAAACAATTTTGAATATTTTATTTCAAAAGGTGGTAGCGTTTTTGAGATTTTGCGGAAAATCTGGAGCGGCTATGTCCATCACGCAGGAAGAACAATCTGCGATTTGGATACATATTATATGAGAAGTGTAACTGTCAGTAACGCTCATCAGATTCAATTTGGGAGGGAAATCATTTGTTTTCTTTTTCCATAACCGCCGTACTTCAAGGTGAAAAGTTTCACAAAATGCGTTATTATAGGCCTATACTGTACAAAGCTGCTGCACCAATGAGTTTTTATCGCGCCTTGCTTTCACGGTCATTTCCAAACTTATACAGGCCCTTTAAGTTTAAGCTAACATTTCAAACACGGATTAAAGGCATTGGACACTATTGCTAGTTACTCGAAATAATTATTAGCATAAACCCTTCTTGGTGACGAGTAATGGGGAGAGGTTGATAGTATAAAACATTGTGAGAAACGGCTCACTCTGAAGTGCCATAGTTTTCGAGAAAGGAGTAATTTTCCACAAATTTGATTTCGAGACCTCAGATTTAGAACTTGAGGTCTCGAAATCAACCATCTAAACGCACACAACTTCGACGACTCCGTGTGACAATTAAGAGTGTTTTGTTTCTTTCATTATTATCTCGCAAGTTCGAAGACCGATTGAGCTCAGATTTTCACATGTCTGTTATTTTATGCATATGTTGAGATACACCAACTGTGAAGGTTAGTCTTTGACAATTAACAATAATGACTAACTGTCCACTGCCTTTGAGGTATATTTTGCAACAGATCGTTGACACAATCAGGACATTGGTCTAGATTGTTGTCCGCTCTCAGAAACAACACTTCCCTTCCTCCGGCAATAAGGAACATCTTAATCAAGCGTCAGTGGTTTCAAGTTATTCCCCCGTTCAAAACATCGAACATCGAACAGTATAATATTTCCGTCCACGCGCTCCTTTGCCATAAGGATTCTCTCCATGGAGAACGCCTGGAAACGGTTGCATGTAAGTTGCCTCGTGTCTCCATGGTCACAAGAGGCAATTTACAGGCAACCGTTTCCAGGCGTTCTCCACATAGAGAATCCTTTCACATTTGAATGTTCACATTTTATACTGGGTGCGTTCGTTTAGCTTCCCCGGGTCGACCCCGGTGTGTGGCGTTTTCTTTTTCCAGGACGAACGTGTTCAGATAATTACCCACGTTCGTCTTGGGAAAAAAACCGCCACACACCAGGGTCGACCCAGGGAAGCTAAACGAACGGACCCTATGCCTGGGGATCGTCAACGCATTTTCTGAAAATTGCTCGTGATTGTCATGATGCAGCATGCACTGCAGTTGGTTGCCTAAAAGTTGACGGCAAAATAATAGTCCCGTGTATTATGGCAATGCCCTAATAAACTCAACAGAGACTGTGGCCCCTCGTTTACCAGCAGTGGCCGATTGCAGGGATTGGTGGGAGTCTTCTAGGCTGGCAGTTCCATAAGTGTGCATTCAATAATGTGCATCCGACTCGTATCAGAGGGGGCTAAAGAAGAAAATTCAGACGAATCACACCACCCTTTTCTTTAAATAACACCATCGACGCTCGATTAGCTAACAACATTCTCTCTTCCCCCTAATAAACCCCAATCCCCGGCCACCCACACATAGCTCCCCAGAGCTCGCCAATCTCCCTTTTCACTTCATTAACTCTGTTTGTGTAGTCAAGGGCTCTCAGAAAAGCAAACTTAATCACTGTAGGCCTACTAGCCAAGAACCCAATGGGAAGAGAAGACAAAGAAGGAAGTTCCAATTTTATATGTGGTTGTGGGAGGAAAACCCAAAATAATTATTTCCAGCGAAAACCCGCACAGTCAGGTAGGGACTGAACACTCAATCAACCTAGTGCCCCTAATAGACAGCGAGACTCGAACCAGGGTCCTCTTACTCTATGGTCCTAGGTAGAGGTGGAAGGCGAGGAAAGATACCACTACGCCAACCCGACCACCGCTCTTGAAATTAAAGGCAGTGGACACTATTGGTAATTACTCAACAAAGTTATTAGAAAAAAAACTTAATTGGTACCGAGTAATGGGGAGAGGTTGATAGTATAAAACATTGTGGGAAACGGCTCCCTCTGAAGTGACATAGCTTTCGAGAAAGAAGTTATTTTCAACGAATTTGATTTCGAGACCTCAGAATTAGATTTTGAGGTCTCGAAATCCAACATCTGAATACACAACTGCATAGCTCCATGGTGTGACAAGGTTGTTTTTTCTTATTATTATTATCTCGCAACTTCGACGACCAATATTGAGCTCAAATTTTCACAGGTTTGTTATTTTATGCATATGTTGAGATACACCAAGTGAGATGACTGCGGTCTTTGACAGTTACCAATAGTGTTCAGTGTCTTTATGTGAAAAGGGGGTCTACCGCAAGTCAAAAATCGGCAGCAATCTCGTACTGGTGATGCGTGCACATAACACAGTTAACAGATTATTGGACCCAATTTGGGTTTTGTTACAGACACATTTCTGATTGGTTCATTTCTAATTCAAAGCGGAAGTTTTCTTAAATTGGTCCCGTAATTTGTTTCCCTGATGCAGAACAGATCCTTTATCCCATCTCTCCGCGAGATCTAAAGAAAACGCGGTGCTGACTTTTGACACTGGGGTTGCATCTAGGGTCCATTGACAAGGTACGTAACAATTACGCTACAGCACCCAATGTGCATCGCAGCTGTTACTCCGGGGTTCGCCAATTTGGGGGTATAAGGCGGTGGTCGGGGAGACCGCCTTGTAAAACGATACCTTCTTCAAATTGTGCATCTGAAAAAAAGTACAGCACTAAAAATACATTTTATCTGATGGGAAAGTTTACCGGGGAAATAAGAAGAGCGCATAGTGTGAGTGACGGGAAACTTTCTATCAGCTGAAAGTTAACATATTTTTTTAACACCTGAATGTACAATTATTATATTATTTGTATTATTATCTCCCAACTCCAATGATCAATTGAGCTCAAATGTTCACAGGTTTGTTATTGTATGCATGTACACCAAGTGAGAACACTGGTCTTTCACAATTACCAATAGTGTACCTTCCCTTTATTGGAGGTAGAAATAGAAAACAGTAAAGTACAATCGATGGAAATAAGTTACGAGTTTCGCATTACTTTACTTTACTGAAAGGAACGTAAGTGCCTTCATTTTGGTTCACAAGCCTTGACTTTAAAATAGCAATGTCAAGATCTTTGAGATGTCTTCTGACTTTTTAAAATTGGTTTCTGGAGTTATTCCAAATACGATTCTGCTATCTAGGTCATTCAGAAATCTCACGTGCTCGCTGTTTGTGTGTGGGTTTGGTAAGATTGATTACTTACCCAAGCTCTTGTGTTGCAGTTCCACGCCTTCCGAAGATTGTCATCAAACAGAAAATAATTTGCAGGGAGCCACTTAAAGTCCACTGCCTGTGTTGAAACACAGTAAGCTGTGGTGAGAAGATCAGCTTCTGTAACTGTGTCATTCTGGGACGGTGTGAAGCGATACTCATTCAGTAACTAAAGTCCTTGATCAATTGTCCACAACCCGTTAATATGGATGTTGTGTGACTGTTAAAGATAACTGAGATGACAGGCTGTAAGTGCTCATCATGTGTGTTGAGTAGGAGTCCGTACAGTTCCTCCAAACTGGGTAGCAGAGGCGAAACGCGTGCGCCGTGAATTTGTCAAAGACCACGGGGGACTGGGGACCTCCTGTGTGCGCCTTCGTCGGTGACACCGATCAACTGAAGGGGTGGGGATCAAGCTACAGGCACAATTTCATGAGGGGAAATATTTACACGAGGGGTTGTAGGTTTACATAATGAGTGTTCAGTGGCGCTGTTGCAACCCACCGCTACGCTACACTGATGATACGAGACAATTAACGTTGTGCATGCGGCTGTCATCCAGCATGTTTTACGGGTTAAATTCCCAGCTGTCACATGGGTGTCTCGCCGCACGCTGTAGGGTCCCTGAGCAAAATGTGGATGAGGGGTTACCATCAGGTCATCCATGGGCAAGCACATTCGCTCTGAATAGGTTATCAATACATGTGTTAAGAAATCCCAATGTTACGTATAGGTGGTGAACACACTGAACCCAAGGCCCCCCGCCATGCGAGAGGGGTGGTAACAGGTGTTTACCCCCGTTGCTCTCTGGTGAGAGGTTGCAAACCGACACCTCCATGCGTCCCACACCAAGGAGGGAAGACTGAAACTCTTGCGCTAAATTTGTTGGAAACACGGATATATTGAATTTAGAAAACCTGATTTTATCGAGCAACTATAATAATGAACGAGCATAAACAGGTTAATTCCGGTCAACAAACAAACCCAAACATCGCATATTTTTGGGATTGAAAAGAGAACGATGCAGAGAGGTGGAAGGTTCTACACCAAACACCAATGGTTGAAGAAATGTGCCCTCATGCTGAGATCTAGAATACAGAAGAGGCTAGAACATAAGCGATTCCATGTATTATTTAACAACTGCCTCCACTTACAGTCACTGGGAAATCCCAACCCACCGCACTACCTTGGGACAAAATGTTTGCAGGTGGTTGTACTTCCTATCCATGCGACCGTGTAACCTTTTCAACCATCGTAACAAAACTGCTTTGTTTCAAAGCTTATTATTCTTCTTGGCGGGAAATCTTTCTGCGTAGAGCTGAGTCCAAAACCGATTATTTTCAGAAAATCACAACTCGTTTAGTAGAGAGGAAACAAAGGACATCTGTTTTGAGTCCCACTTGTTGTTCTTCATGACCCACAAAACCAAGAAGTAAACCACAGGGACATTGAATGTGAAAGTTAAAAACAAGTGTACGAAAAAAAACAAGAGCAAGTATAGGGGTCTACATGTTGTGGTCCTCCGTTTTACCATGGAGGTAGAATTCTACCTCCATTGTTTTACATAGGCCGATAACAGATGTTTTCTCAACAAACCGAAGAAAGATGTGGAAACGTTCTCCTCTGTGGCTGTTAAAAGCATGGATGTATAGAAACATCCAGCAATTAACGTTGGAAACCTCTCATTTGATGCTATAAATCATCTCCTTAATCTTGATTGAAACTGTCGAGGAAATGAATACATGTAATAGGAAAAACAAATCAGACAAACGAGCAGTGGAACGTGAGGCATTGGACGACGAAGCACTGTGTTGTTGCATCCGCACGCCTATTCTCGCCCGCTCGGTGAACTTCCCGTCTCGTTGCAAGAGGGTCGTGGTCCAACATTGACCTTCTTGTTTTTACAGAACTCAGTCAATGACTTCCGCCAACGCCCCAAATTACGTTTGAAGGACTGATAGAAATAATGTATTGCAGGACACGAGTATAAAACCTTGACTTTTTATTTTCCTTTTTGAGACAACTCTTTGGCTGAAGGTTGTTGAATAGTGTTGTTAAGGTCAGGGTAAGACTGTGACGTATACAGGCTTGATTCTTGATTCATTCCTCGTTTGTTTTACCTTCCAATCCTTATTATGTGTACCATCAATCCATCCCTGTTGACTTCATGGCCACCCCCAGCCCTTCAGTCTACCAAACCCACTCAAATCCCTCCACATCGACATCAACTTGAATACCCCTTTACCAACTTTGCAAACCCATCCTGTCCACTTTTAAATCCCTCCTTATACCCGAGAAGCCCCTTCGAATCCCTCTACCCACCTTAAAATCCCTCGTCTACCAACCGTCTTCAGTGCCATCCCCTTCCCCACAATCAAACCCCTCCTCTACCCACCTCAAATCATCCTTGTCGCCTCCCTCGTCAACCAACTGTCTTCAGTGCCCTCCCCTTCCTCACATTCAAACCCCTCCCCACCCACCTTCCAATCCCTCCCCTCACCTACAATTCCCTGCCCTCTTAACGTCTCCCCCTTCCCCACCTTCAAATCCCTCGTCTCCGTCTTCAGTGCCCCCCCCCCCCCCCCCCTCACAATCTTCAAACCCCTCTTCCACCCATTTCCAATCCCTCTACTCACATACAATTCCCTCCCCTACTCGCCATCTTTAAGTCCCCCTTCCCAACCTTCAAACCCCTCTAGACTCACCTACAACCCCCCCCCCCTCTCGCCATATTAAAGTATTGCCCTCCTCCAGTCTCGTTGAAATTCCTCCACCCACATTCAAAATCTCGACCAATCCCTCCAGTATCTTCATTCACCCCATCTACAGTTGGTGCATATTTTTCCCAATAAAGATAGAAACACTTTATATGTACATGTTTCTTCGGTTTGCTCTTTTGACACATGCATGTCACACATTATTCTACTTCCAAATACGTCGTCTTGAAGGTCAGTTCACAGCATTGCCATTCGTATTATTTTCTTACCCGGCTCAAGTAGTCTGAAAATTCAAAATAATAACCAGTTTGATTAATATTTCTTCACCCACCCTCAAACTAACACTGACATTCACCATAACTCTATTGACCTGCATAAACGTGAATCACCCACAAGTGTTGAAACATGTTCTCTTGAGCCGTTTGCCCCATTTCATATTACTTATTCATTTAATTAGACAGTCAGCAGACCATGGGATAGGGGTGGTGGGGGAGGAGGGGGGGGGGGGGGGGGGGGATTTCCGTCCCAACTCTCTAAGCCCAGGCAACATCTTTAACCGCCCACTCAGTGACATCACCCCTGAAATACCAATCATCAGTTCTAAGCTAAATCAGTCTTTAAGTGCAAGAAAATCTTGAACGCATTTACCGCCAGTAACTATTAATATTTTGACAAACTATAGGTACTCGGAAAGGTCATTGAAAACTGATTAAACGTTTCACAAATGAACAAAATTTGACCTTGTCTTTCCGCTCAAACGAGAAGTTTAAAATTTTAAATTTCGTATCACTCTTTCACAAAACACTTTATCGAGAAAAATGACACCTGCATGTATTTACGTAAAACTTTAAAACCCCCATACAAACGTTTATGTTTCCGACTGTTAGGTGACAAACACTTGAACCCAGCTGGTTGGTTTTCCCCCTTCTTTTCGATTATTTCAAATTCATAAATACCTCAGACAGTTTCGCTATTCCTATTGGTGGAGAGCGCATCAAGTGGGTGTGTATAAACCTTTGTTTATGACCAGTAAAAAGTGTTCAAACATGGGCGTAACACGCGAGCTTGCACCTGTGCTTATAGGACAGTTTATTCATTCCTATTGGTCGAGAGCAACGGCCGAGACAGTTGTGCCACATCACAAGATACGCGCGGTGCGCACAGCATTCCCTTTTAAGGAGTTGTTTACCCGAGGGCCTTGACTGGGCCTTACCATTTCATAGCTGGGAAGGGTGTTGTGTTGAAAGAAATCATTGACAAATTATAATTTTTGCATTTATTTTACTTTTGACCAAAAAGTGTTGATTGTTTTGACCGACTTCGTCTCGGTAAAATTATCAAGAACCAGGCCTCGTTGGGTTTAAATCACTAGTGGAAAACCTCTTCACCACACATTGATTCCCTTATTATTAGAAACTCATATTATCGTTAATTGACGGCATCGGAATTCTTTGAGTATTTTCATTCAAAGTATTGACTGACTTCAACTGTATTTTATTAGCAAACAGCAAGTGAAAAACCAGACCTAAAACACATTGAATCTTTATCATAATTATATGACTCCAAGTTAAGTCAAAATTACCATCTCAAACACCGCTTGAGACTTATAACAGAAATTGTATCATAAATAAATCATTGCATAAAATTATAAGTAAGTCTGGACAGAAAGACTTTATAAAATCCTGGAGTGGATTAGTCAGCTTTTACTGATAAGTAAAACGCTTTCTTATTTCCATTATTTATATATAATTACAAGAAGATAATGATTGTTCCTGTAGATTACCAGTCAAAGTTTCCTTAGTCTGCTCCTAAACCTTGACTTCTGACAGGTCAATTGAAAACAAACTTGATTAGTAAACCAGGGGTGCGAGTCATTACTAACGAAAAAGTCTGAAACTTGGATACAAATTCAAAGATATGTTGAAATGATGGCATTTGTACTGTGTACTGGTAACCCCTGGGGTTATAGATTCCAAGAAGCTTTAGGAAACAGTATCCAAAGCACTAGAGAAGTAGACCAATGAGCAGGATTTCTTTATTTGTGGAAAAAAATATTGTCTGATTTTCTTCACCAGGCCGACATAAATAACACTTCACCCAAAATGGTTTTATCGACCAGATTTTTACTTTAGTTTTTCTAATGACCCATACCATGCAAAGTTGCAAACATCACTTCAGTTTGTAAATAGTTGAGTGTGGGTCCACATAGTCTTTGTGCAAGACGTTTCTCGTGTGAGTGGACTAAGCCAGGTGAGTCGGTGCGGGCGCTGTTGGTGAATCGGCCGCGGTGTGCGTGAAAGGAAAACGAGAAACGTCTCGCACCAAGACTAGGGCCCACAGAAGTTTTATAAAAGTGAAAAATTGTATAAATGTGACTTTTGATGACGACACACAAGGAATCCTTTTGATTTCAACGTGTCCCTTTTACAAATTAAATCAAATTAAATTTGACATACGCTTTCACTCTCTACAAAAACCTGACATTCATGTGTATTTTTTAACACAGTGTCAAATTATTAAAATATTCGAATTAAACAACATCTACAGCTAAAACTCAAAGAATTCTAAAACAACATATTTTCCTAAGCATCTTGCAACCAGGGTGACTTGTGCCATTTTCGAAACCACAGATTCGGCTTGGGCTCTGTAAGGAAAAGGCAGCAAACCAGCACCTAATCCCAAGCTTAAGACCAAGCACTGGTTTTAAAAAGGTCTTTTCATTAACACTCAATTTAAAATCAATCAATCAATTAACTTTTAGTTTTTAGTTTTTATTTTGGGGATTGGTGGGTTGGTGGGGTTTGTAAAGCTTTAACAGAACATGGCACAATTTCATAAAGCTGTTAAAGCTGTTTAGCACAAATTACTGCTTAGGAAAATAATTTGGCTTAGCAAATCATTAGCGCAGCACTAGTGGCAACAGTGTAAACTTCATGGAATGATGGCAGGTAACCTATTTCTGCTGAGCAAGTTTTTTGTCTCTGCTGAAAGGCATTGGACACTATGACCATTGGTAATTACTAAAAATAATTATTAGCATAAAACCTCACTTGGTAACGAGTAATGGATAGCTGTTGATAAACCATTGTGAGAAACAGCTCCCTCTGAAGTGACATAGTTTTTGAGAAAGAAGTAATTTCTCACTAAACTATTTTAATTTGACTTTGAGACCTCAGAATTTGATTTTAAAGTCTCGAAAATCAAACATCTGAAAGCACACAACTTGTGCAACAAGGGTGTTTTTTTTCTTCCATTATTCTCTCACACATTCGACAACCAATTCAGCTCAAATTTTCACAGGTTTTTTATTTAATGCATATGTTGAGATACACAAAGTGAGAAGACTGGTCTTTGACAATTACTAATAGTATCCAGTGTCTTTAACACGTTGTTGTGCTTTACGAAATTGGGCCCATGTTAGATGATAACTCAAAACAATTAATTAGCACCTGACTATTTTTTTTTTATAGATTCCACATAAAGAAAAACAACAACAAAAACCTGGCTACATTTCTTCGTGGATTTGTCTCTTGGCATATTAGACAATAAATTGCACATTACTGTTTGGGGAAAAAAAAATCTTCAAGAGTTCTGTTATGACAAGGAAGACTTAAACAAAAAGGTGGATTAACAAAAAATAAGTCATACAGTTTGAGAAAGCCTTCTGTGAGTTAGATTTGAATAATGTCTCGTACAATTACTTAGTTATTAGGCACAAGTTACAGCTTACATTTGAGTTCCTCAGACTATAGACGCTGGACCTCTGACGTCACTTGAAAACCATAACATGATTCGTGTGCATACCGCTGGGCAAAACTTTTGTGTTTTGGCAGCCAGCTAGAATTGAAAGTGTATGCCATCTTACCATGACTATGCGTCTTTTTGCCCGGCGAAACATGACATAAATATACAGTGTTTTTTTCAACAGAGGGCCGTTTGAATGTAAACATAGGTTACATCATCTACGTATAGAGACGGTTGCTATATCAAAAGTTTCTGGGCTTTTGAAAAGCACCCCGAGATGAGCAACCCATGGTTACCATTATGCCATACACATTCATTCAGAACTGTGTACTGGTGTTCACCGTCTCTTACAAAACTAAGCAAACACTTGACCATAATCATGTGTCATAGCAACTGTCTCTATTGTCTGACGAATTTGAACTTATGCAGTGACGTGTTATCTAGCAAGTCATTGTACCAGACATTTTTCAGATCTAAATTGCAAATGGCGTAAATTCATATTTAGCTTTTCATAATATGAACTATTAAAATCAGTGTGATCGAAAAATAAGTAGTAAAGATATGAAAAAAAAAAATTGTAGGTAAAGCATCCCTCAGAAAACTAGTATTTTTTAACTTGGAAACTTGCGTCGTGCTTTTGAGTGAGTGGTGCAGTGTGCAGGGGTGAGGATTCAGTCACAAGGTTGATGTGCCGAGTTACAAAATGCTGAAGGGTTGAAGTTCCTGATAATACTGCCCAGGAAGTCAGCAAACCGATTCAATCAATTTGAATAATCTTATTTAGTTGATATTAGATTTCCACTAAGCCTGGGCGACTAGTGCGACTTGTGTGGAAGTCGCGACAATTAAATGCTTTAAGTCGCGTTGCGACTACCATTTTTCAATTGCTCGGTTAATTGGCCGCCAGACTACTTAAAAAATACTTAGTCACAACTACCTGCTTGGTGAGCCAAATGTGTCGCACACAACACTATTCGATAACATGATTTATTTATGAAACACATTTAAAAATTACCAACACAATTCTTTAATACTTTCAGCGTGATTTTTAATGTATTGTGCCTGCGGAAAACAATATGCCGCAATGCAGCTTTGGAATTAAGAATAAATCGACGTGCGACTAGTCGAGTAGTAACTTTCACAAGTCGCCCAGGCCTATATCCACCAGGGTTCAATGGAATAATTTTCCTATCAGTCAACATTATATTCAAAATAATACAAACATTCAACTTCCTAATTATTAAACACATTCACATACTCTCACCCTCCTTTCACACCAAACTAACAAACACAGAAGACAGTCACAAGCATCTTACACACTACGAAATGTTTCGGTATAAATGTTCAAAAAACAACGAGTTACTCATAGTTTTGCCGCTGATGACATCATCATGACATCATCACTCAGGACTCCTTGGTGGGGGCTGGTGATGAGTACTTTTTTACTAAGGCCAAAAGGGTTGAAAAGTGCTGCCAAAGAAAGAAGGAAAAGTGAGCATTAAAGGATACATTGCATTCGGATTGGGCGCTTTGGGCTACAAAAATGGGTTTGTTATGAAATTAATATTTCACGTGTGCTAATTCTCCAAATATTTAGATTAAAGGCAGCAGACACTATTGGTAATTACTCAAAATGTTTATTAGCATAAAACCTTACTTGGTAACGAGTAATGGGGAGAGGTTGATAGTATAAAACAGTGTGAGAGTCGGCTCCCTCTGATCTGAAGTAACGTAATTACGAGAGAGAAGTAATTTTCCACAAATTTGATTTCAAGACCCCAGAATTAGATGAGGTCTCGAATTCAACTTGCATCTGAAAGCACACAACTATGTGTGACAAGGTTGTTTTTTCTTTTATCATTTTCTCACAACTTCGACGGCCGATTGAGCTCAAATTTTCACAGGTTTGCTATTTTACATTATGTATATAATGAGATAATAGTGTCCAGGTTCTTTAACGTACAAAAGTGTCCAGGTTCTTTAACTCAGTTAGCGTGCTCCCTCTAGTTCTGTTTCCTTCTTATCACGTTGCCTTGGATCGGACGAGTTGGTCTTTGAAAAGTGTTTGAAACCGTTTGTTATGAAATGCATACGGTTAGATAGATATTTTAAAAGTAGAATATAATGATCCACACAAGTATCACTCGAGATTGCGTGGTTTTCCTTTTACCTCGTCGACTAACACCGTCCGTCGGCCATTAATGAGAGTCAAATTTTTTACTCCCATAAATGGCCGGCCTTGTTCGTTCGCAAAGTAAAAGAAAACCACGCAATTTCGAGGCAAATTTGTGTGGATCATTGTATTCTACTTTTAAAACATCTTTCCAACCATATGCATTTCATAACAAACGGTTACAAACGCTTTTTAAAGACCAACTCGACCGATCCAAGGCAACGTGTTCCTTTAAATGTTCAGACCATGGTCTGAACATTCAAGAAGAAAACGACAAGAAAGTTTTGTCTTGGCCTTCTCCTTTTTACCACAGATATCCCCATCACTGCCATAGTCTGCCTCATTCACTAATTCATTAATTGTCTATCCCTCTTCCCATCATTGACGTGACTTTTAGTATTCCCCAACTCATGTGGTCAAACAAACCCCTTCCTCAACCCCTTGTTTTAACTTCAACTTCATCCCCTGTTCATCATTTATCTGTGTGCTTTTATCTCCATCATGATATTCCACTTGAGTACTATTATTACACCTGTGTTCATGTGTGTTGTGTTGTCATTAAGCCTTCTACAAAGACTCTGCTAGGGTCAAAACGTCAGGCCACTAACTATTGTTTCGAAATGATAAAGATATGATTAAAGGCAGTGGAGTAATTACTCAAAATAATTATTAGCATAAAACCTTACTTGGCATCGAGTAATAGAGAGAGGTTGGTAGTATAAAACATTGTGAGAAATGGCTCCCTCTGAAGTGGAGTAGTTTTCGAGAAAGAAGTAATTTTCAACGAATTGATTTTGAGACCTCAAGTTTACGATCTCGAAATCAAGCACACAACTCCGTGTGACAAGGGTGTTTTTTCTTTCATTATTATCTCGCAACTTCGACGACCGATTGAGCTCAAATTTGCACAGGTTTGTTATTTCATGCATATGATGAGATACACCAAGTGAGAAGACTGGTCTTTGACAATTACCAATAGTGTCCACTGTCTTTAAGCTGAAGATGTTTTCATCTATGTGTTTTTGTTTTGTTTTTCCTGTTTGCTCACCTGCACTGCAAGATAAATGATTCCTAGGTACCCAGCAATAGCTGCTGCCAGAAACAGATCAAATACAGCTGGCTTCACACTGCAAGAAAATACACCATTTCATAAAATGATAATAGATTCATCTCTAGTTGGTAAGACACTGCTCTAGAATTGCAAGGGTCGTGGGTTCGAATCCCACCCGAGTAACATGCCTGTGATATTTTTTCACAGGACTCGGGAAGTACCGAGTATACAGTGCTAACACACATCGGTGTATGGGTAAAAACCAAAATTAAAATTCATCTCAATTACAGTTCAAGTTGACATAACAATATTTGTGTTGGTTTAATTAATTCGTTAATATTAATGTCAAAATACCAACTGGCAGCAAAGTTTAAATAAGGGGACATACACATTTTGGAAATCACTCATGAGCGTGGCCATGAGATTAATCTGTGAATTAAATACACACTCTGAGAAATGTTTCAGATAGTTACGATTCTCAGACTCAAGAATTGGGGGATAAAAACCTGATATCTTTTTTTCATAGCCACTTTACTTCAAAGTGAAATGATTCTCAAAATGTTTTATACCATCGAAGCTGCTGTTCTTTTCTAACCAAGTATAAAGTATTTATTGCTATTATTTTAAAAAGAGATTACCAAACGTATACCTTCCCTTTAATGATAAGTGTACAGCCGTCGATTTCACAAAACTCTTCCTAACTTAAGACTAATCTTAGGACTTTTAGGACGAGTCCCAACCCTGCACTGTAGCATGCAGACCTTAAGATTAATCCTAAGTTAGGGCGAGTTACTCGACCTAACTCGAGATGAGATGAGTCCTAAATGATCATAGGTCATACAGATTTTAAGTTGGACTTACTTGTAGGCATACATGGTGAATTTCATACCATCATAGAAGACAAATTCAGGCTCTCTGCAAACAACAAAATACAATACATGCTATTAATAGAAAATCTGGCTTCCAAAACCGCTCTCTTGCAGCAGTGTTCATTTATTAATTCTGGAGCCAAGGTCTCTCTCAAAAGAAAGCAAACTTAATCACGGTACTAGCCAAGGACCCAATGGAGAGACGCCAAGGAAGAAAGTTTCAGTTTTAGATGGGGGAGCAAAATCCCAGAGAATTATTCCAGGGCACACCCACATAATCAGAAAGTGTTTCAGACTGAAACAAAACATACATAGCGCCGGGATTCAAACTGGGGTCCCAGACATGGAAGGAGAGGGAAAACCGCCCCCTAAAGCCCTTTTCACACGGCAAAAATATAGCCAGGGTCCTTTGCTACAAAACTTACCAGCATGTTTTGTTTATTTGTTATCACCGTGCACGACTGATTTTGTGAGCCTTCACACTGCAAATTAAAAAAATTAACAACCCTTGTGCGCCATGAGAGTAATATGACGAATTGGTAATCCTGATCACCTTGATTGGACAAGATAGCACCCACAATAGCATGCGCTGTATGGGCACTTTCACCCAGGGCGTCGGTCAATAAACAAGGGTTCCTTTCACACGATGACGTAGCCCTTGGTCAACTTCTGCTAGTGTAACACTTTGTCGTAGGTCTGGACCTCCCACACATTGTAGCAATGTTGGACAAGATTTTACAAGGGGGACCCTGGACACTCCAAAAATTGTTGTTCTTTCACACGAGGTACATTTTGTAAGAATTTACAACCATGCCGCAATTTAGCAAGGGACCCTTGCTAAATTTCTCTCGTGTGAAAAGGGCTTTACCCTCCCACTATTGGTAGCATTTTCAAGAAAATTTACCAAGTATGTTGTTACATTGGTGTTTTCCTGATGACAGCAAGTTATTCTCGTTTGATGTTATACCAAAGTTTGTATGAGAGAGATTGGCTATTGCCAGTTTTCCGTTTATATCCCCTAGTGGGAGTTTGCCGAGTTCCCTTATTGGGGAAGATCAACAACAACAAACAACACAAAACATGAACAATGTCTTCAACTATGAACAAGTTCAGTTCAAGTGGGCACAAATAGATGACCCCTGGTTGACTGCTGACCAGCAACATACATGCGCAGTGACGCACTCACTGGAACGGCTCATTTGGAAGTCTAGTCAACCTTCTACCTTTATGCTACAGTGTCACTGGTTCCCCTCTGCGCTTAAAACATATTAGAATGGAACATGCTGTTGGGACCAGTGAAGAAACCATGGGCACGAAGGCTGGTTCCAAATGGTCAACCACAGTAGTCAACCTATGGTCAAACAGCCTGGGTTCGAGTGCAATAGCACCAAGATTAGGGCAAGAAGGCTGAGACTAGCAGGTCACTGTCTCAGACATGCTGAGCTGGCAGTGAGCAAGCTTGTGCTTTGGGCCCCTACTCAAGGTCACTGTTCCCGAGGCAGACCACAAACCACCTATGTGGACACCTTGTGCCGGGACTCTGGACTGCGTCGGGAAGAGCTGTGTACAGCAATGGAGGACCAACGTGTTTGGAGGGCCATCATCCGATGCTCCGCATCGACTGAATGAATGAATAGAAGCTTAATACCCATACATTTCAGAACAAACAAGATGAGAGTACTGTGCAGCTTGACTGACCCACCTCTTATCTGCCTTAATGGATACCATCTTGACCTCATTATTGAGATGTTTAGACAATGTCTTCTCCAGTGTGACTAAGACTGGCTGGTCTTTAGACACCATGAGTTGTGCTGGACGAGGATTAGACGATAAGAAGTTGACCCATGACCCGAGGAAGTCTTTATTTATACCCTGAAAAGTTGAAAATAATTGCATAAATAAATAAAGGACCAATTTTAACACAGTCAAATGGATTTATATTAAAATACTTGCCATCATACTATCATCCGTCATTCTACGAACTGATATTTATGGTTGAAAATTAGGCCTATTAAAAATCAAAGCCAGAGGTCCCGCGTGTTGTGTAGATGCACCTAAAAAGAACCCAGTGCAAATATTGTAAAGAAAAGGGGTTCACCCCGGTGTCCCTGGTCTGATCGGCGGCATATCACAACATCACTTCGTAAACCATTAAATGGTGCTTTAAAGGAATAGATCTGGTACTTAAAAGCACAGCTCCACATATCCTGCAGGAAAAAATACAGAGCACTTTGATATATGTCCTTCGGATGCGATAAAGGTTTATATACGTATGGTCTGAATTTGCTTCATATTTTTAACCTCTGTGAAGTGCATCGGGACCCTTTTGGGGTTATAAAAGCCGTTTATTATTATCATTATTATATAAGAGCTTAGTAATATTAAAGCAACCTACAACTCGTGTTCTCCGTTCATCATCTTCCGCCCACCTGGAATTAAAGTCTGGTCCTCCGCACTCGCTATGGAAACCGATCCTTCTCAATCGCCACTCCCACTCTTTGGAACAATCTTCCCGTCTACATCCGTGCATCCACTACACTGGACTCATTTAAAACCGCTCTTAAAACACACTTATTTAAATCCATCTAAGCTTTTCAGTTTCTGCCATTTCATCCCACTTTTAATTGTCATTTTGTTTATCACTCACTCCTTGTTCAGCACTTCAAAACCTGGTATCAAGCGCAATATTAATGATGTGATTATTATTATTATTTATTATTATTACAGAAGAATGCAGTGAGAAGGAGCCTATTTAAATAAGCCAAGGCTTCTATTTGAATCCAACTAAAAATCACTCTGAAATATTTTTTTAAAATTTCAACTGGGAGAACCAGAAGCTTCTCAAACTCACCATTCCATCTACAAAGATCTCCGGCTGTTGATCTATGCTGTTTTTGCTAATACCATAGATGTGTCTCCCTAATGCTTCTGCTAGTACTTTGATGTTACGTGCTAAAACGTCAACATCCACTCTTGACCTGTGAAAATAAGTAAACATGACTGAATGTATATTTGGTTTACAGTTAAACAATTTGTGTATTTACTTTGCTGCGTAGATTTTATCCTTTGGGAAGTAGGTCTTGCTTTTTTATTCTACTGCCGCTGAGTAGATTTTGGAATTTCGGGAGACTACTTGGTTCTGAACAGAAACGTCCTGCGTAATAAATAACTGCTACCTGGGGGGAAGGTAGGAAATCAACCAGGACTACTTCAAATGTACTTTTGCTTAGTGGATCGAGCTGACTTCTTGTTACAAATTTCACAATATTAAAATAAAGCAAGATAACATTTACAAATCACAACTTAAAAAAAAGAAAACGATTAATTATTATTACACCGATTACAAATTTGAGAAAATAGAATTAGCTGTTGCAAACAACTTACCAACCAAATGGACCGAGAGTATAAATGCAAAAAATAGTTAACAAATTTGTGACAAGTGTTAAAAACCACATAGCTATGGCCATGTCTAAATTAGCCATAGCCACCAATCCAGAGTATGGTCAATGAAGGCAATCGAACAACATCGGTAAACAGTATTGTCCAAAGGCCCCCACTTCGTGTATCAAAACTTATATATATATAAAATAACAAACCTGTGAAAATTTAGGCTCACTCGGTCATCGGAGTCGGGAGAAAATAACGGGAAAACCCACCATTGTTTCCGCACATGAGTCATGACATGTGTTTAAAATAAATCAGTTATTCTCGATATCGAGAATTGATAATTGTTTTAATGTTTTCTCAAAAAAGTATAGCATTTCATGGAATAATATTTCAAGGGAAGTCTTTCACCATTACCCTCTGTAAACCCTGTAAGTTATTTGTAAATCTATGAACTTTAAATGTTTGTGTACTGTTCAGAAAGTGTCCAATGGCTTTAATAAAACCCACCTATCATCCAACATGGAAGTCCTATACTCGTCTTTGTGCGTTTTCATATGTGAGAGACTTGCTGCTGGCAGTCTACGCATGCTAAATCTCTCATGCTCCCACGCCAGTAAGTCATCAGCCAAGTTGATCTTCTTGTGTATCATGCTGAAATTGACATGTGGATACAGGTTGTTGGAGACCGTCTCCATTTCCTAAATGAAAAAGAAAAATGATCGGTAGAGTGTCATGGCCGAGTTGTTAAGTGCATGGAGTTCAAGTTCTGGTGATAATTCACCGGAGTGTGTGTTCGAATCCCGGTCGTGACACTTGTGTCCTTGAGCAAGATTCTTAACTATAATTGCTTCTCTTCACCCAGGTGTATAAATGGGTACCTGCGAGGGTGGAGGTTGATATTGTGAACGGAAAAGCCTTTGAAGTGATATAAACTGTTGCCCAGGTTGTATACTCCCAAGGGAGCTGAGAAACATTAAAAAGGGATGTTATTGGCCCTATGACCAGGGCACGAATGCAAAGAGCATTAAGTTATTGTGAAATGGGCTATATAAGAATTGGTTATTATTATAAGTTTGATTTCATTTCAATGATCAATTCTGGTTGTGATGCCAAGGACTCTCCATAGCGAACTTAATCACTGTACTAGCCAAGAACCCAATGGAGAGAAGACAAGGAAGTGAAATTCAGTTTGAGATGTTGGAGGAAAACCCCTGAGAACTGTTCAAGGGAACCACCATGCAGTCAGACAGGGACTGAAAACCCAATCCAAATACTTGTAGTACCCATGGTGGGATTTGAACCCGGGTCCCAGAAGTTAAAGGAACACGTTGCCTTGGATCGGTCGAGTTGGTCTTTGTACATGTAACCGTTTGTTATAAAATGCATATGGTTAGAAAGATGTTTTAAAAGTAGAATACAATGGTCCACACAAACATGCCTCGAAATTGCACGGTTTTCCTTTTACTTTACGAACTAATACGGTCGGCCATTTATGAGAGTCAAATGGGAGTCAAAAATTTTACTCCAATAAATGGCCGACTGTGTTAGTCAATGATGTAAAAGGAAAACCACGCAATTTCCAGTGATACTTGTGTTGATCATTATTTTCTACTTTTAAAATATCTTTCTAATCATGTGCATTTCATAACAAACGGTTTCAAACACTTTTCAAAGACCAACTCGTCCGATCCAAGGCAACGTGTACCTTTAAAGTCAAGGCAAGATACCAGTACACTAATCTGACCTTTATGTAGTGAAGAAATACAAGTTTTTATCCCCCAAAATCTGAATCTGATAAGAGTCTCTTAAATTTGTGTATTCCAGTTTTGGATTATTCTTCTCGCTCCCGATTTACGTTGATATCTCAAAAATGTGACCAAAATATCTCACAGGTAAGTTGTATTATCTATAGTTACATGTATATAGGATAAAAACAGTAAAACGGTTCCACAAACGTGAGGTTGCACTCACCTTGAAGATTTGATGTGAGATTGATCCTTCTTTAGGTGGTTTTGAAACATGCAAAAATAAGTTGTCCGTTGCTGCAATGCTGTCTAAACACAGCACGAAGGAGACATCACTCAACAGCGAAGATTCTAAAACATCAATAGAAAATTCACTTAACTTAATGAGCATTAAAGGGAAGGAGTACACTTGGTAATTGCTCTTAGTGACAATAGCAAACTTTGGGTTAGAAGACTACAGCAGTATTCGACAGTATAAAGCATTGAGAGAAACATTGCACTTAGAATTAATGTGGTTATGTAAAAAATAAATCAGGTTTTATGCACCACACAACTGAGACGCTAAGACTTGGGTTAACTTATTGTCAGTAACGCTTCTAAGAATGTTGTATTCCCAATACGGACTATTCTTCATAAGTGAACATTGGCTAAAAAAACAAGACTACAAGAAATTAAATTTTTACATGTTAGTATGTTTGTACACACAGCTTGCAGTTAGCAGAAAATGGTGATTGTAAGCCAACAATTGGCGGTAACCAGAGCCGTGAAATTGGGCCCAGAACTCGATGGTCTCCGCCTGACTTCTAATTACACATGACAGCCTTCTTCTTGTCCCCTATAATACCCACCTGTACTCTCCAAGCTATCCTCGATCCACCTCTTAGTGCCTTGGTAGCTGTATTTACCACCTCCAGATAAAAGGAACAGGAAATTATATCTAGAAAACAGGTCAGGAAAAGAACTAATGGCAAGACTATCTGTGCTATACTGTCTGACTATGCAATGTTTTGAGTTACAGACAACTATTATTAATACTATTATTTTTTTATGAAAGATCAGATCTCCTAACATTACAATGCCACGGAAGGCCACTTTTTCAAGATAAGGCTACACTTTTGGGCTGTCAACCCAACATCAACTGTCACACAATGCCACCTACTCCTGGGGCTAAAACAGGGATACCCCCTTCACAGTCTATTATGAGGAAGTAGGCAAAGGTATCATCCACTAGGAGCATGGCTGGTAAAGCAGAACGCATTACCATCTCAACTTCCAAATTCCAACCTGAAATTTGATTTTCATGTGGTGAGTGAACGTATCTCCACATCACACATGGTCAACCCACCTACTGTCTGAACATTCAATCTAATCCACAGTGCTTTTGAATGATTGATAAACTGTTCATTCAGTTGATGCAGAGCATAACATGATGGCACTCCAAACATGTTGGTCCTCCATTGCTGTACGCAGCTCTTCCCGTCGCAGTCCAGAGTCCCGGCACAAGGTGTCCACATACAGTAGGTGGTTTGTGGTCTGCCTTGGGAACAGTGACCTTGAGTAGGGGCCCATAGCACAAGCTATACCAGCCTGCAATATGATACCATGCTGTGAATGCATCTTAGAGTAAACCCTCCTACTGTCTGACCATTCAACATAATCCACCATTTGATGCTTATAGACACACTTTTCAGAGTGTAATAAAAGGATACTTTGCATGAGTTCTTGAGTTGGAGTAGAGCTTAGATAAAAGTCGGCTGAGCTCAAGCAATGCTGCTACCCCGCTACCGTTGGAATCAGCTCCAAAAGATAAATACTGTTAAAGGAAAACATACATGTACAAATACACTTTTATTTTCAAGAAGTAACAGTAATCGTGTTAATTGGGTGATACAGGACAGGGGGTAAGTTAAGGATTTAGAAGGGGAAGGATGCAACCCCAAAACAAACTTAAAACCATGCAGACTAACTCATTGAGTTGACTGAAGTGAGGCCCTACAATGTGTGGTATAAAGGTAGTTGTGCAGCCCTGATACTTCGGCTTTTAAGGGGCATGGCAGTTTTGCCTTGACTTTTTGTAAAAATTTAGGGCACCAAGGCAATTTTCAAAAATTTGGAAGGGCATCACGGCAATCATAAAAAGTTGCGAAGGGCACGACGGCAGTTTGAAAAAAAACTTGTGAATCACTTGAAATTTGGCTAGGGTCCATGGGAAACTGCCGGAAAATCGCAAACATGAACAGTCTGCTAAAAATGGGTGACTGGGATTTGTTTTCTTTTCATTTACAGATTAGCTTTTCAATCTTCTTAAGTGTCTTCAATCTTAAATCACGTTCAGTCACGGTTTATATCAGGATATTGAAATTTAAAACCAGGGCCCAATTTCATAGCGCTGCCTAGCAGCCGATTTTTTGCTTTCTGTGCAATTTCTATTTCATAGCGCTGCTAACCGTAAGCACACAAAAAGGCATGCTAACCTTCCGGTGCTTACTGCACGAAAATAAATGACGTCACAATGCAAATCCACGGTAAACACACAATATGGCCGCCCAATTTTTCTGCTAACCTGTGAAATACGCTAAGGCTTAAGCAAATTTTTCTGCTACAGTAAGCATGCAAATTTGCTTACCGTTAAGCAGCGCTATGAAATTGGGCCCAGGCTCAATCAAAGGTATTTCTTAAACGGCTTTGTATTGAACAAATACCAAGACTACTTAGTAATACCGAATAACCGCCCAAGCTTACCTAGGGAGGGGAGGGTCATGGAGGGGAGGATGGATGTGGGATATGAGATTATAACTTACTGGAACTATTCCAAAGGTATCATAGTGAGCGACTATTGCAATGGTGGGGAGCTGGTCCTCTACACCCTTGCCTGTCAGCTTGCCCTGCACAAGAATAACACAAAATAATTGTAATACTGTGAATTTACTCTGTGCATCAAACAAAAACAACAAGACAGATTAACAGGAAAAGCAAAGCACATCAATTAAAAACACTCTACACCATCGGTAATTGTCATTTGGTGTACCTCAACATATGCACAGAATAACAAACCTGTGAAAATTTGAACTTAATTGGTCATTGAAGTTGGGGGATAATAATGAAAACAAAAACAAAAAAACCTTGTCACACGACATGCACGAAGTTGCGTGCTTTTAGATGCTGGAAGTCAAGACCTCAAATCAAATTCTGATGTATCGATATCAAATTCAAATATTTTAGTGAGGATTCAATTTTGCTCTCTTAATGTTTTATACTATCCATTGATCGCCAACAAGTAAGTTTTTATGCTAACAATTATTTTGAGCAATTACAATAGTGTCTAGTGCCTTTAAACAAGTGAGTTTTGGGAGATTGTTTTTACACTGTCTTACAATTTTATATCATCCTACATGTATGTGGGTTTTTTAAAGATAGAAAAACTATGACAGGTTGTTTAGGTCAATAACTGGATTTGTGTCATCTTTACCTGCAAGCTGATGATGGGTGCATCCTTGATTGGCTTAGCCTGGGGTCCACTCACAACCATCTGGAAGCCATTGGCATACACTGCACCAAGTAAAGCTGTGGGTAACAAAGGCAATAACATGTTTCTGTTAACCTGTAGGTACGCAGAAAGTTCTTTGCATACCAACACTGTATCCCATGTTAACACACAATCAGGAGCTAATTTTATGACTCTGCTTACCGCAAGCCAAGAATAGGCACATTATGAAAGCAGGAATTTCACGAATACACCAAGCATATTTTACAAGTTAGCAGGGAATATCGGCTTGTGAGTCTACATCCTCCAGGTTAAACAGAGAGCACAAAAAAATCAGAGCTTAAGCACTGTACTGTATGTAAGCGAAGAATGTTGACCGCAAGCGCAGAACTTGGTGGCAAGCAGAGCCATAAAATTGGGCCTGGTTTACCAATGCAGTCCTCAGTCCAACAGAACCAAACAAAACATGCGGTAGGAATATCATAAGATGGGGGAAAGTTAAGGTTATTGCAACAAATTTTTCATAAATAAAATAAACAAGGAAACTGTTATTGACAACCTCTCCCAACTCCCTGTCCCTTCCCTTTATTTCATGGACAGTTTTCAGGTTCACGTTCAACTAGCTATGTCTTGTCAAAATAAAAAGCACTTGATGGGCAATTACCTTCTGCAGCAGTACCGGCTTGGTCAGAGCCGCCAGCCCTCTGGACTTCTTCAAGGATTTCAAGAAGATCCTCATCTTCGTGAGCGAAATACACAGGCATCGTCGTCTCCTGCTCCATCATCTGTGGTTCTAACTCTAACCAATGCTACGAGGAAGGTACAGTATAATCAGTGGTTAGAGAGAGTCAATGATGACAAAACAGTCTGAAACTAGGAAACGGTACCTGTATAATGAAAAGACGGCAAACCTGGGGGCTTAGATTTCACATGACTCTTAGGAAGAGTGCTACAGAATACAGCAGGCATGCATGCTTTGTTTTTGAAAGGGCAAGGGCACCAAGGCATTTTCTTCTTGGCAGAGGGCACCCTATCAGGAAACTGTACATGTCTACTGAAGCAATTGAAAGGCATCATGGCAATGATCAGGGGGCATGAAGGAAATCGCCTGTGATGCCTGCCTAGAACTAAAACATTTCCTCCAGCACTCTGAGTAGAATACACTGTGCTGCCCAGTACAAACTTTCCCCAGATTGCCATTCAGCAACGATTGCCCCTCAGCAACGATTGCCCCATATCTAAACAAGAACATTTTTGGTTGAACCGCCCACCCTTGGTTGAACGAATTGGATTTAATTTAGAGCCCACCACTAAAACAGGTCTAGCTACAACACTGGTCAAGGAAAAATGCAGTAAAAACATCATAAATAAATACCTTGATAACTTCCTGTGGTAAGGTACTAAGCTCTTTGGGTATTAATATGAGTAGACCACCAGCTGATTGTTCCATCATATCCCTGTATCTAACGGCAGTTAGATCTGCCAGTTTTGTGATGATGCAACGTCTTGTTAACACAGGGGTGTTGATAGGCCTTGCTTCCATGTTGACAAGGGCATTACGACAGCCTAAACAAGAGAAAAGAATAAAGCTTGATGATTTAAATGTAAACTTGACAATGTAAAGTGTGACGATCACTTAGGGATGTGAGAGGCTGTTGAAAAAACCTGTAATTACGAGCACAAAGACCCAGTAACTCGGGCACCGTACTCCTTTATCCTTTTCCTTTTTACGAAAAAAGGAGTACAGTGTCACAGTCACTGGGTCTATATGACTCTATGCCTGCACATCAGTAGTCAGGGTGGGGCTAAATGCTAGCCGGCCGCAACAAAAATACAAAAATAAATATTTAAAAAACAAAAATTTTTAATGTAAAACTTTACTTGTTTAAAAATAAAATATCAAAATTATATTTATTATTCTTTTCTTTATTAGATTAGGCGCTAATAAAATAACTTCAGTTATTAATATAATTTTGATATTTTCATAACAAACGAATTGCATAATCATGATAATGGAAGAATGAAATTACGGGATAACTTTCCGTATGGCGCCACCACTTATTCACACATTTTTTACAAAAAGGGATATCTCATTGAGGTAAATTAGATATACTATATTATTTCATATCGAATGAAAAAGTGGTGGCGCCATACGGAAACTTTTCCAAATTATATTAATATTATGCATGACCATTATCAGATGAAAATTCAGTACTTCTACCGGCGGTACCGCCTTCCCCAATTCCCTTTAATTTTGGTGTACTGCTTCTTTGACTGTACTGTAGTGTCGGAAATAGGTATCTAAACTATTCACTACACAACACTGTCCAACCTACCGAATTGTGTCCCGTGCAAATCAAACTGCTGCATACGATATGCGCTGAATTCGTGGGCTGCGTGAACCGGTGAAATCATGATCAGCACCGGTACGAGAAAGAGCCAAGTTAGCGGCCAACTACTCTTAAACATGTCAAACACCTCTCCAAATTCTTCCACCCACATCTTGACCAAGGGTTGAGTCGAAATCTTCGGACAATTTCACTGTCTCCGTTGCAGTCGGATATGGTGCAAAACGCGAAGAATTATTTCGTTGGTACTCTCTTTCCCAAATAATTTCGCGTACACTTCGAGAGTGTGAACGAGGGGGAACCAACGAAACTCGCACATGTCGAAAAATGCTCATGTAAAACCGTACCCGCAAGTTTTTTACAGGCCTTTGTGATTTTTTTACTCCACTATGGATATGGTGCAGTGTTTGCCCAACCCACTCTCGCCCCCTGATTGGCAGTGTTCGAAACACAAATTATTTTTCGATGGAAAAAGAAAAGAAAAGAACTAAAGAAACAAGCGCAGTTCAAATTCAGACCTATGAGTTATTACTCAACATTCACATGATAGAGCGGCATATGCAAATCTCCTTTTCAATGAAAAGTATTACTAAACATCTTTGCAATTAATTGCGCGTAAGCCCATTGTTTTCCTGTTGCCGGGAGAGCTCCGCTTTGTGTGATGATGGAGGTAAAACATATGGATGGGGGTGTAGAACAAAACTGACAAACTCCCACACCTGACGTCAGAAGTATGATGTAATTTTGACGCACGCCGCCAACGGCAGATGAGTGTTTGAGCCTGCGTTGGGTGCTGCATACTCCTAAGGAGTTTTTTCAAAAGAAATGCATGGAGCAGGAGGATGGGAGTACACGCCGTGTGTTAATTTATGTTGCATTCTCCCTTCTGCCCCTGGGAGGTCAAACCGTATTTTATTTTGTTGTAATATTATTCAAGTTAAACAAATAAGAATATCTGCCTCCTTCTTCTGCATCTTATCACAATAGATTGTTCTGTTGTATGTCTTTAGAGCCTGTAATAATAGCGTTGTAAGATCATAATGCGGCTATAATTTTTATTGTGCGATGAAGGGGACGGCAATATCGGACAAAAATTACATCTGCAAAACATATGTCATCACGTCAAAATTTAACATAGCCTTCGGGTATAATTTATTGCAACAACAATTCAGAGCGGCAACCCTTTACGTCACCAGTATAGTACACATACATCAGCTTGCCCATTTATCGAGTCCCTTGTCTCACCAGGGTCAAATAAAGTCAGTGCCACTGTCGCAAGCAATTATAGCTCCTGCAAATACTATCCGGAGGACATTATTGCATATGCAATATTGTCCGCCGGACGGTTTTGCATATAATTATGCAATCGTGCCGCCCGGACGCTGCTGCATAATGCAATTGTGTCCGCCCGGACACATTTAATTTTGCATGTGCAGTTGTGGTCGCCCCCGTGCAACACCGTCCTTGCAGTAAATTTAACGCCCTTGGTCGATGCATGGAGGAGGTTCTTCCTCCATGGTCGATGGAACACGTTCTCCATGTTTACAAGCTAAATATGAATGACATGGGAAATGTTCGGCCGCCAGGTATTCGCTGCAATCAAAACGTGAATAATTCACGTGTATGCACGCTCGCTTACGCGCGCACATAATACAGTTATGTACATGAATGTCCACCGGACGGTTTTTGCATAGCCCCGGACACGATTGCATAATATGCAAAAGTGTCCGGAGCGGACAGTATTGCATGGCGGACACCATTGCAGCTGACACCCCCCCCCCCCTCCCCAACCCCCATCCCCTCAAAAACAGAAATTGGGATTAAGAGGGGGTTTTCTCTGTGTAAAAGAAAAAATGAAAACTTCATTTTAAGCAGGCTTTTTGCAACATCGTTAAAAATTATAGCAACTCATGTACTATGTACACGTATAATTTTTGTAAATTGTCATGACACTATACTGAGGTTGCAGGGAAATACTGGTGCCCTTTTGTATTTATCCCTACCATGAATCGAGGTAGAAATTTCTACCTCCATGTCCCTATACTCATGGAGGAATAAAATACAACCTATAGGTACAAAAAGCACAGCAGGTTTTAAGGGAACTTGGCCCGGGCCAGCCAGGGCGCACACGTCACCCATGGCGGACTAAATTTATTCCTCCATGTGTCACCCCAGGTCCCCCATATTCTCAGTTTCATTATTTGCACGAATTTTAAGATGTTATCAACCCCGGGCCCCAGTAAAATTTGGGGAAGAAGAGAAGACGGGTTAGTTTCCTATTGGATAATTTCCGTAAGTTTGATTGGGCAGACGGAGCACGTGCCTAAACACAGTTCTAAAAATAAACATACATGACCTAATGACGTCATAACCAGAGGTCACGAATGAGAAAAAAATAAACACAACCATTTTTCTTTTCTCATTTATGTCACCAACTGTGTGTCACTGAGTGTGGGTTTGTTCGGCTGGCGATCAGCGACAACTCTGTCGGTAAGTTAACATTTCTTTTGAAGGAATTCTGCACTTTCTGTAAGATGTCAGTTGATCATTATGTTATGAAAATATTCTTGAAATGTTAAGCAACATTATTTGAGAAAGCTAATCACTGCTCTGGCACTTTTTCGACATTGCGAGTGTTGAATTTGAAACGTCTGGATCTTGGCTGGCCATTTTAATCGTATTCGTTGTTATTGCCATATTTGTGCGAAGAGAGTAAACTTAATTTTCCGAACTGAACCAGAAGTAGACTCGCATTTGATTTATGAACAACGTTGACCCGTTGATAATTTTTTTACTTGTTTGATTTACTGGTTTTGCCGACGTGATAGTGTGTGATTGTCTCTGTGACTTGTGTAAAACTGTATAATATAAAAAATAATAAATGTTGGTGTAAAAAATAACAAAAATAACAGCAACAACAACAGCAACAACAACAACAACAATTTCAACGACAGAACAAAACAATGTGCTCAAACAATACTACAGTGCTTTTCATATCCTCTATGTATTCCCTGAACTATAGGCCTGGGTGGTGGAGCCACCAATCGCTAGAGAGAGGCCAGGGTTAAGGGGAATTGAATGCTGGTCATCTCGCCACCTGACAAGCTCGCCACCAACTAAGTCGCCCCCTGCAAAGTCGCCCCCTACCCGGCTCGCCCCGGGTTGAAACAAATTTGCCCCCTGGCAATCTCGCTCCCAAACAATGTCGCCCCCTAGCAAAGTCGCCCCCTGACAATGTCGCCCCCAGCCAATGTCGCCCCCTAGCAAAGTCGCCCCCAGATGTTGTTCGGAAAATAATTAAGGCTACAATAATTATGGTAAAAAAATATAGTTAAAACATTTTCAAAAAAATTTCCATCTGAAGTAATGTGCTTGTGGAAGATCTAACCCTAACCCTAACCCTAACCCAAACCCTAATCCCTAACCCTAATCCCTAACCCTTACCCTAACCCTTACCCTAACCCTAACCCTAACCCTAACTAACCCTAACCCTTAATTATTTTCTGGGGGCGACTTTGCTAGGGGGCGACATTGGCTGGAGGCGACATTGTCAGGGGGCGACTTTGCTAGGGGGCGACATTGTTTGGGGGCGACATTGTCAGGGGGCAACTTTGTAACAACTCGGGGCGAGCCGGTTAGGGGGCGACTTTGCAGGGGGCGACTTTGTTGGTGGCGAGCTTGCTAGGTGGCGAGATGACCAGCCCCCGATTTGGTAGCTGTGCCTGTCAGTGTCATGTCAGGGGAAGTCTGTGTCCAACTGGACTGCCACATTGTCATTGATTGAGTGACTGTTTTTACAAACAAAATACTAATCTCACTTGAGTAAATTATGTTAGTTAGTTAATAATAATAGTTACTTAGTTACTACTATTTTATCAGAAAAATAAGAAAGTGGCAGCTTGAACTTGAAAAAGAAATTATATCCTGTGTCTTCATGATTGATCATCTATAAAGCAGGCCTCTACTATTATGAACTCCCACTGCACGCAAACGTTCCTCCTCCAATGATTTACCATGAAGAGGGCGCATGTGTGCAGTATACATATAACTGTAAATGTTTGTTTATACCTTGTTTTATAGAGGTTGCAAAGAACACAAGGCCAAAATTAAAGGCGCCTCAAGATAAAAAATCACTATCATTGAAACAAATGTGAGTCTTCAGCAATTTCTTGAATGATTCAAGTATTGTATTGGTTTGCTTTCTGCAGCTATCAGGAGGTGTATTCCACAGAGCCAGGGGCCGATTTCACAAAGGTCTCAAATTGATCGTAACTTCAAATCAATCGTAGTTGCTAAGTAAAGTGTGATGTCACAATACAAATCTCTGTGGTGATACTGAAAATTTGTCTTGCGATGAATTTTATTGCTTTGTGAAATCGGCCCCAGGCCCACATTGAAGAAGGCTTGGTTTGCTGTCTTAGTTTGTTTCTTAAAGGATTCGGGTACTTTTTCAAAATGTCCACAGATTTACATGAAACTTACAGGGTTTGAAGAGAATGATAGTAACAGAAAGCGTCCCTTCAAATATTACTAACTAAGGTTGTGTAGTTTTTGAGTAAAAGCAGGTCACAAAATCATTTTCGTCTCATGAGACCAAAATGATTTTAGCATGTAAAATCCCCCTTAACCAGTTATTATATTATACCAAAACCATAGCATAACTGGTTAATACGTTTTTACATGCTAAAACTGAGACAAAAATTATTACTTTTACTCATTTCTCAAAAACTACAGCAGCTCAGTTAGTAAAACTTCAAGGGAAGCTTTCTACTATCATAATCTTCAAACTGTGTAAGTTTAATGTAAATCTGTGGACATTGTGTTTTTTGTTAGGAAAAAGTATACCCTTTAGGAGAAGGTTATGTGCTAGCTAGGAAGAATGACTTTTGGTTGCAAGTTAGTTGAGGATGCTGAAGCCTTTCACAATCCTGGGTATTTCAGCATGAGTGCCTTGAAGATATTCCTCCTAGAACTATGGGGTTCATTCTGCTATCGTCTCCAGAGCGGAACAAACTCATAGTTTTAGGAGTAGAAGATAATGTAGACCGATTTGAAGTCAACATGCTTAGTGACAGTGACAAGTGAAACTTTAAAGGCAGTGGACACTATTGGTAATTGTCAAAGACTAGCCTTCACAGTTGGTGTATCTCAACATATGCATAAAATAACAAACCTCTGGAAATTTGAGCTCAATCGGTCATCGAACTTGCGAGATAATAATGAAAGAAAAAAACACCCTTGTCACACAAAGTTGTGTGAGTTAAGATGGTTGATTTCGAGACCTCAAGTTCTAAATCCGAGGTCTCGAAATCAAATTCGTGGAAAACTATAGCACTCAGAGGGAGCCGTTTCTCACAATGTTTTATACCATCAACCTCTCCCCATTACTTGTCACCAAGAAAGGTTTTATGGTAATAAATATTTTGAGTAATTACCAATACTATCCACTGCCTTTAAGGTGACACACAGGCCAAAAGTAAATTTGAACACTTTGTTTTGTTTTTATTTCCTTGTTTAGAATGTGAATATAGCTTCGAGGATTGAAACATGTCTTGTGAAAGTGACGGTGGGGAATCCCCTAAGGGCTGGACTATTGTAGACGGTCATGGACGCACTGAGGTATTCCAAATTCTCTAATTGTGTTTATTTATTTTTATTGCCTTATTAAACCAAGTTATCCCATCAGTTTTGTGAACTGTTCTCCATTGGGGCCCTGCATGCAACAGTACAATGAAATACACAAGAATAAAATACGAAAGCAGCAAAAAATGACCTATGAGTACATGAAGTACGATTAAACATAACACAAAATGGGGCCTACATTTAAGAATAACATGCAAAGATGACACAGCCATCCACAAAAAAGAGGCATTGAAGGCAGCAAGTATATTAAAGTGGACTTGGGAAAAAGAATGTGAATTTTTGTATAAACTATAAAGGCATTAATTTGAACTTACATGTACACAACACATGTGACCAACGGCTTAACGTCCCATCTAAAGGACGAAGACAGTGTCATGGCTCGGGATTCGAACCCACACTCTGGTGATCAGAAACACCAGAGTTTGAATTCGGTGCTCTTAACCGCTCAGCCACGTCACTTCAAAATATTATTGACCCTTTTTACATACCGTATTTCTGTAAATTTCTGCGTGATCTCTTTCAGGATTCTGATGATTCCTCTGGATCAGGCTCCTCATCAGACTTTGTTGATCTTAGAGAGGACAGAGTTCAGTATCATCACACCAGCAGGAGCAGCAGCGCCATCAACGTCGTACCAAGCGAGGGCGTGAGACCCAGTGCAGCATCAAGCCTCCCTGCTAACTTCAGAGCCCACGTGGGCGGAGCAAGCCAGGTTGAGAATCTTGAGGCTACCGCTTGCCTCAATGCTGAAGGCTTAGCTTCATCTTCATACACCACAATGCCGTTTCAGCTTACACCAGCTCTTGATGAATCCGAAAACAACCCGAGTGCCCCAAGCAGCCAGATACCTGATCTTGAGACTTTGGTATCCTCAGACTCAACGCTTGTCGGCTCAGAGTCCCCTGCCCTGTTATCCTCAACTGGTGACCTTAACAGTTCGGGAAACCATCTTGAGCCAGCTGGCGATGAGCAAATTGAAGTTGCTCATCATTCGGTGATTATGTCTGATGGAGAGATTGATGCTGCGACTGAAGTTATCCCGGATGAAGAGGGTCCATCTAGCCTCGCATCCGACACCATATCGGTAGACAGCATTGAGGTGATCTCCTTGCCATTTAGTGGTGGAGACCAACTGATGAAGGCGGAAACGCTGATGAAGTATGGATGGTTGGGTGACGAGACAAGGGAGAAAGATAAGGCAGATTCGGAAATTTTGGTTTCTCAATCAGGTTAGTTGAATTTAAATTATGTATAGTCAAAATGTTCCCCTGTCTGTCCTTTCGTTGTCATTGAATGAAGGATTGACTGTAATACTAAGCTAGCTTCTTGAATATCTTGGTATGTTGAATTCATCTACACAGTTATTCTGTGCCCGTATACAGTTATGCCACCGCACTTGCAGCATTTTTTAAGTAGTTTTTCTATTAATTTTATTTTAATGAGACATTGCTATGGGCAGCCCTTCAAGGTGAGAGTGCTACACTTAACTTATTTGGGCTATTGACCCAAATCAACTGCCACCAGAGCACGTTGTATGGAGGACGGAAAGTGGCCATCTGCTTTTCTGGTATCGGAATAGCAGAAAAGCAGATTTTATGTTTTCTATATGAGAAATTTTCTCCTTTTCTACGTTTCTGCTACCTGAAAAGCAGATTGAACGTTTTGTGAAATTGCATTTTCTACGTTTCTAATTTTCTGTTACCAGAAAAGCATGTTTTAATTTTTCTCCTAATGCTTGCGGACAAAAAGAGGTCATTTGCTTTTCTGCTACCAGAATAGTAGCAAAGCAGATTTAACGTTTTGTGAAAATGCAATTTTCTATTTCTCTGCTTTTCTGCCACCTGAAAAACAGATTTTACTCTGGCGGCCGAAACTGTGGTCATTTGCTTTCCTGCTACCAGAATAGTAGAAGAGCAGAACGTTTTGTGAAAATGCAGTTTTCTATTTCTCTGCTTTTCAGCCACCTGAAAAGCAGATTTTACTTGGGCGGCCGAAAAGTAGCCATCTCCTTTTCTTCTTTCAGATACCGACCGGAAAATTATATTTTACCTAGGCAGTAGGTGGCCGAAAAGTGGCCATTTGCTTTTTCGCTTTCAAAGGACTGCCCGTGAACGTGAACCATAAAAATGCGCACAATGCACGACGCCGAACTGTGTTTGTGTTGGGGAACCAATCACGTCAGTCAGTCGATACTGGAAGAAGTATGGCCTACTTTTGTGATGACCGCGCAGGCGGCGCGGCATCTCAAAGGAAATACTCTGGCGGAGATTTCACGGCTACCATCCAAAATAGACTTCAAGGATTATTTCCTTACAAAAAACACGGTCAGTCATACAGTTTCCCGAGTCAAATGAAACAGGTGACACGTTTGGACTTGTTCAATAAACTGAAACATTCACGGGCAGTCCTTTGAACGAAAAAAGTAAATGGCCACTTTTCGGCCACCTATAGGTAAAATATGATTTTCCGGTATCTGTAAGGAGAAAAGGAGATGGCCACTTTTCGGCCGCCCAAGTAAAATCTGCTTTTCAGGTGGCTGAAAAGCAGAGAAATAGAAAATTGCATTTTCACAAAACGTTAAATCTGCTTTTCTAATATTCTGATAGCAGAAAAGCAAACGGCCACTTTTCGTCCGCCAGAGTAAAATCTGCTTTTCAGGTGGCAGAAAAGCAAAGAAATAGAAAATGGCATTTTCACAAAATGTTAAATCTGCTTTTCTGGTAGCAGACATGCAAATGGCCACTTTTCGTCTGCCAGCATTAGGAGAAAAGGTAAAACCTGCTTTTCTGGTAACAGAAAAGTAGAAACGTAGAAAATGCATTTTCACAAAACGTTCAATCTGCTTTTCTGGTAGCAGAAAAGTAGAAAAGGACAAAAACTCTGCTTTTCTGCATTTCTGATACCAGAAAAGCAAATGTCCACTTTCCGTCCTCCATACACGTTGCCACCTACTTCTGAAACACTGAAACATGGCTACCCCCTTCAAAGTCTGTAAAGATATTGGCATGGGTATCATCCACTGTAAAAGGAACCTGGCTGGTAGGGCCTAGAGCACTATCTCATCAACTTTTGTTTGAAGTAACTATGGTTATGTGTCATGACTGGGTATCGGACCCATACTCTGCTGCTGACAACACCAGAGATTGGATCCGGTGAACTAGACCACGACATGGCACAAATTATTTAAAATGGTTGGTCAACACGCTGGCAAATGTAATCAAGAGTAGGAGGGTTAACTATTTGTCAACACTCAGTACAGTCATGTTCTATGTAATGTCTCCAACCTGTAATACCTTTTTCTCTTCTAACACATCAGTAGCAGACCCTCTGTACAATGATCAGTCTCCTGTGAGCTCACCAAGTGAAGAATCTGACTCGTCCGAGTTTGAACGCATTGAGGTGGACATGATACCACCCCTGTCCGAGATCGTGAACCATGCTATTCATAATGCTGAGGATGATGAGGAGAACAAGATGGATGTGGCAGGAGCCAGACCAATATCACAAATGGTGAGAGCATGCATGTTTTTACTTGTTTTGTTTCATGTAACGTCCGTCGATGTCGGTTTTTTCCCATTATCGATATATCGAAAAATTAATATCGAGTATACTCGATATATCGAGTATTTCCCGCGCGCAAGATGGAAGCCTAAAAACAGCACTTGGTATACTCATGGAGGTAGAAATATTTATACCATAGACTGACAGTTTAATAGGGTTACATTTCAACTTGTTTTTGTCTGATCCCCCGAACTTGTTTGTAGTCCAAACAATTTCAGATTGCGTAGTCCCGCCCCGATTATTTCTGGTTTTACAACAAAGTATGATCGCCGCTACCGCTGGCTTGGCCAATTGGTGAACGCTCACCACAATTCTCGATTCGTGATTGGCCATGATTGGCCGTCTCAAAATGACACAGAGCCTTTGTGAGCTGCGTGACTCGCCGACATTAAGGTGTCAGTTGCCGATGCATTGACGTAGAAGTGTCAATCAAGTTGTCCGACGGGCGCGCGGACTACCTTTACGGTTGAAAATGGTTGAGATAATCATCGAAAAAAAATCACTAGAAAGTCCCGCAAAACACAGACCTACCACTCAGCGATCACAATATACAACGCACGCAGCATGCAGTCACATAGTCTCCAATAAAGGCTCGTAGTCTTTTTACTTTGCATTCTATAACCAAGGCAAGAAACATTGAATGCTAGAACGCCCTCTATTGTCGAAATAACGCAGTGCATCACGCGATACCGCCTTGACCAAAGACTGCATGTGTCTGCGCATGCTTGGGCAAACGGGTTTTCCCCCCGAATTGCAATAACCATACACGCTGGTGTGCACGCTTAAACCGTACAACAGCATAGTCTTCGCTGGTACGCACGCAATAGCCGCCGACAGCGTGGTCTGCGAAGCATATAGTTCCTCGGAAATGTTAGCTTGTTCACCGAAAACAACACAACGTGTAGGCTTTATTTGACCAAAATGACGCCATTACGATACCTTGGATTGATAGAAAGATTATTGTAAGATTGTTTTCTTCCTTGTTTTGTTTTGTCTTGTTGATTCGGGGAAGTTTTTGCGGGGTATTTTTGCAAAGTCAATAATGCTGTGATGAAGACGCATTGATTTTGATCACATGCACAATGGGAAGTTGCATCTTATACAGCCGATAGGCTAGGGCAGCAGCGGCGGTTTCTTTTGAGGTTTTACCGTGCGCTCGCCGCGGGGTCGTGAACTTCTGCGGCGGGCCGGCGGCTGATGGCGAAAACACAAAGAACATGCAGACATACTTGCTTGTAAAACGTATTTTATTTAATAGGGCAACTCAAAATGATGAAACTACATAACGACGACGGCTTTTCTAATACTCAAACACAGATTTCTTTTAAATAATCGGACACTCTTTTGGTATTTTCGATATCATTTAGGAACTTCGAAATTTTCAAAACATCGAAATTTTTCGATATATATCGAAAATCCGATATTACAATATGATTATAAAAGTGACATCGGCGATTTCGATGTCAAAAAAATATCGAGTTTTTGAGTATTTTCGATATATCGACGGACGTTAGTTTCATGTAATTAATTTGTTCTTATATAGAGTATTTTATACAAAAATATATCAATGCGCTTTACACTAGTGATAATGATAGTAACAAATGCACTATTGGTTTATGTAGTTTTTTGGGGAATATGCAATGGATTGGGGTGGGACAGTATTTGTTTCGGACAAATGAGAATGCTCTCTAAAGGAAGTATTGGGAAAGCAAGTTTAGTAAATTTTTACCACAAGTTTAGACAGAAAGGTCCTGATTAAAGGTATTTCAAACTCAGTATAAAACATGTCGAGTTAATACTTCCAGTACTTCCTGGTACCAGCAATGGTTTGATAGATGTTAATTTTGCATCAGGATGAAGAATGTCGTTGTTTTTGTTTTTTACGCTTACACAGCTATGTGTTTTAGGCACTGTCAGTACAATGCAAAGGGGGAAGGTTTGAATCCCCCTCCCCCAGGGGCCTTTCTCAAACCACGGCTTGGGCTCCGGCTCAGGCTTAGGCTCCGTGCGCTGTGTACGCAGCTCGGCCTTAACCTGCATTTTCAGCGCGTATTGCTGATCAGCATGCAGAGCCTGAGCTGGAGCCTAAGCCGAGGTTTGAGAAAAGCCCCAAGGAAGAGCTATGCAATATCAACATCATTTTTCTCTCTACAGAATGTCGAGCAACCCATCACAAGTCGCTCATCCCCAAGACCAATTGACAAACCACAAAACTACAACGAGGATCGCTCTGTCAGTCAAGATGAGACATACAATCTCATCCCTGATCAGCAGTCCCCACCACTGCCATCGCCACGTCTTGGACTGAACATCAGTTCACCCGCACCTGTTCGAGTGTTAAACATCTGGCCCTTGGACGGTCCATTGGTACCTATCCAGCCGTTCCATCTGCCTGCAGAAGTGCATAATAACTCCAGCTTCGGGGCATGGCCTCCTGACCAGCCGCTGAATCTGCCCCCAGATAGATTTGACCTTCCTAGGCCATCGAGACGCCACAGCAATGGCTTGAGTGATGATGGTTTTGAGCTGATAAGGAGACCAAGGAGGCTGGATGATGATGCAGTGTCTACCGTTTCCTCCAGCAGCTCTGATGTATCTGGATTTGTGAATGTCAGACAACGGAATGGTAAGAAAAGGGTAATGCCGTGTGTACAGAGGTTTGAAGCTTTGCATGGTGTTAGGACGTACATGTACATGTAATAACCTGATAGATTTATGGGTAACAGCCATATGTGATGGGCTCTGCAAATTGGGGACAATTGACAATTGATGGGTTTTATACATAGCTGACAAGAGCATACAACAATCTTCGTTTTGACACATCTTACACACTTGTATGATGTTTGGTTCAAAAGTTATGACCTTTTGAAACATAGTTTATGTCACAATCGGAAAATAACCCATACTTGGGAAACAGCCCGTTTAATAAAAACACCAACTGTTGATGTCTAGGGGATGAACAAAAGGACATGTTTTATGCACCTTTATCGATCAAAAGTAAAAGTTGTTGTTTTTGGGGGTTTTTTTTTCACCCTCCCATCACTCAACAGCCCTGTACTGGAAACTGGGTTGTGCGACAAGCGACTCATTTTTGTAGAGCATGTCACATATGACATGCATAAAGATCTTTTGTAGAGAAGTGTCCGTTCTGAGGAAAACCAACATTGAGGTACATGTATAGTTGAATCTCAACGAACAGAACTTCATCTGCCAGTCTGTACCAGCAAGTTGTTAATAAAGATAACATAAACAAAACTCTTTCGGAATTTTCATTTATTATAAGAATAGATGGGCGCCTTGCTTTTAAAGGCTGTAGGTAACCTGTCCTTCCATGAAGAATACATGTATTATTTGGGTTAACCCTTACACACTCATGTGTGTAAAGTACTGTTTGCTCAGCACTTTCCCAGAGTCATGTAAAAAAAAAAAAAAAAAAAAATTACTCCATATGGTGGGATTTCAAGCCACAATCTTTGCCATTTTAGAGCAATGTCGTATTACTACATGATGTAGACTGCCAAGATTGCTCGGTAATAATAATAATAATTAAAGCCAGTTTTTTTATAGCGCTTTTCACATCCGAAGGGCGTCCCAAAATGCTTCACATTGTTACCCCTGGTCACTGGGCCTTAATTCACTCCTTAAACCATCTCAGCTCCCTGGTGGAGAGTACATGTATGCAGCCTGTGCAATATTAATATGCGCTACTCAATCACAAGAACCATCTCTGCCCTCACAGGTACCCATTTACTCCTGATTGGAGAGAAGCAATTATAGTTAAGTGTCTTGCTCAGGTTAGGGTTGCACGAACGCGACGGGACCGCAAGGAGACACACACGTTGAATATGAAGTACAAAAATGAACGGCCGCACAAACACATGCTGTGCGATGCTGTTTTGTCAACTTAGTGTCATTACCAGGATTCCAACCCACACTCTGCTGAACAGAAGCACCAGAGCTTGAGTTCGGGGCTCTTATCCGCTCGGCCACGAAACCCTAATGTACAATGTAGCTAGAGACAGTTCATGGGTACCGCAGCAAGCTAATACTTATTCCTCTTCTTTAATCCTCACAGCACCCTCTCTATCCCGCTCTGTCAGCCAACACCACAGCGACTTTGATGATGAGAACCTCTCCAACTTCACTGACGGCTCTGAGGACAGTCTTCCCGCCAACATGATGATACCAAGTCGCAAGTCTGGGGTGAGACAGTATAAGCACAGCAGAGACGAGGGGTTCAACGCTACGCTGGATTGGTTGGTCTTCATGGTCTTAATCACTGGTTTGGCGCTTGGCATTGGACATTTCATTGGTGAGTGAATGTTTAGGCCATTCTTGCATGTAAAAAGCATGCATGATATTCTGCCTACTTTATTTTGATTTCAGGTTTTTTTTTCGGCCTTTGGAAAAATTTTGCTTTAGGGCCTGAAAAGTATATTGAAGCTCACACAATGCGTAACATGTACTGTAGGTCAAGCGGCCTAGGGCGGTGGACCCAAGTTCTGTTAGTTTACAGAAAGTGGGTTTGATTTTTGGCTTTGTGTCCTTGAGCAAGAAACTTATACCACAGACGCTTCTTTCCACCTGGAGTACACATAGGTACCAGCAACAGTAACTTGAGATGGACTGGCATTCTGTCCAGGGGGAATACCAATATTTTCAGTCGTTAATAACAATGAAACAGGATATAAACAATGGTGTGAGGAGCCATATTGTGTATTAAGTTCAGTGCACAGAATTAAAGGCAGCGGACACTATTGGTAATTACTCAAAATAATTATTGGCATAAAAACCTTTCTTGGTGACGAGTAATGGGGAGAGGTTGATGGTATAAAACTTTGTGAGAAACGGCTCCCTCTGAGGTGCCATAGTATTCGAGAAAGAAGTAATTTTCCACGAATTGAATTTCAAGACTTCAGACTTAGAACTTGAGGTCTTGAAATCAACCATCTAAACGCATACCACTTCATGTGACAAGGGTGTTTTTTTCTTTCATTATTATCTCGCAAGTTCGATGACCGATTGAGCTCAAATTTTCACAGGTTTATTATGTTATGCATATGTTGAGATACACTAACTGTGAACGCTAGTCTTTGACAATTACCAAACGCGTCCACTGCCTTTAAACAGGAGAAATGTTTGTTTTTGTCATTGTACATTTAGCTCTTCATTTGGTTAGTAATTGTAAGTAATCTATCATCCAAATCAAATGATCGGTTGAATTGTTTAATTTGTTTTTGAATGCAAATAATTTGTTGAAGGATTTTAACTTAGTGATTTGATAAGAACCATCAGAATGATAAGAATAATCATTTAAAAATGATTTGTCGCAAATTTGATCTTGTGAAAGAACGTTTTTTATTGCGCTACAGGCAGGCTATACTTTTTGTAATTGTCAAAGATCAGTTTCCTAACTTTGTGTATTCTAACTGAAGCATACAATACAAAATAATTGTGCGAAAAATTGTGCTCAATTGATCATCAAAGTTGCAAAACAAAATAAGGAAATAAAAAAAAATACCCTTACTGCATAGAATTATGTGCTTTCAGATGCCTTACAATTCAAGTTTTGGGGTGGAGAGCACTGGAGAGATGTTGAACTGCATTAACTTCAAAAGATGCCGTTTCCAACAATGTTTTGTACTACCAACATCTCTCCAGTGCTCTTAACCAAGTAACTTTTATGGTCATTATTTTGTGGGATTCATTACCTCCCTTTAAATGTCTGTTGTGATTCTGTCTTGCATCTAGGTTCCTCACAAGAGATGGCCTACCAGCACTCCATGAACACTGGACAAGTACAGCGTCTGCGTGAACTCCAGGACGACCTCGTGACCTGCCTGGATCACAGCACAGGTCCCAACAATAAGATCGCCATCACCGCAGAGAGCTCGTCTCCAGCGCTTCAGGCCATCAGGCGGATGGAGAGCCTCAACTCAAGAATGCTCGCCGACAAAGACCCAGAGCAACAGCTTCTTCTTGAGCAGGAGGTAGGTCAGGAACAAGACACCATCAGGCAGGGCGAACCTGGAGACGGAACGTTGCATTTGACTCAGACTGAGAGAAGACGACCAAGTAAAGAGATATCCCAGGAGGGGTTGATACTCTCCTTAGGTGAAGTGGGTACGGGTAAGGATGTGGTAATGGATCCCGAGTCAAGTGTAGATTTACATACCAGTTTGTCAGATGATAATAGGCAATTGATTGAGCCTTCTAACGAGAAGGAACAAATTCTCCTTGAGGTTGCAAAAGAAGACGCTGATAATTTGGTTGTCGGGATACAATCTGAGAAGGGTTTTAACAATGGTCAAGAGGGGCTCATTGAGGATCCTGTTATCTCCTTGGTGTCCGGCCAGCTTGATGATGGACGTGATGAGGAGAAAGACACTCAAAATATAACAAATCGTGATGTTTTACAGGTTTTGAAGAAGTCAACTGAGGTTAGCATTATGCATGAGCAGGATTTAAGTGTTGACAAGGTTGTAGTGGGTAGTCACAGATTGGAAAGAGGATTGGAAGAGGAAAAAACCGACGCAGCTGAAGTTGAGATAGAGAATGACTCACAGGGGAAGGATGAGCTTGAAGAGGATGAAACCAACGCAGCTGAAGTTGAGATGGAGATTGACCTACACGGGAAGGGCGAGCTGGAAGAGGATGTCAAGTCCGCTAGCGAAAATGACATCTGTCCTGAATTATCCAGTACGGAGTATGAATCAGCAACAATCAAAGCCCTGAAACAGAAGATGGAACAAATGGAAGAGAGAATGGACAAGGTGCTCCAGACAGCAGAACACTGGCAACAGATGATCGAGGACTTGAAGAAAGATGGAAGCTCAAAAAATGATGAGGGCCAAGACACAAGTCAGTCATCTGAATCCTCAGACAAGGTTAACGACAACCACCCTGATGATCAAACTGAAACGCCAGAAGACCCCCTTGGTGGAATAGCCGCCGCATTTGAGCGTATGTTGCCAGGTTTTCTCCACTCCGAACATGGAAATGATTTTCTGGCGTATCTCAATCAAACGGAAGCCTCAGTGAAGTCGTTCTTTGTCAGTGAGGATCAAAACAAATCAGGTTCATGGTCGGAGGCGTTTCATACCAAATTAGAAGCTTTAAAAGCCTTTCCAGAATCAGATGAAGTCCAAAAAGTTCTCAACAACACTAAACTCTTTGCAGAGCACCTATCAACAGAGATTGAATCAGTCGCAGAATCTCTGAAGAATCGATCAGCTCGGCTTGTTGAGGAGCATAACATCACAGTAGAGGGTCTTGGTGAGCGAGCCAACGGTGCCTGGGCAAAACTGAAAAACATCACCTCGGACGTCCTAGACTACAACAAGAAAGTCCTCTCAGGTGTTGGTGAACGCCTAACTGACACTCTACACACTGTGGAAAACATCTCGGCCGAAACAATAGCCAAACATAACATCTCTCTGACTAATGTGGGCAAGATGGCCAAACAGGTCTGGGGCTCCGTCAAAAATTACTCAACCCGTGTAACTGATGGCATTCTGAACGCAACGGCAACGACAACGGGAAAGTCTGAATCTGAGCCTTCGAAAGAAAAGAGTGGGTTCGGTCAAACGGTCAAAGATGCTTGGAGTACAGTAAAGAACTACTCCAACGATTTTACGAAGAAGCAAAATTTGTCCATATCAGGACTGAGAGATCAAGTTAAAGCTGCATGGGGGAAAGTCAAGAATACTTCAGCACAAGTCCTTGAGGATATTTCTGATTCAAATCTGGCTGGAAAATTTAAAGAGGGCGCAAAGAAGCTCGGAGAGAAGGTTGAAACGACTTTCAGATCAGTGAAGGATAAGGTGAAGAGATTTCACAAAAGAAAGCACCGCCATGGGAAGAAGCAACATTCTCAAGAGCGCTCTAAGCATCATCGGCATGAGAATCATTTCAGAAAAACCAGTAGGAATGCGAAGAGGGATTTCCCTAAGGAAAGACATAGCCACGGCTCTGGTAAATCTCATCGGCATCAGCATCAACATCGAGAAAGGCACCACCGTCACAGAGAAAGGCACCATTTGGACATTGAGGAAACGACAGCATCTTTTGATGATGATCATGAGCAATATGAAGGGGAGTACTCGGTGCCTGTACAACAGCACCATCGGCAGCCTGAACGTGACAACGACCCGATAGAGGCACTGCATCCAGATCAAGGCGACGGCTTACGTTTTTCCTCCCCACAAAGACCACAGTGGGTGCTGCCTTCTCACGGTAATACCAAATCTCAAGAAAAGAAAATTTTGAAGGATGAGACAACATCACAAATAAGGTTAACAGAGAAGCGTCAATCTGTTCCGTCTAGAAAACAATCAATGAAATCTGGTGACTCCATGGATCAAAAGCAGAAGGATAAATCTAGACAGGAAGTTCCCGGGGACGACCCAAGACAGCCCTTCAATATCAAAGATTTTCCCCAATTTGATTGCAAAGGGAAAAAGATTATAGAGCCAAAGTGGGAGGATCTTTTTGACTGTATGGACATGCACTGTAAAGGAGAAGAAAAATGCATGCAAAGCCAGCGCAAAGATGCAGCCAGGCTCTATTCAGAGCTCCTGGACTACCAGGACTGGCTCAAAGACCGTCACCTCAAGAAGGATGTACGGGAGTTGAAGGAATTCCTTGAGGAACTTGGAGAGTTTCTCAGCGAGACAGACACAGACGACGACGACTTGGATGAGCTGAAGGACGAATTCGGTGAAATGGTTCAAGACATGGAGGAGAGGGCTCTTAAGCGACAGCGAAAGAGTCATAAAAAGTCACAAGATAAGAAGCTGCAAAATGTTAAACTCACAATTGACGATGACAACAGTGTTGGTGGCGAGACAACTGAAAACTCCACCATCGTCATCGACCTCAATAGTCTCCCTCAGCGAAAGGAGTCCCAGAAAGATCCATCATCTAAGTTGTCTCCTGAGATGGAGAGGCGCAAGTACGCGGGACGCGGATACCAGAGCACAGACGACCAGGACGATTGGTACCTCCAGCGTGCCAAGGACAGGGAGGATCAGCGGAAGCCGCACGAGTCCAATCCGAGTAAGGAGGATAACTTCAACTGGTACCTGCACTGGGTTCAGGGTCGTATTGATGGACGGACTGGGGTGACAGTGTGGGACATGTACGAGTGGATCAAGGAGAGATACGTACTGAGAGAGGAACTGAGGAGGCATGAGATGGAGGATCACACTAATTGGTTCCTCCGAAGACCTTAAATATATACCAGCAAAATCAAAATAAACATGTTCATCGGACACTCTTGAAACCCTTCATCTGTGCACCTTAGACCATAATTCTCACTTGGTGTATCCCAGCCTATGCACAAAATAACAAACCTGTGAACATTTGGGCCCATTTTGGTCATCCCCAAAAACACTTTTTGCACAAATTTGTATGCGTTCAGATGCCTGAGAAACACTTCTGGCTCAAATTCAAAAAGTTTAGTGAGAAATTACCTCTTTCTCAAAAACTATGTAACTTCAGAGGGGGTTGTTTCTCGCAATGTTTAATACTATCACCAGCTCTCCATTGCTCGTTACCAAGTAAGTTGCTATGCTAATGTTTGAGACTTTGAGTGACCACTTTGAGTGACAACCAGAAAAATCAACGTCAACGTGTTGACGTTTGTTAGTTTGTTAAATCGGTTTGTTTTTGTTTCGTACCATTTGACACTATGTTTATCATCATCCAGTTTTATTTATTTCTTTTAGGGTCTGATTGTTGTTGGCTTTGATTTTGTTTTTGAAACTTCTTTGTTACTGACAACTGTGTTTGTTGATCTGAGACAATTTTGAAAACCATCATGGCCATGTGAACTTAAAAAGATTAAGAAAGCAATATCGGTATTAATCATCTCTCTCTTTCTTGATGAGGAAATAGTGTTTTATTACCAAAAAGTGTCAGCAAATGATCGTACTGACACATAAAACGTAAGAAATTGTTTAAAGGGACATGGACTTGTCAGTGGATGAACATTAATTGCAGGTCTTCAGAATAACGTGACCGCATTTGTTCCTGCTTTCAAAATCCTTCCATGGGAAGGTTTGACCGAAAAATATTCTTCTGCCTTAAAAAATATATAATATTTTGAAGGTAAATTAGTTAAATAAATAGTGGATATAGTGGATATATTCAGTTGTTTATAAGCAGTTAATATTTTATTTGTGGTGATTAACATGAATAGCTTTGTTTAATAAAACGAAACATAACAATACAGTGCCATTTTATAGGCTTAAATGTTATTAGCTAATGAAATGCCAAAAACAAGTCAATAAAGGTTTGACACACATACTATATTGAAATTTTATGCAATTTGTTCAGCATACTTCAAGGCTGTTACAAGCCTACAAAGTTGACTATAATTTCACTGAAGACAGGTTCCACCAGTTTGAAAAAAAAGAATAAAAAATCATTTGTTGTTCCATTGCTGGCAAACTCTTGCAGGGATTGGTACGTGATCAGTATGCAAATTAGGTATTTAATGTTTACCAAGCACAGTGAATGGTGGTTAGCAATGATTAATTTATTCATGATTTTAATGCTTTAAATCTAACCACGCCCTTTTATTTTTGAGGGTTTACTATTAGGCCGTATCTTGCTTATGCTAGACATCGTTTCACCTTCTTATAATTGCTTTATTTCATGTACACATGATTTATTTTGTCAGCTTCTTAAAATAAGGAGTAACTGTTAGCGCGAGGTTTTATTTTGTATATAAAAGTCAACAATATCTAGCATGTATAAAATGCATTGCAGGAAACTAACATGTAAAGTTAGCAAGGGCGAAAGTGTATGTTTACAATTGCGCTTTTGGCGGTTGTTTTTACAATTATTGCGGGTGCTTTGCGTTTGCGCTCAGGGCTTCAGACGAGAGGGAACTGAAGCCGAATCTAAAGCGAAAGTCGTGGTTTTGAAAAGGGTAGCTTTTCAATTCCATCTGCATCAATACGCAACACATGCACTAATAAATTAAAGGAAAATAATATTCGACGGAACTAATTTATTGTTTAAAATTAACAGGTGATTTTTGTACTGTTTATGGAATTGACCTTTGTACGAAGTTGAATCATCTCACAATTAATGTTATCAATTTTATCAATGATTATTTGGATGTAAGAGATTAGGTCATTCATAATGGAGTTTGTATATTTGATAAGTTTTAGTTTATCAGAAAATGTTTTAGGAGTTTAGTAAAAGTGGTGTAGGCAAACTTAACTGGAATATTATCACAATACTACGTTTTTTTTCTTTTGAAATCAGTCTTCTTAGTTAAGTATTACACAATAAAGTATTACACAATAAATACTTATTTAAAATACTTTTATCATAAAAAAAAACATTAAAATGATATTCAGAATGCATGTGATTTTTGTTGTGTTATAATGCTCTGTTGATCATGTTTATATAAGGGGCACAATATAAATTTATTTTTTTGTTATTATAATTATTGTTTATTTTTTGTTACGATCTTTGTTATGTTTTAAACCAGACAGCACACAGTCACCAAATAAATGTGTAGGGTCCAATTTAATAAGCAGTGAACATTTCTCAAACATTTGCTGCTGGAAAAAAAATGCCAAGCACCAGTCACTGATTGTGTATTTTGGAGCAGTGTTTTTGTCTGGTACTCTTTATTATGTATTTTTACCCATACACTGGTGTGTGCAAAGCACAGTTTACTCGGTACTTTCCAGAGTCCTGTGGAAAAAATCCACTTGTAGGCACATTTGACACTATAGTGGGAGTCAAACCGACGACTTTGCCATGCTAAAAAAAATCAATCAATAATTAAATACAAATAAACAAATTAAATAATAAAAATAAAAAATCTAAAATAAAAATTAATTTGATATAATTTATAAAATTAATACAAAATAAAGGCCTCTTGAGCAGAACTGTACGAGATAGCAAAAAAGAGTCATGAAGAGCACGGTAAGCAACCAGAGAGAAATAATGTATGATTGATATAATTTAGATGTTTTTGTAAATAATAATTATTGTGAAAAGCTTGTTGTTATGTGACACGCATTTAAATAATGGGTCGTTGAGAATAATACTTCTGAGGAATCGGCTTCTCTGTTTTATTATATATCTGAAATATGAAGACAAGCGAAATACAGTTATCACGGCTGTCTGTCTTCATAGGAATTATCAAATAACCTAAACACTGAACAATAAATCTTATCAACGTTACTTAAAATAAATGAATGCACAAGAGCAAATAAATAATCAAAACACTTCATATGAGAACACGATTTAAACACAATAGCGGTTCCCGCCACGGCTTTCTGGGCCGCGCCATCTTGAAATGCTATGCAATAATAATTATTTACAAAACGAAAACCAAACTAGAGCATAAATGGCAGATTCTACTAGACATCAACTTTTCAAACTCATGTATTATGAAAAGCAAGCTTAGATAAACAACTTAAACAACTTTAGAAATAGAAATATATAATACAAAAAGGGGAAATTTACCTGAAATATGAAGACAAGCGAAATACAGTTATCACGGCTGTCTGTCTTCATAGGAATTATCGGAGCACCCGAAAACCTGACGTTGAGGGCGCTCGATTAACAAAAGAATTAGTTAAAGGAGGAAACTAAAGTTGATTAAACCAAAAAAATAAGGGGGGCCTGTTTTATACCTGTCACAGTTATTTTCTCCAATTTTAGTTTTGTATTACAATATGTGGTATTATATGCAGCTGCTTTTGTTTTCCTCTACTCAAAATTCTCATACAAATAAGAGTGAAACGCGCTGATCATCCGTTGCATTTGTATTGATACGTTTTACGTACAAATGCAATTGTGTAAGCTTTTGGATTGAAGAAAGTTGCTGTTTATTATGTATAATTTATTAACAATGCTGGACACTATTGGTAATTTCCAAAATTAGTCTTCTCACTTAGTTTATCTCAACATATGCATAAAATAACAAACCTGTGAAAATTTGAGCTCAATCGGTCGTCGAAGTTTAGAGATAATAATGAAAAAAGACACTCTTGTCACACGAGGTTGTGTGCTTTCAATGCTTGTTTTGAAACCTCTAAATCTAGTTCTGAGGTTTCAAAAAAAAATAGCTTCTTTCTCGAGAATTACGTTACTTCAGAGGGTACCGTTTCTCACAATGTTTAAAACTATCAATAGCTCCCCATTACTCGTTACCAAATAAGGTTTTATGCTGATAATTATTTTGAGTTATTACCAATAGTGTCCAGTGCCTTTAAGAACATAGTTGGTATAGAATGGGTCAAGGAGATTGTACTCGAACATTCAAGACCCTTTGTTTTCTTCTTTTTTCGATCAGAACAAAAATGTATCCCCATCCAAAAGAGTTTTAAAAGGGTGTCCTTGTTGGTGAACCTACTCACTTCTTACTTTCACACATAGCAGCTTGAAATATTCCCTGAGAAAAAAATTAAAAAATTGTAAACCAGTTACAAGCAGCGTTTACTATTCATGACATTGGTTGGTCAATATCAGCTGTATTCGACTTGCAAAAATGGCTGCAATACCCTGTTTGGTACAGTTTTGTTTATTTAAAGGATTTGGGTACCTTTTCAAAATGTCCATAGATTTACATTAAGCTTACAGGGTTTGAAGATAATGATAGTGGAAAGCTTCCCTTCAAATATTACGTACTGAGGTGCTGTAGTTTTTGAGAAATGAGTTAAACAATGTCATGAAACTACGTTTGTAAATGATTAAAATAATTTTCGTCTCATGAGACGAAAATTATTTTCATGACGTTTTTTTTACTCACTTCCCAAAAACTACAGCACCTCAGCACGTAATATTTTCAGGGAAGCTTTCTACTAGCATTATCTTCAAACTGTGTAAGTTTAGTGTAAACCTGTGGACATTGTGTTTTTTTTTGTCCTACAAAAGTTACATAGACCCTTTAAACGGTTTCGTAAAGATTGTAAAAGGTACGAGCTTGCATGCATTGTTAAATAACACACACTATATAAAAGTTAATTTGTTTGCTCTTTTGTTTCTTATTAAAATGTGTCATGCGATCATCTTCACTGTAATATGAATATTAAATACACGTTAATTTGCTTTTGTTAGAAAAAGTAAGACAGATTAATTATAGGCAGTGGACGCTATTGGTAATTACTCAAAATACTTCTTGATTCAGGTAATGGGGAGAGGTCGAAAGTATAAAACATTGTGAGAAACAGCTTCCTCTAAAGTTAGTTTTCGAAAAAGAAGTAATTTTCCACGAATTTGATTTTGAGACCTCAGATTTCGAATTTGAGGTCTCGAAATCAAGCATCTGAAAGCAAACAACTTCGTGTGACCATGGTGCGACAAGGGTGTTTTTTCATTCATTAATTAATATCTCGCAATTGCAACGACCGATTGAGCTCAAATTTTCACAGGTTTGTTATTTTATGCATATGTTGAGATAGACTAACTGTGAAGACTAGTCTTTGACAATAACCATGAGAAAATAATAAAATAGTTACTTTGTATAGGGTGTGCGTAAGTGTTTTAGGGGGAAAGCGGTAATTTTAAATTGAGGCAAATTATGCATATTTCCCCTGCCTACTTTTTTCTACTTTTTAGATATGTTGTTTTAGAGGGTTTCAGGAGACACTTGCAAAAAGAAATAATTTCTGTTGGAATTTTGTCTAGGTCAAGCCATATTTGGCTTAGACTGACCAGACTTTAACCCGAATGAGATCACCATCTGAATGCCTTCGTTAAAGACAGTGGACACTATTGGTTATTGTCAAAGACCAGTCTTCTTTCTTAGTGTATCTCAACATATGCATAAATAAACAAAGCTGTGAAAATTGGAGCTCAATCGGTCGTCGAATTTGCGAGATAATAATGAAATAAAAACACCCTTGTCACACGAAGTTGTGTGCTTTCTGATGCTTGATTTCGAGACCTCAAATTCTAAACTGGAGGTCTCGAAATCAAATTTGTGGAAAATTACTTCTTTCTCGAAACCTACGTCACTTCAGAGGGAGCCGTTTCTTACAGTGTTTTATACCATCAACCTCTCCACATTACTCGTAATCATGAAAGGTTTTGTGATGATAATTATTTTGAGTAATTACCAATAGTGTCCACTGCCTTTATTGTACTCGGCCGGGGGGAAATCATGTGTGTGTCTAATTTGTTTTGCTTCATATGCATGGTGTACTCACAAAATACATTAATTTGTTTGCAGCTTTAACTAAATTTGTAGTTGGCGGCAAAGCGGCGGCAAAGCGGCGGCAAAGCGACGGCAAAAGGGGAAAAACTCGACGGAGCCCGGCAACAATGAACATATCAGACGGCTGGCAGTGGATTGGCTGACTGCAAGGAACGGCAGCTGACGGTGGGTTGCTGTGACGATGACGGGACTCAATGGCCAACACCAAAACTAGTGTGAGCGGGTCGTATAGTCGAGTTCACCCATTCAGGCAACGACTACCAACGAAATTGTTACGACCTCAAAACGACTAGAGACAGAATCGCACGGCATGGAAACGTCAAGCGACTGACAGTTGCGTCACGAAATGAGGGTTGCTTTCTCCAACGAAATCTGGAGGGAGTCACAACGAATTTTTTCTGCCGTCACAAAATATTCAACATGGTTAAAGTTCGCCGACGGACAGTGACTGATATTTGCGGCCGTCTGCGGTCGCTAGCGGATTCGTCAGCGACAATTGACGGCAACACACGATGATTGGCGGCAAATTCAAAATTCCTGAGTACACGCACATAATAGCAAGTACAATGAAATTAACTGGCGCGAGTATTTAGTCTGCTGCACCACATTGCGTCCCCCTCACAAGTAACTTAGATTTTGAGAAAAGAAGTAATTTCTCACTCATTTCTTTTTTCACTTTTGAAGTTGTTTATTACGCTTCTCAAAGCACACTTCATTATTCTCTTCATACTAATTCGATGACCATTTTGCGCCAAAATGTCCACAGGTTTGTTATTTTGTACATGTCGGGATATTACACAACCCGAGAAGTCATGTGTCCAGTGCATTTAAACATCAGAGATATAGTACAGTACACAAACCGCTCGATACTAAAGACATCGTTGCCAAGGTAACGTCATGCAAATCTTATAAAATCCATGCGACACAAGGTTTGTTTTGGCGCTAAGTAACGAAGCACGTGTGTATGCCTAATTTATCAGGATTTAAAATGTAGCGTTGAAACAAAATAAGATCGGTTTGTTAGTGCAATCGGCACGTTTTGAGCATAACAGTGGGCGTAAATTTCACAATTTTGTCACTTTGAGTCGGATGATGGAGGACTGGGTAAGGCCTATAAAATTTATTGATGTTCTCTTAAAGGAGTAATTACAGAATTTGAAAAAAAAGATATGATAGGTAAAACATCCCTTGAATTACTTCTGTCTGAAATTTCATTATTGTTTGATTTTTTTTTTTCGATGTGTAATCGGTTTTTGACTAGTATTTTATTTTACTTTATAACATTGTTATTTTTTACTGTGATCAATCTATGGGCGGCCAAAAGGGCCAAAACTAATAAATTTATAAACTAAAGGACAAAACAATAATCAAAGAAAGAAACTGTTCAACAAACACCAAGTAGAAACTAAGGTAACAAAACTCAACAACAATCAAAGAAAATTGTTTTCAAACAATGAACAATTCCCCAATCAAGCTTTAAAGCGCAACAACAATCAAACACTTGTTTTTTAACAAGAAGTACTCTGAATCAAACTAATAAAACAAAACGCAATCAAAAATAAAATAAAAACAAAACAAAAACCGCCAAACGCTTAAAGAATGAATCCTTACAAAAAACAAACACAGACACTAAAACGTCAAATCGGGACGAATACTAACACAGTAAAAATAAAGAGAAATCATCAATCGGCTATCGTTGAAAACGAAAATCAAACTAACTATTACAAAATGTTGAGGGCGGTTGTCAAAGCTAAGGACAAAATGCAAACCGTATCAGTCTCCTGAGCATGTAATCAACATTTACGACAAACTAAGGACTGACTGAAAATCATCGTTGGTGGCGTATGTACATGTACAGTTGTGACTTTTGTTGTAGGGCCCCGGGTATAGACGATGTGAACTGTGTCGTCACATGTTTACAAAACAGCCACAGAGTCTGGACTTCCTGCAGGCGCATTGTACCATAGAGTATGATTGTACACAGATCAACTGAAGAAAATAACAAATCTTATGTTTTATGGAGATTGCATTGTCTGATTTTTCTCAACTTTTGATATGAAGAAAGGGGGCACATCTTAAAAACTGTACAGGTTGCTTTTGTAAATTTTGAATTTATGTGAAAATTACAAAATTTAATTTTTCCCATAGCCTGTGTGTAGTATGCCCCCTCCAGGAAACGCTTTAGCATGTACAAGGTCACCATGTAAACAAAGGTAGCATGGTCTATTGCAAGGCTGTGATGTGGTATAATCATGGGAAATGGTTTAGTTCTGATAACACGAGACCATGACGAGACCAAGTGTGACGACCACTAAATGTGTTTTGATGCCATCGCAGATAATAAATATTAATGTGACGATGTAACGCAGGAAATAATGTTCTTGAATGCTAATTCTCCACCAGAGTGAATGTTGGGCAGAGCTTATAATAGGGTTTTGGTAGTGGGGGAACTCTAAATTTAGAAATGATATAAGATTGGTGACACCTAGATTCTAGAAGTGAGATGATGTAATGTTCAACGGGGGATTAAGGGTGGGAGGTCAGGAATGTTAGGGGGGGGGGCTAATACTGGACATGGGCTTACAGAGGATATGGGCCACCTGTTGAAGTGTGAACAACCATAGAGAAAGGACAATGGAACGATTTGAGAATTCTACTCTAGAGATAAAATAGTGGGAAATCATCCTTACCCAGTGGCTTGGGAAAGTGCTTTTGTTTTTTGTGTAAAATTGGGGTTGAGACTTGTCATGATTTGTGCCACTTGTTATATGGATGTTTACAAATACTGCTGGGAATTCTTCCTCACATTACATTTATCTGGGGGAATGAAATTGCCCTATTTTTAAGTTGTTAAAGTGAAATTATACAACTTACCGTTAATCATCAAAAAGAGCAATAGTCATAAAATCAATAAACTACGCAAATTTGTGCAAGTAAAATGTATCACGATAAAAGTGACAAAATGGAATTGTGAGATCATCAATCACAGTTCAAGAAGTCCAACCGAAGTTGTACATAATATATGAATTAACAGAAGTATAGTGAAAATTACAATACAGTTTTAGAAAAAGCAAACATTTATGGAAAGACAATTTTTAAGAACAACTAAAAAAACATCGCAAAAAATTAATGTCACTTGGATCTTGCCACGCTATAACAAGATTTCCAATGCATACGGGTAATTAGCTCCATTAAGTTTTCCCGTGTTTTGTCTAAAAAAACTCGGAATGTATCCCCCTTCTTTTTCAGCTCGAGGGTGTTTTTATATTGACATCCTTGTTGAACTATTTCTACCTCCTAGGTTGAATCGTAGAGCTAGGGTTGAATCAACAAACTGGATGAGCAGTAATCCTGCAGTCAGCAACAAACTGGCTGGCGGTTTTTAAATAATAATTATCACATGGAACTAACTAGTTGTTCTTAAAAATTGTCTTTCCATAAATGTTTGCTTTTTCTAAAACTGTATTGTAATTTTCACTATACTTCTGTTAATTCATATATTATGTACAACTTCGGTTGGACTTCTTGAACTGTGATTGATGATCTCACAATTCCATTTTGTCACTTTTATCGTGATACATTTTACTTGCACAAATTTGCGTAGTTTATTGATTTTATGACTATTGCTCTTTTTGATGATTAACGGTAAGTTGTATAATTTCACTTTAACAACTTAAAAATAGGGCAATTTCATTCCCCCAGATAAATGTAATGTGAGGAAGAATTCCCAGCAGTATTTGTAAACATCCATATAACAAGTGGCACAAATCATGACAAGTCTCAACCCCAATTTTACACAAAAAACAAAAGCACTTTCCCAAGCCACTGGGTAAGGATGATTTCCCACTATTTTATCTCTAGAGTAGAATTCTCAAATCGTTCCATTGTCCTTTCTCTATGGTTGTTCACACTTCAACAGGTGGCCCATATCCTCTGTAAGCCCATGTCCAGTATTAGCCCCCCCCCCCCTAACATTCCTGACCTCCCACCCTTAACCCCCCGTTGAACATTACATCATCTCACTTCTAGAATCTAGGTGTCACCAATCTTATATCATTTCTAAATTTAGAGTTCCCCCACTACCAAAACCCTATTATAAGCTCTGCCCAACATTCACTCTGGTGGAGAATTAGCATTCAAGAACATTATTTCCTGCGTTACATCGTCACATTAATATTTATTATCTGCGATGGCATCAAAACACATTTAGTGGTCGTCACACTTGGTCTCGTCATGGTCTCGTGTTATCAGAACTAAACCATTTCCCATGATTATACCACATCACAGCCTTGCAATAGACCATGCTACCTTTGTTTACATGGTGACCTTGTACATGCTAAAGCGTTTCCTGGAGGGGGCATACTACACACAGGCTATGGGAAAAATTAAATTTTGTAATTTTCACATAAATTCAAAATTTACAAAAGCAACCTGTACAGTTTTTAAGATGTGCCCCCTTTCTTCATATCAAAAGTTGAGAAAAATCAGACAATGCAATCTCCATAAAACATAAGATTTGTTATTTTCTTCAGTTGATCTGTGTACAATCATACTCTATGGTACAATGCGCCTGCAGGAAGTCCAGACTCTGTGGCTGTTTTGTAAACATGTGACGACACAGTTCACATCGTCTATACCCGGGGCCCTACAACAAAAGTCACAACTGTACATGTACATACGCCACCAACGATGATTTTCAGTCAGTCCTTAGTTTGTCGTAAATGTTGATTACATGCTCAGGAGACTGATACGGTTTGCATTTTGTCCTTAGCTTTGACAACCGCCCTCAACATTTTGTAATAGTTAGTTTGATTTTCGTTTTCAACGATAGCCGATTGATGATTTCTCTTTATTTTTACTGTGTTAGTATTCGTCCCGATTTGACGTTTTAGTGTCTGTGTTTGTTTTTTGTAAGGATTCATTCTTTAAGCGTTTGGCGGTTTTTGTTTTGTTTTTATTTTATTTTTGATTGCGTTTTGTTTTATTAGTTTGATTCAGAGTACTTCTTGTTAAAAAACAAGTGTTTGATTGTTGTTGCGCTTTAAAGCTTGATTGGGGAATTGTTCATTGTTTGAAAACAATTTTCTTTGATTGTTGTTGAGTTTTGTTACCTTAGTTTCTACTTGGTGTTTGTTGAACAGTTTCTTTCTTTGATTATTGTTTTGTCCTTTAGTTTATAAATTTATTAGTTTTGGCCCTTTTGGCCGCCCATATCAATCCACTAATACGAATTTGAGGGTTGAAAAACGTGATGTGACAGAAATCAATAATCCCAAAAAATAGCACCACGTACCCATTAGCCTTGTTTAGGTATGGTGGACACCATAGAGAGCGCACTGTTTGTTTTGGGTGTATACAGACAATAATTTACCCAAACCTGATAAGTGTCACAGTATTGTTTCCACCATGGTTCGAGTCCCAGTCGTAACACGTGTGTTATTAAGCAAGGCACTTAACCATTGCTTCGTCCTTCGGATGGGACGTAAAGCCGTTGGTCCCATGTGCTGAAAAGAATCAAGTACACTTATCGAAAACAGAAGAGATTCACAGGCAGTGGCTGTTGAATGCACCGTAGCACCTTATAATTGGGTCTCAGATAATGTTATATCTTTTTGTAGAAATGTACTCTCTTAATGTAAAAGAGTGAAAAGCAGCCCCTTTCAAGAGCCATATGAAGGACAACTCTTTTAGATTGAAGTCGGTCCATTGTCTTGTTTAGGAGTAGACTTGACTCAAGACACAGGACCGCTATAGCTACATCTTGACGGCGGATATGGAAACCTCTCGCACGAGAGGCCATTGCCTCTCGCCAAGTTCCTTTTTAGTCTGATATAAAATCCACTTCGTTGTATCAACAGAGTAGCTTACAATGGTCTATTGTCTTGTTGAGGAGTAGACTTGACTCAAGACTCGGGACCGCTATAGCTACGTCTTGCCGGCGGATATGGAGACCTCTTGCATGAGAACGGGACTTGAATCAAGTCTGTTGAGGAGCCGCTCTGCAAGCTCTGACGTAAACTCGTCGTTGATGTTCCTCTCTTTCTCAGACATATTCAGCGTTAAAGCCTGAACATCTGACGTCACACTTCCGAGGTTCGTGAATAAATAATAATAATAATAATAGCGCCAGAGATGTGCATGTAGCCTTGGTCAATCCCCGTCCATAATCACCTTTCATCTACAATCATCTACACTCCATGTAATGGGACTGAATGTAGTCCCATTACATGGAGTTACACACTTAAAACCTACATCATGCAAGTGCATTTACATATACTGTACATAATTTAAAAATTTGACACTGCATACAGACGACCGAAAGCAAGCTTTTCATATCTGTGTTTTGATTGGTCCGTTTGTCAGCTGCACCCACCTCACCTCCACCAATCAAGACACAGACATGTACAGTTTACGTTATTGATTGTTGTATCCAATGACATCATTGTATCCAATTAAATTACATGCTCTGTCGGAAAAGTATTAAACCTGTCTTTATCGTAAGTGGATAACCAGTCTACTGCACTGCATTCTCTAACGGCAGTCACCGTTGGTTTCAGTCTGTTTCTTTAAGTCTTTGCGTAATTCTCAGTCGTCATCTTAAAGATTTTGGTTCTGTCTCGAGCCTCATCGAAACTCTTCGAGTTTCTTGTGGGTGTCGAGGTTGTAAGTAGCCGACAGAACACAGTTGTAATCTTCAAGTTAAGATTATTGATCATCAGTCTTCTTCAAGGCATCTCATCTTTACTCCAACTTCATCAGACCTCATAGCAACTGTCAGTCTTTTGTTTCTTCGGTTATCATCAGCTGTTTATACAAAGTAGTCGTCTTGAACTTGGTCATACTATCGTTTTGTGACTTATTTCATCATCCACAGCCGATACAAATCCTACATTGGGGCAAAGCAACGGTCAGTATGTTCTTTTCTGAGTAAATTATCCTGCTTACAAATAGGCCTAACCATTTCAGTTATGACTTATCCATGTGCGAAATTAATTAACAACTAACGCGTACAACGAATTATTATTATAGTCAAATGACATGGCTGACTACTGGGGTTCAAAAGGGGTCATAGTTTTAAGCATAATTATGAGTATAAGCGGCAAACTGTTCTAAGCGGGCTCGTGCCCTGTATACGTGACCGTTCCGGTGTGGCGGTTTCACGTAATGGCGCATGACGTAATGTTACCTTATTTGGTCATTCGGAAAACTGAACACGGCGGAAAGTGGAAACCGCCACACCGGCTTATGTCCTTCGATTGAATAAACATTGTCATAGTATCAGTGTCTGCATGCTGCTGAGATTACAAGTCTTGTGTTTTCCTAAGTGGGTTTTGTTGACGGTGCTTTGTTCCTGTTGGAGATTGCCTAAAACGGTAAATTACCTTAAGTGACTATGCCTTTTGGACAGGGAACACCCCCCCCCCCCCAAACCAAACAAATTAAGGACAGTTGTTATTATAAATAATTAAACATTATATTCACCTGGGAATGGAAAGCAAGTCTCATAATAAATAATAATAATATCGAGGTCTCATAAAGCGCACGAATCTACTAAACAAGGTACTCAAGGCGCTGAGTATAATTATTATACAAACCTTCAGGGAGATTAGGTTATTGAAGTGATGAACTCTGATACCCAATTATGTAGCATCCTTTATAAGGGTTTACAAGGTGCAACGGCACATACAGCAGCCACAACCAGGAACACCGGGGCGAACCCCTTCTCTTTTCGGCAAAGTGCACTAGGGTCTTTTACATGCGTTACACAACGCATGGGAACAACGGCTTTACGTCCCGTCCGAAGGATGAAGCCACGGTTTAATGATCTTGCTTAAGGACGCAAAATGTCACGGCTGGGGATTCGAACCCACATTCTGCTGATCTGAAACACCAGAGTTTGAATTCGGTTCTAATAACCGCTCGGCCACGACACTTCCTAAGCGTGTTATGTGTGTAAGTGCGGTACGAAAACAAATTGCTCCCGGGCAGACCGGGATTGACACAGGGAAGCTAATTATCGAACGCACCCTATATTTCACAATGCCGCACTTTTGTCGAAATCAAACTATTTGATTTTGACATAGCAAGAGCGCGATGTTTAAAACGAGCCCAAGGCTCGTGTGTGTACGACTCAACGGTTGATTTCACTTGAGACAGCGGACCAGTCAATGCTGTAAAAAAATCCAGCGGATAAATGACCTTGCCCTTACCATCAAACTTGAATTTTTTGTTTGTCACGCACCAGTCACAACAATGGTCGTAAACTTGATGTAACCAAGTTCCGGAAAGCAATTATAATTATGTCTGTGCATAGCAAGATTTTTGTGAAAATAAACTTTTAAAGTTGGGCACAGGTCCCTCGCTGCAGAGTTTTTCACATAACTGACCCCATGCCTAATGAAACAATGTGTAATTAGCACAATAATTATGACAGTCATGTGAGTTTTTGTTTTCTTTTGTTTTCTTTCTAGGAATTAAACTTGATGTTTCTGTTGCCATGGTGACATTTGATGTGACCATTAATCTCTGGTGCAAGCTAATGCATTCTCAATCGTAGAAAGCAGAATTCCTACACAGAGACACCCTTGATCTTCCTATGTACATGTACACTCCATAAAGCAAACTCACGGATTCAAGAGCTTTTCTTGAACACCAACAAGTGCACTGATCGAAACGTCGAGTTGCTGCACAGTACCGCTTTATTTCAAAACCACCTCAATTCATTAGTGAAAGAGGTTCGTGGTGTTTCCTCGAACTTTAGCCTCAAGAAATCAAGGAGTTTTTTGGAGAAAAGAATATATTGATTCGATCAAATTATTTTGACGATGGAATCAGTAAATTTTACCAGTTCAACTTCTGCCAACACGTTCGACGGCCAGCTGTTTTTCTATTACACAATGAGCAGCATTGGCATACTCGGCAATGGATTTGTTTGCTTTGTCATGCTTCGCTACAGGAAAGTTTTCAACTCCACCACAAACAAACTAATCATCCACCAATCCTGTCTAGATCTCATCGGGTCGTGTGTGTTCCTGGTGGAGAGATTCGCCCACATGGATGCCGTGCCAGACAGTTTTCTCGGCCGGCTCTACTGCCGCGTCTGGTGGTCGGAATGGCCTCAGTACGGCATGTTTGTGGCCTCCACGTGGAACCTGGTCGCCATATCGATAGAGCGTTACCTCGCAATCTGCCGACCCGTTTGGTATCGAAATGTTTTCACTCCACGGAAGCTGAAACTCGTCTTGATGACCACGTGGATGATGGGCTGGGTAGAAAATGCCCATCTCCTGATAGTATGTTTCTATGACAGCGAGACTCTCGGCTGCAATGTGTCCTGGTTCAGCTCAGAGATCCAGGCCGTTGCGGGCGTCTTGGTGTTCCTGCACGAGCTTGTGGTTCCGATGACGATCATGGTATTTTGCTACTCTCTTATTATCTGGAAGCTCCGCCAGAGGGCAAAGGCTCACGGCAAAAACAACAACACCAGTGCTCAGGAGACGTTCTCTAGAGCCAATCGTGACGTCACACAGACAGTAGTTTTGCTAACCATATTCTTCCTCATTTGCTGGAGCCCGACTGAGACCAACTACCTGCTGTATAACCTAGGTATGTATCAACCTGCTAACCTTTATGAAGACATCTTTTATCGAGTTACGGGAGGTATTGTTGTCATTAACTTGTGCATCAGTCCGTTCATTTACTGCTTTATGTACGAAAGGTTTCAGAAACAGTTGAAAGAGATGGTCGGGCGCCGTACACGACGAGTTGACGACTCTTCAATCTTGACCTGAGAGGCGCAAGGCCCAAGGCAAGAGGCTGGTCACCAGACCAACTTTGTGCCCGATTTGCTTATAATGTGCGGAATTTTTGCACGAAGCATTTACATGTATACATTGACCCCCATCGTTAAAGGAAAGCTATATTAAAGAATTTATGGAATTGGCCACGCAGTGAGTCCTAAAGTTCACTGCGTGGGTGTGTTTATTGAAAAACTTGTGTCATTCAACTTAAAATGATGAGCAGTTAACCTGCCTTGGGCGGTTAGAAACACTACTGGTCTGTGCATGTTTCATTTGCGTCCACTGTTTGTAACATGGCGATGACAGGTGTGAGTTGCAAGAAGAAACGGATGTTTTTGTTTTAGCCCTTTCTTCATATGTGGCTTTCCCGTAATATTGTTTACAATCATTATTGAACAGCCTTTTTATTTGACGCACTGTTAGATTTTCCTGTACTTATTTTAATAAGAGCAGTGTCCACAATATTAGGAACCAAAATATACAATAATTATAAAGTCATTAAAACGGTTGATGGACTAGTAGATTATAAGATAACATACTTCAAATAAAAAGGGCATTTGTGACCCACTCTGTGAAAATGAGTCACATGTCGCCCAATGCAATATTAAGTTATGGACAGTTTAATGTGGAAAATGAAAATGGTTACCAAGTAAGGTTTTATGCTGATAGTTATTTTGAGTAATTACCAAAAGTGTCCCATGCTGGACTATACTAAATTAACATCAATTCCAACCTTCAGCTCCCCTGGGTTATTTCCATGAACCCTGAGTGGGATCAACTTGCAAAAATAAACCAAATCTGCTTCTCTCTAATATTTGATTTGTTGTTTATTTTATTTTAAATCTTTAGACATACACAATAGTTACAAGTTGTACAGGGGCTGTCAAGGTTAAAACAAAAGTATAAAACTGTCATCAAAAGATGTGTAAAAACCAGACCCCTGCCAACGATAAAAATATATAATTATACAATATAAAAAGGTGATTGCACTTAAACATTTTAAAATCACACAATAGAAATCATTAAAACATAAGCAAAACCAGACTATTGAAAACAAAAAACTACACCCACAACAAAACACCGCAGCGATAAGAGGAAGGGACAACAATTGAAAATAAAAAAACATAGAATGGACTAAAAACCCTAAAAAAAAGATAAGTTAAATTCAACTTAAAATCTCATCGTCCTTTATTTAAAGTGAATTTTAGGTATATTGTAGGTCCTGGTCTGGATACCTTCCCTTGATAATTTCCTCCTCTTTTTTTCTATAAATGGATATTTTTATAAATTGATAATATGCCTCTGACGATGCCTAGTCATTGTCTGGTTCCCTTCTGACGCACTGCAAATTTAAAAAGGGCACTCAAGTTTTACATACTGTTATTGTTATATTAAAAAAAAAATATGATGTGTTTCATGAACATTAATTTTGGTGTGGATATCATTATAGTCAACTTTTAAAAATCTTTCCAATCATAGGCCTATTACAACAAACTGTTTCAAACGCTTTGCATAGACCAACTCGCCCGATCCAAGGCAACGTGTCCCTTTAAGTTGAGGTTCAAGGGTATAGTTTGAATGTTCAAGCAAGCTTGTAAAGTAATTGGCCTTCAGGAGGAGTATCCAGGGGCTATAATAATACATTTCTCATGTGCAATAGAATTAATTAATTAATGTTATTTCTGCCCCGACCATAACATGCCAAAATCCAGATGAAAGTTAAGTTGGTTTGGTATTGGATATTGGATATTTTGTACAGCGAATAATCAATGTTGCTCCTTGATTGGATATTGGGAATTTATGTAGGTTTGTACAGCAAATGTATACCGTGTACACCGATATTGGATATTGGACATTCCCGTACGTTTGTACATTGAATGTATACCTTGAACACCGATATTGGATATTAAGCCCGTATGTTTGTGCAGCGAATATCTACCTTAAACCAATATGTATAGGATGTTGGACATTCCTGTGCTTTTGTAGCGAAATGTACATGTATATCCATCTATCTATCTATCTATATTTTTCAAGAAAGAAGTAATTTTCCACGAATTTGATTTCGAGACCTCAGATTTAGAATTTATTTTATATTTTTATATACATACTGGCACTACAGACATTGTAGGCCTGCCTTGTGTTAGCAAAATTGGAAAATGAAGTTATTTGACAAAGACGTCGTCGGGTGCTTCATAAAACTCGATGTAGCTATGGCAACCTCGTATACGTCGTATCAAACCATGTATGGAATAATTATATTAACGAAGTGGTCATTCTTTTTTACTTGTTATGTGCCAACCCCAAGGGTTCACCTTTTGCTAAAGAAACCGACTTGAACAAAAAAATATATAAAAATTGAGTGACTCTTTGTAGATTTTTTAATGATTATAATAATGCGAAGCCTTGTATAATGCACGTATCTACTAAACAAGGCACTAAAGGCGCTCAGTGTTTTATTCCATTGATTGGTCACACACATTCACAATACATTACAACCACCAGATGTTAACAGTCTTTTACAAAATGATGAAAAGAGTCAACTATAAGAGATGTTAAATTTGCATTGGGGATAAAGAGTATTAAGAGTCAATTAAAGGCGTTAGACACTATTGGTAATTACTCAATATAATTATCAGCATAAAACCTCACTTCGTAACAAGTAATGGGGAGAGGTTGATAGTATAACACATTGTGAGAAACGACTCCCTCTGAAGTGACATAGTTTTCGAGAAAGAAGTAATTTTCCACGAATTAATTTGATTTTGAGACCTCAAGTTTAGAATTTGAGGTCTCGAAATCAAGCATCTGAAAGCACACAACTTCGTGTGACAAGGGTGTTTTTTTCTTGCATAGTTATCTCGCCACCTCTACAACCAATTGGGCTCAAATTTTCACAGGTTTGTTATTTTATGCATATGTTGAGATACACCAAGTGACCAATAGTGTCCAGTGTCTTTAAAGACATGACTAAACTTAAATTGTAAACCAACAACTTTCAGTAGGCTACCATAATTAAATAATAAACATTGTTAACAAAATAACATGAATTTTAACTGACAATGGATTGGAGAAAAACAAACATCAACATTTTGTTTCGAAAACACAATCCAACTTAAAAAATCAAAACATGAAAACCTGATTATCTTTTTTCAAGTAGCACAAGGCCCTATTTCTAGTGTACATCAAGATAAAGGCGTCTGAGTGAAGTCTGTTTTGATTAAGTTCTTTCGATTTCTTTTGTACATTTTAATCATGTTTAGATTTCTTTGCTGATCTTGTCTTCGACAATCTTGAGGAACTGTTATTCATATATTATATATATTTTTTGTTAATGCAAAGTCGCCAGACACAAAAGGCCTGAAGGTCATTTTAAGGGAAGGTACGCTATCGGTAATTGTCAAAGACCAGTGTTCTCACTTGGTGTATCTCAACATAAATATGCATAAAATAACAAACCTGTGAAAACTTTAGCTCAACACTGTTTTCATCAGAGTTGGGAGAAAATGATGAAAGAAAAACACCATTGTTGGACGAATTTGTGTGCTTTCAGATAGGAATAAAAGACTTCTAGCTAGAAGTCTATCATTATTTTAGTAAGAAATTACATCTATTTCAAAATCCATGCTACTTCAGAGGGAGCCGTTTCTTACAATTTAATATTATCAACGGCTCTCCAATGTTCGTAACTAAGAAAGTTTTTAAGCTAATCATTATTTGGTTTGGGTAATTACCAAACGTGTACCTTCCCTTTAAAGGTGTGGGCTACAATCAACTATATTCCAAGTGCCGTTGCCACATTAACGTGAAGTTGAAACAGGGTTGTCCCTTTGCAGTATCGTCCACCAGAAGCCTGGCTGGTATAGAGTAGAAAGCTTTACCTCCCAGCGATATTAGTGATGACTGTTAAGGTACTGAACACACTTTTTGTATTAATATTGTCAAAGACCAGATATCCTCTGGTGTACTCAACATAATGGTAAAATAACAAGCCTGTGAACATCTGGACTCAATTGGTGATTGAAGTTGCAAGAAAAAACGCTCATGTTGTACAAAATAGTGTGCTTTCGGGACAGAAGTCTTTTATTATTAATTTTAATGAGAAATTACCTCTTTCTGATAGATCGGGCTTCAACATTTCTTACGGCATTTTTTGTTTAGGTCCAGTGATCATTAGATATTGGGGTTAAACAAATTCTGCGTATTCCAAAGTTTGATTTATTTCACATACTTTTTGGGAAAGAGGATGAACGAACGCAATTGTGTTGTGTAATGCTAGGAGTCCACTGGGCCAGCGCCAGTTGGTGCCAGTTTGCGCCAATGCTATTTACTGTGGCGCCTAATGTCGCCAATAAGGTGCCTAGTGGCGTGTAGTGGCTCAAACTGCCCCCAACTGGCCCGTGGTGTCCCGTAGCGGCACCAAATTTGAATGTGGCGGCAAGAAAATTTCAAAATGTTTGAAATTTTCGTCTCGCCACTTGCATCGAGCAATCAGCGCCAAGTGTCCGCCAAGTGGCACCAAATGGCGCGAACATATCGCCCTTTGGCGCAAACAATCCGCCTATTGGAATCATTGATCTCCATTATACTGACCGGAATCCACTGGAATGTTGCGCCAATGAGATTTCGCGCCACATGGCGCCACTTGGCGCTAAGTGGCACCTTGTTTGCGCCAAATAATTCCAACAGAGGTGGATAGCCCGCCAAAACGCGCCAAATGGCACCCGATTGGTGACTACTTCGCGCCAAATGCCACCTGGTAGCCCGCCACTTGCCGCCTATAAAAGCAGGGCGGCATCGCAAGACTTTCTCACACAACTTTCAAGATTCGACTCGACAACACCTCCACGCAGTTTTTCCTTCATAATTTCTACAAGATTTCACACAATTTTCAACGAAGATGCAGCTGAGGAGGGTCTGAACCAGGTAGCCGATGGTCGGTATTTATAAAGTCGGCAAGTAGCGCCAAGCGGCGGCAAGTTCAAACCAATTTGGCGACCTTTGGCACAAACTAATCACCAAGTGGCGCAAAGTAGCCGTCTATTGGCGCGAATGGCGCCAACAACAGGGTGAATTTTGGAATCAAATGGCCGTGTAAATGGCGCAAACTGGCGCAACATTTTGGAGCAAGCCGGGTGGCATTTGGCGCACGCCAATGGCACCCAGTTTGTTCCACTTGGCGACACTTGCCGGCGCCACAGCGAGCCACTACGCCAATCACATAATCTTTGGCGCGAACTGGCACCAACTGGCGCTGGCCCAGTGGACTCCTAGCATAAGATGGTCGGAGAGGTCAGTATCGGAGTGGCGGGTCTTAGTGACCACTATGGTAGCATCGGGCTTGTCGCTAGGCAGGGACACGCTTGCAGGCAACGGCCAATCACGGGGTGGTCGGGCGGGGTCTGAGTGTCCATGCGGGGCGATCGTGCTCGCACGACGACGGCATGGTTTTTCGGGTTGCGACTTGGAAAGCCGTCAGAGTGTTTTTGGCAAGCGATCAAGCAACAAGTGTGATTTTGGGTTAGCGTTGAGCCAAGTGTCTTTTGGAATTAGTCTAAGTGCGTCTTTTTTTGTAGGCAAATTGCTTGAATCTTTGTGTTTGGACGCTATATTCCAGCCAGAATTTGGGTGAGTTTACTTGCTATTTTTATCCAGCGAAACTCTCATTGCGTGCTGTCTCCGATCTTATGTCTGGGTTCCGTTATTAATTTATTGTGTAACTTCTTGAGTGCATTGTTCCGTTGCGGTCCAGTACATGGTGTCGATATTGATTTAATTGCTGCGTGACTGGTTTGCGTTCGATTGTGTTGCTGAGATTTTGAGTACCCTTTTCAGAATAGTTGTGACGAAGTGGCAGCTGGTAGTTGAGTTCGCAGAGAACTTGGACGGCCCAGCGTCGATCACAGAGATTGACAGTGAGTTGACCCTCTGGGTTGACGAGATAGCCGTTAATTATCGGTTGAGTAGTCTAGCTAATTTGGAGACTTGAATAGAGACGCAGCAAAACAATCGGCGTGCTTGCGTGTGCGTTTTGATTGCTAAATTTGCTACTGCTTAACTGGATGGACCTGCGAGGAAGGCACTCGGGAAGACATGATGTATTAAAAAAAAAAGATATTTTAAAAGGCCTCGTTTATCAAGGATAGAACGAAAAGAACTGTCATTTCAACTATTTAATAATGGGAAAGTGAGTTGCCCAGGAGGCAATAAAGAGGATTGCCCAGGGGCAATTTAAAGTCACCTGGAAATATAACTTGTTTTCTTTCAAACATAAGAGTATATGCTTACGAACACTAAAACAATTTTTTTAGTAATTGTTTGTCACGATTTATATGTTTAAAAAATATATAAAGTTGTTTGGGGGGCTGACTCCGCCTACCCCTTTTGTGACGTCAATCGAGGCAGACTTTGCCTGCAATGCATATAGTAAACACACGTGCAAAGTACATGTAGGCCCTACGTCCAAGTCGTGAGTTGGTACAATTCAAAAAGTGTTTTTCTGCATTCAGCAGCAATACACCTGGTCGGCATTGCCGGAAAACAAACGTACAAACTCACGACTTGGGCCGTACATGTACTTTGCAATTGTGTTTACTCTATACGCATTACAGGCAAAGTCTGCCTCGATTGACGTCATGAACAGCGCCCTCTCGGGTCGGGGTCTACTCTTAATATTGTAAATAACATAAGAACTTATTTTTTAAAACCTTAGTTAACTGTATATTCACATTCCACTCATCAAACCACATTAGTGACAAAAGCTTAATTTTGAAAAAATACCACTTCCAGGTGACTTTAAGAGTTTAGAACTGTGTTTTTGTCATATTATTATGTTCTCCCACCCCCAGTAGAAATATATACAACCCTGCCCCAGTGCAACAGACAAACAGTAACCGATCGGGCGGTAGATTTCCACCCAAACGAGCCTGCATCCTTAAGGGGAACTTTCGGCCCAGCGGTTGGAGGTCTCCTTGGACTCCTGAATTTAAATTAGTCTCGCGGGAAACCCGTCACAGTATGGTAGATGTAGTAGCGAAGTAAACGAGTGTCTAAAATGCTTCAGAAATGTTGTACAATGTATTATCTTCTTATTTACTCTCAGGTTAGTGTGTAAACCTTTTAAGGGGTGCTTTGAACAATTACAAAAATTACATATAAGACATAGAAGGCGATTTTTTTTTTTCGCCACTCTGCATTTATATCGCGCCCGCCATTTTGTCAGTAGGGGGGCCTATCCTTCTGTTTTGCTTAAAGGCAGTGGACACTATTGGTAATTGTCAAAGACTAGTCTTCACAGTTGGTGTATTTCAACATACGCATAAAATAACAAACCTGTGAAAATTTGAGCTAAATCGGTCGTCGAAGTTGTGAGATAATAACGAAAGAAAAACACCCTTGTCACACGAAGTTGTGCGCTCTCAGATGCTTGATTTCGAGACCTCAAATTCTAAACTTGAGGTCTCGAAATCAAATTCGTGGAAAATTCCTCCTCTGTCGAAAACTACGTCACTTCAGAGGGAGCTGTTTATCACAATGTTTTATACTATCAACCTCTCCCCATTACTCGTAATCAAGAAATGTTTTATGATGATTATTATTTTGCTCGTGAAATAGTTGTACGTTTAGCATGGAGGTAGAATGGTTTAAGCAATATTTTGGCTACATTAAGCAAACAAAAATTCTTACCGTTAAGCAGCTCTATGAAATTGGGCCCTGGTTACGTATGCTGCTCAGCATCCTCGGCTCGCGCTCATCATACACTAGCTAAGAAATATGTTGTGTACATAATTCAAACTTACTTGAACAACCATGGCTCGAACTTACTTGAATCTACCATCACACAACAGGGAGGAGACGGTGGTTCTGGTTACTGGGGCAGACAGCTTAGATAAGCTTATGTAGAGCCCCCCGACATTATCTTTAGGAATTTATCCACATGCCCCTTGAAAAGTGTTCACACTTGTAGCTAATTCAATTGCCTCTCTAGGGAGAGTCTCCCAGTAATTTACCACTCTCTGGCTAAACCAGAACTTCCCGAGGTAATGCAAATGTACCGTGGTGTTTGAAGGGTGGGGGGGGGGGGTATTGTGAAGGGACGCAATAATAGTACAATACAAATAACTGTGGCAAGCAACCCATCTTAAATAGTAAAGACGGATCTGAGTGCTTTGTGAAATTGATGTTTTTGTCCCGTAGACTATTGGCGAAGAAAGAGAACCATTCTAAAGACATCAGAGATATAGCAGCAGCACTAGGGCAGACATTCCAAACAGTGCCAACAGTACTTTGATATTCAAAACAGCATTGTTAGGTTAAATAACAAACACCAATTGCAACACGTACAATTTAAACAAATGCAGTGTTCATGTAATTGAATACAGACATAATCAAACGTTTTCTCTTTTACAATGCGATATAGTGTTTACCTGTTGAGATGAATGTTACACATTTAATTCCTTACACTTTCAGACATTTCGCACGTATGTAATCATCAGGTTTCTAGAACAATACAATTATGATTATCAACCAAATACTTCTACTATATTTAAAGGCATTGGCCACTATTGGTATTACTCAAAATAATTATTAGCATAAAACCTAACAAGTAATGGAGAGAGGTTGATGGTATAAAACATTGTGAGGAACGGCTCCCTCTGAAGTGGCATGGGTTTTGAGAAAGAAGTAATTGTCCAAGTGTTTGATTTCGAAACCTCAGATTTAGAACTTGAGGTCTCCAAATCAACCATCTAAACGCACACAACTTCGTGTGACAAGTGCGTTTTTTCTTTCATTATTATCTCGCAAGTTCGATGACCGATTGAGCTCAAATTTTCACAGGTTAGTTATTTTATGCCTATGTTGAGAAACACTAACTGTGAAGGCTAGTCTTTGACAATACCACTAGTGTCCACTGCCTTTAATCAGCGCAGTGTTAAGTTAAATTACATCATCATCGGAATTTGTTTGGGGGACTCACAAATCCAATACTACGGTTTTTTTTCCACCCAAATTAACATTGTACTTGAAGACAATAAATTTGAAAGGGAAAACACGGGAATTCCGGTTAAAACCGGAAGACTCTCATGCCTGGCCATTTCTAGAAAACCGATCCTTGAATTACTAATCCATAAAATTTGCTGTTGATGAAGACTTTTTTTTTTTATTAAGGGCAGAAATTAAGGGGAAAGATCGTCCAAGACGCAATTTCACGCACTTCACTATACGCTGCTACTTTAGACAATCACACGCCCAATTCTAACCCTAACGTGCCGATGTACCTTTTTTCATCAATATAAAGATATAAATCTTGAAGGTTACAATAGCTATTCCGACTTCCATGTCACAACAACTAATAATGATAAATCTCGACAAAAACAGCTAAATACTAACTCGCTTTTCGATAGACTACTACGGAGCTTAAGAACGAAATAGTATACAAATAATTATTGACTGCTTCGAGTGCATGGTCCTCGGACCTCTCCATTTCCCCTCGGCTGCGCCTCGGGAAAATAGAACGCTCCGGGGATCACCTCGGGAGTCGTAGTTTTAACCATAGCACGAGTTAAGCAGTCAATACTTGTTTTATAACACCCCAACAGACTATTTATCATCTTCGTACACGTAACGTTCGTACGCGCGTTTCAAAAACACAGATGCACAACCTATCACAAACCCATGGGTTTGTGATAGTCGTCGGATTATCAGTGAACGGCAAACGATGCACTATCACACGGCCTCCGTCTAGTAAAACTAAAGACATATCATGTGACGCGCTAAACCAATGAAAAGGCAGAATATTTGTAAGGGGTGTTATAAAGTATACTGTAATCGTCATCGTAACTATATGATAATAAACAGCACCTCCGAAACGTCGTTTTTGCCTACGAAGTGTCTGTTCTATATTGAACAAAAACAAAAGTTTATTCAAGGTACGGTGGTTGCTAAAAACAGTTATTATACATCTTTCCACCTAAACAATCACACGAAATAATTTATAATAATGTGCACATCAGGCATAATGCCATTTATTACTCGGCAATATTCTAGCCATATATATGAGATAGGTTTTCCCGGCCAATTTCTGGAAGAAAAAACTTTCAATTTCATTGACACGCATTAAAATTCATGTGCATTTCCCCTAATCCATCCACAAACTATGGTTCGTTTTAAGTTATTGGTGCACTGTATTGACCTTTGTTTGTGTCCACCATTTTGTTTTTCTCAATTAGATTTGTTTCAGTCATTCTATTTCATCAATAGACGAAACTTTTACTATACTTAAGTTGAATTTATACTACCTATTCAGACTTGACGAAATTGAATGACTGGCCAACCGTTGTTGTTGGCTGTCACGAATTAAATTAAGTCTTGCGGTCAATGATATTGAATGATTTTCTTGAACCAGTGAATTTATTGCTGGTTCAATCACTTCACTCCTTTTGAGTCCGTTATGTTGATTCGATCGACGGAGCATTAGTTTTCACCCCATATTTCACGAGCCCCGAGTGTTAAAATAAATGGATTGTTAATTGTTAAAGTTGGCCGTGAAAACCTATTTATTATTACCCCTTGTGTATCCGACCCAAGGCCATCCGAAATCTGTTTAAAGGCCTGTACACGTTTGATAATCGCAAAAGATATGCACAAAACCTTACTTGGTAACGGGCAACGGAAAGCTTTTGATAGTATAAAACATTGCGAAAAACGACTCCCTCTGAAGTGACGTAGTTTTTGAGAAAGATAATAATAATTTCTCACCAAAATAATAAAAGATTCTGGCCAGAAGCATTTTATTCCTATCTGGAAGCACAACATTTTGTACAATTTAGAGTGTTTTTGCGCTTTCATAGTTTTCTTGCAAATTCAATGATCAATGAGTCAAACATTTCACAAGCTTGTTATTTTATGCATAATAATGTTGGGATACAACAAGTGAGAATTCTGGTCTTTGACAATTACCAAACGTGTTCGGTGCCTTTAATATATTGGATATATTCAACAACGGCAGCCAGATTGATGCAAACACATTCACACCAACAGTCACTACCTGGGTAGACTTGAATCAAGTCCCAATCCCGTGAGAGTCCTTTTATTTTCAGTACCAACGCCCCAACTTGTGCCGCGCCTCACGAAGGTTTCGCACGAGAACGGATACGGATACGTTTAGCTAAAACAGCGTACGTTTGCCCCAAAACAGCACACGAGTCATGACCGGGAATGGACATCTCAACTGAATTTAATTTCTTGTTGTTATAAAAAAAAATAAAAAAATCAAGCAAAGCCGTTGCTACAGACATTATTATTCTCACTGAGCGGCTTTTGGCATAAATAATGCAAACCATTCAGATATGATCTTGTTGAGCTTACGGACACAACCTCAAAGTCTTCCTGTTTGAGCATCTCCTGTGCTTTCTCTCGACCCCACATAGCCCCGAGACCAGTCCCGTCTCCTGGATACAGGGACACGGGCAGGCAGTTCATCAAACTCATAGTGTACTGGGTTAGAATGTAGGCTCTGTCAGCATCCTTAAGATTGTCCTCGAGTTTGGTGTGCGTGACGGTATCCACTACCGACAGGGTTCCCCCTGGCTTCAGGACCCGGTGTATTTCACGCAGAGCCTTGTAGGGGTACGACACGTCGTGAAGGACAAAGTACATGAAGACGTAGTCAAATTTCCATGTCCACTCGGCCGGCATGCAGCTGACGTCCTCACTGGCAAACTGGACATTGCTGAGACCCTCGCAAGTGGTCTTCTCTCGAGCTTGCTCTATGAAGTTTGGGCAGATATCGATTCCGTAGATGTAGCTATTGGGGAACTGGGTGGCGAGCATCCTGCATGAACCACCCTCGCAGCACCCTACTTCTAGAACTGTGATTCCTTTAACTATATAAAACACAAAACGACAACAGAAGGCAAATAAAATAAACACAAATAACACAGACAACATTGGTAATTGTCAGAGACCAGTAATCATCACGCTATGTGACCCAACATACATAAAGAGAGTTTTAGCCCAAACAGTCACTAGACTAAACAAGAAAACAGTGCAAAACAATTTATATGTATATATGCCTGTATGTTTTCAATGATTTTAAAGACACCGGACATTATACTGGTCAATATAAACAAACTTACTTGGTAACAAGAAATGGAGAGCTGTATAGTATAAAACATTGTGAGAAACGGCTCCCTCTGAATTAACGTTATTTTCGAGAAAGAAGTAATTTTCCACTAAAATAGTTGTATTTGATTTCGAGCCCTCAGAATTAGATTTTGAGGTCCCCGAAATCAAGCATCTGAAAGCACACAACTTCGTGTGAAAAGAGTGTCCTTTCTTCCATTACTATCTCACAGCGTCGACGACCGTTTCTCACAACAATGTTTTATAATGTCAAGAGCTCTCCATTGCTTGTTACCAAGTAAGTTTTCATGCTAACAATTATTTTGAGTAGTTACCAAAAGTGTTTAGCCGTCGATTTCACCAAACTCTTAGGATTAATCTTAGGACTTAGGACGAGTTCAGTTCCGTAATCCATGGACGTTATTACGTATTGAATCCATCCTAAGTTAGGACGGGTTATTACTCGTCCTAACTCGAGATAGGATTGATCCTACCGTTTCGTGAACTCGGCTGTAGTGCCTTTAAAAATAATAACACATTATTAAAACATCTTTGAATGTTTGTAAACTTACTTAGTTGCTGATTCAAATGGGGCATGGATGGAATGAACTCTTGAAGGAACTGGTCTCGAAAGAAAGGATCGTGTAGTTTGTCCAAAACCTGATCAAACTTTAGATACTTGTCCATACAAACACCTATAAATTGCAAGAGAAAAACATTGCTTTGTTGTTTATAAGAAAATGTATTGTTGAGTATTGCAATGTATTGCAATGTTAATAACCAGTATCATGTGAGACTTTTGGGAAGCTTAAGTTGAGCAGCAGACTCACACGGTAAATCCATTGTTCTTTGTTATGTGTGTGTGTTCAGAACAACGTAAGCAATGGAAATTTACCTGTCTGCCGCCACCTAGCGTTCAAAAGTCTCACATTCTCATTAATTTTGGGAGTACGAGAAAACGTTACTGTTAGCCTGAACATCTGACGTCACACTTCGAGGCTCATGAATAATGCCAGAGACCGGTGTCGCATGCAATTATGTATTCTATGCAAAACTATCCGGAGGACATTATTGCATATGCAACAATGTCCGCCGGACGGATTTGCCTGTGCAATCGTGTCCGCCCGGACATCGCTGCATAATGCAATTGTGTCCACCCGGACACATTTGCATGTGCAGCTGTGCCCGCCCCCGTGCAAAACCGTCTTTGCAGTAAATTAAACGCCCTTGGTCAACGGAACACGTTCGCCATTTGTTTTACTAGCTTATAAATGACATGGGAAATGTTCGACCGTTGGGTATTCGCTTCAATCATAAAATACGTGAGTATTCGTGCTGCATATACGTAGGTTCAGTGCATGCACGCTCGCTTACGCGCGCACATACATGTACAGTCATGTACACATGTCCACCAGACGGTTTTTGCATAGCACCGGACACGATTGCAAATGCAAAAGTGTCCGGAGCGGACAGTATTGCATGGCGGACACAATTGCATCTGACACTGGCCTTCCAGCCGGCGTGTATCTTCACCTTTGACCTTCATACATTTCACAAAGAGATAGGCCGACGCACAAATTCAACACCAACATTGCATGCACATGTACATCATGTACTGTATAATATGGAAAGGTTTGCGGTAACACCATGTAATGACTATCTCTAATGCGTTGGGGTGGTTCTGAAAAGAACCGTTGGTTCAACTACTGTATACATAAAACCACACACACGGACACGCATGCAGACGACCGAACGTATAAGCTTTCCTATCTGTTTTTTGATTGGTCAACTGGGGTGACCTCAGACCAATCAAACCAAACCCATCTACGGTAGCCTTTAGTCACTGCATTTTTCCTATGATATCATTGTATCCCATGGAATCACTGGATCTGAATAGCAAGTACCTGTAAAGACAGGGGCCGAGTCTACGTTACTATCAGAAACGTTTCTCAGATTGTGTATTCAAACCACGGATTATTCTTCCTGAGATAACTACAGATTTTCGTTACCTCAAAAATATGCGCATCTTTTCAAATGAAATGATTACAGGAATAGTTCTAAGTAGGATTTGAAACTTTGCATGGTGGAAATACGATATAGAAATGTTTGCGGTAACACCATAAAATGACTATCTCTAATGATTTGGACTGGTTCTAAAAAGAACCGTTGGTTTAAACTCGACGTTTCGATCAGTATGCTCTGATCGTCTTCTGACATTGTTCTATTATAAACAGTTAAAGGTAGGATTTGTTCCCTTTCACAAGTTCTTGATAACCAGTATGGTGCTTGTACTCATTTACTGTGCAACACTCTATTCAGCCATGCTGAAAACGTTAATTTTCATCAACGAATTCATCTTCACCAACTTGCTCAAACTCAGACAATCTTAAGGTTTAGATCAACTGTATAACCGCTCAACCGCTTTCAACACTCTTTCATTGGGTCGCCCTCTACGTCTTCGATATTTCCTTGGTAAAAGCCAACTCGTTCTTCACTATGGATAATCAAATACGTAAATTACATCGGGACAAGTCAGTCCCTTTAGTGTAAATATATCTTTAGTGCATTTATTAAGTAAGCTCTGTTTTGGATCCAGCTTACTGTTAGTTTATATTTTCCCTTGATTTCCAAGATGGCGGACGGCGCCTAGAATTATTACGTGAACCGCAGGGAGAACTGTTTGTTTATTTATTAGTGTTTATTTAATATTCATAATTATTATTGTAAAAGTTCATAAGATCCTTAGAAAGTTCATAAGATCCTTAGATGAAGATCTCATCACATCGTATTTATCTTCGTCAACAGATTCATGAATGTAAATAAAATACTGGAAAGCTAACAACTGAACAGCCGTGTCACATCAATCTTTAATACAGTCAGAGGGGTCACATTATCATGAACATTAAACAAACTCCTACTTCAACCGGATTTGTGAGTGACGCCCGTCACTTGCTGAAAAATTAACATAATTTACTCCTACTCGATACAGATTCTATATAAGTAGTGCCAGCTCTGCTGGATGACGTAGTGAACAAGAAAAACAATATCGCCCTCTTGTGGCAAGAATTAAGTTACCTGCTGGGCCATCTTTCTTGAAGCATTCTGCCACATCGAAGAACCCACTAGACAGGCACGGGATAGCAACGGACAAGAAGCCGGACTGTGTGAGGATACCAACGCGATGGGCAGGTATCCAATACGTGTCTTGCTCAGGGTCGAAGTTCACGATGTCCGCGACAGCCATACATCCCAGCCATTCTCGGACATATCTGAGTATCAAACAAAAAATCAATTCAAAATCAATTAGAAAATTTACCTCGTTTTACCCCGGGATTAACTCCCTTAAGCCATTTCCACACTACGTTGCCATTGCCCGGGAAATAAACTCCCGGGAATTGTTTAACCCCCACCGCCACCCGATGCCCAGCAACCATTCTCACTATCCCGATTTGGTAACTCCCGGGAGAACTATTTCCTAGGAATATGCACGGTCGTCGTTTCACACCGTGTGATCAAACCCCAGGAAATGTGTCAATATGTCAGCCCATCTGGACGTCTCAACACAGTGGACGCAAAAGTTGGGGCAAGTTAAGCCTGCTTCTGTTCTCACTAGTAGCTGCTTTTTCCCCGGGAAAAACATTTTTACACCGGGCTTAACTCCCTTAAATCTACCCTTGAGCAGGGTTAATCATTTCCTTGGAATACATTTATTTCCCGGGACAATCCAGGGAGTTTTTTTATAGTGTGAAAAGATCGACCAAAAGTTCCCAAAAATAACTATAGTGTGAAAAGGGCTTTATGTCATTATTTGAATGCAATTGTGCAGGATCCGAATGGCCGCAGCACACCCGCATTGACAAATTATTGTTCTGTGAATCAGCACTTACGTTGACCAAAAAAAAATCTGTGATACCACCTTCAAGCTCACCTTTCTTTCATGTTAGCCAAGTCCGCAATCTCCTGGCTGGTTTTCCTGTTCTCTCCAATGGACATCATCACATCAAACAGTCCCGTCTCCATACCCATGGCTATCCCAAGACATGCCATACCACCGTTGATCTGATGCGACAAGCGTGCCGTAAAATCCTTTGACGTTTCATGACCGGTGATGGTTGGATTGGCCATGGTAGAACACTCGTCGTGTCGGTTGCCGCGGCGCTCCCGTGGTTCAGTTGCTCCTCGCGATATCAAAACGTTGTGAACGAGACACAGAATGCTGTTTTTTCGTGAGTTCGACTTTATGATAACATTACTTTCGAAACTACGAAACGTTTTAGTGCCGACCTCCCGATATGAGCTCAAATGAAAAAAGTACACGACAAAATCTACACAGGGCCATATATACCTCAAAACAACACCAGCAAAAAAGAATATTCCATAACAATGTGTCAGTATCTGACCGTGAATTGAAGGCAAGGAAGCTGGACGGTTATCTCTCCAACACAGTTGTCCACGCGCGACACTTTTGGTGCGAAATAGTTATCGTGAACTTGTGTCAGTAACTTATGACATACAAGTTTTTATTTGATGAGTTCAAATCGAGTGGCCAGAGATCGACACCCGATAGTTTTATTCCCTTTCGTGAAAAATGGGGTTTGTCAATCAAAGTGTACGCACTGTATATAGCAACGGGTGAGATGTTGAAGTGGATAAACATTGTAAGAATTAATAATTAGCTTTATAAGACCATAATGTAAATCACCGCACCATGTTTGCATGCTTCGTTTTTGAAAGGGCAAGGGCACCAAGGCATTTTCTCCTTGGTAGTTATGTAAAATTAATATAGACGGTATTGAATATCACGTGGCTCAAATATCTGACCTACAAGATGGCGTCTGTGCGTGCGTGTATGCGTGCATGTGCCGTAAAAATCAAACCGGGAATGTTGCGTGCTGCGTGCTTCGATGATGTACGCGTTTGGACGCGCATACGGTTTGCCATACAAGACGGCGACCTTTCATAGCATAAAGGGGTTATTCAATCATAGGCCGTGTCCGAAACGGCGACTTCGGCTACAGCTACGGCTAGATAGCGCGCGTCTGCCATTCTTCAACACTGGTAGACGCGCTGATCTAGACGTAGCTGTAGCCGAAGTCGTCGTTTCGGACACGGTCTCATAGAGTTACAATTATATAAGAACTAGAGGGTGCACTGGCCTATATACGCACTCCGGCATGCGCGCAGGCGGCCATTTTCTAAGTTGACAAAACTGGGGCCGATTTCCCAAAGCAATAAAATTCATCGCAACACAAATTTTCAGTATCACCATAGTGATTTGTATTGTGACATCACACTTTACTAAGCAACTACGATTGATTTGCAGTTACGATCAATTTTAGATCTTTGTGAAATCGGCCCCTGGCATCTCACAGCGTGTGTTTGTGCGGCCATTTTGTAAGTTGAACAAACAGCATCGCGTGAGCGTTCAATAAAAAAAAAAAATCAAACGTGTATTTCATATTCAACGCGCGTGCAGAATGACGCGCTTGTCATCTTGCAGTCCCGTGGCGTTTGTGCACGAAGCATCACTCGTGCGCCCTCTATAGTTCTTATATATAATTACTATATGGTTATTCAATGGACCGATCCGGCCTGTCAATACTGGAGCATTTCAAGGGCACTATATAAGGCATGACCAGGGGGGGGGGGGGGGCATGGAGGCAATCGCCTTCGGTGCCTCCGTGAAGTATCGGTGCTTTGGTTGAGCTGCTGTACTATGCGAGGCCTTTTCAAAGAGTGAATGATGTGCTAAGGTGCCCTTTTCAAAGAGTCAATGATATCATAATTAATTTAGAAACGTGACACTAGGGTACTAGTTTGTGCTTAGAAATCTGGCCATAATCGATCATAACAAGACATCTTATCTTTGAAAGATATACATGTCTCGAGTAGAAAGTAAATAATGCCATTGTGATTCGATTCCACGCAGGAGACAAAGGTTGTATATGCAATGACGCCAGAGAGAGAGGTATGTCGTGTTCGGTGTTGGGGGGGGGGGGGGGGGGAGGTTGCATGGGGGACAATTATACAAATTATTATGAAAAACATGATTTCGTTATCGTAATGCATCATGTGTCATATTAATGCTTTTGCTTTTAAATTTGTAATGTTCCTTTTGTATGTTGCTGTACTTTTATATTTTCATTGTAAATCTGCATTATAATTCAGCCTGCCGGATGCGACAAGCATTACTTTGTTAAATAACAATAACTAGACATTATATTAGGCTTTTGTGCACAAACACAAAGCTGTTTTGCTTCGATAAAGTGCTTTAAAGATTATAGTTTGTTCAAAAGGCTCGTGAAATAATATCTACAATTTTGGGGTATTTTATAGCAAAAAATCCTAACAAAATACATTACTTTGTCAATTTGTTTTCTTCATAATCAAATCTTAAGCAATCTTGTGGCATAGCTTTGAAACTATGAAATTTGCATATTATGACCGACGTCGGTTCAATGCCGCTGAATGGTGCGCCGTTTACTAAACCAGTATTGGCCCAGCAAAGATTTGTTATACAATTTTGCCAAAATAATGTGCCGCTACAAAACCAGGGTTTTTGTTCAACCATTTTTGCCAAAATGGTGTGCCGCTAAAAAAAAAAAACAGAACAGATTTTCAGCTACGAAACCTGGCTTAAGGTTAAATAACTAAATAAATAAGGAGAAACAAACAAATTAATTACTATAAACCGACTTGATATTAAAAAAGAAATTACATGCAACTGCATTTTTAGAAACCGAATACAATATGATTATTTTTAATTTGTGCTAAATTGTAAACCTCCTTTATTATTTTATTGGTTTTTACAGCATTTAAAAAAAAAAATTCTAATTCATATATTCATAACTGCTGTATTCTTCATTTATTCCTTGTTTTTATATCAATCATGGAAAACAACACTTTATTGCACTCTTTATGTATTGTTTTATTGCAAAAGTAATTCACTCACCGTGCTTTTTTGTTCCATCCTAAAAGTACCATTGCACGCTGCCAGCGTGCAATAGTACTTTTCGGATGGAACGAAAAAGCTGAGTAAACACATATCACTGCGTGCGAGTGTCTTTGGTAACGCAGCAGTGTTACTGCAAGGTAGTAAAATTACTTAACATTCGGCTTCTATAATTAAAAATTGTAGGCCTACGTTTTGTTTGTTTTGAAAGTTGTATCTTTTAATCAAAATGACAAAGATCTACTTGGATGTTATATAAAACAAATAATGAATGTTTTTCATTCGTGCAATGGTGCGAAATGTTCATTCGTTGAAAGCTGGAATGTTCCATTCAACTCGGCTCCGCCTCGTTGAATAGAACATTCCATCTTTCAACTCATTAACATATTCGCACCATTGCACTCATAAACATTCATTATGTGTATATTATATGCAGAAATATATGTTCACATAGTGCAAGGCAGTGGGCACTAAATTATTCAAAATAATTAATAGCATAAACCGTTACTTGCTTACTATTATTGGGGAGAGGTTGATAGTATAAAACTTGGAGAAACGGCTCCCTCTGCGGTACCATAGTTTTCGAGAAAGAAGTAATTTTCCACGCATTTGACTTCGAGACCTCAGAATTAGATTTTGAGGTCTCAAAATCAAGCATCTGAAACCACACAACTTCGAGTGACATGGGTATTTTTCTTACAGTCTCCTGACGATGACTAGAGCAAGCTAGTCGAAACGTTGCGACCAATCCGTTGAACTTACTCCGCGGTAGTACAGTTAATTATGATCCTATAAGCTAAAGTAGTATTCCCAGCCAATTGTTCTATACCTTCCGCCCGGGTAGAAGTTAAAAAGCAGGACAGTTCTTTTCAGAACTGAGAAGAAGTCTCCTGAGCATCCGCTAAATCTACTCCGCGGTACTAGAACAAAACAAGAAAATTCTCTAAGAACAACTCTACCTGCCAAGTAGATACACACACGGTGTTCAAACCAAATATATATTGATACCTCACCATGCAATGCCACAAATCATAATAATATAACGGATTTTTTCTTTCATTATATCTCGCAACTTCGATGACCAATTGATTTCAAATTTTCACAGATTTGTTATTTAATGCACATGTTGAGATACACCAAGTGAGAAGACTGGTCTTTGACAAGTGCCAATATTGTCCAATGTCTTTAACTACAATTACCATCATTATAACAAGTCAACTTTTTGTATAGAAATAATTACACAATTTGTTTTCTGCTCGGTCATCAAAGTATATAACCACACATTTTAAATAACATGAACCGAAAACACTTTTCAATTTCTTTTTTCAATTTCCGGCAAAAAATTCGTATGTTGTGTCCTCAGGAAATCTGTCGCCCAGATTCTGTCGCTGAATGAGGTCGAGTCATCAGAGGGCGCTGTCCGATTAATTCACCTTTTTTTTTTACAGGCGTCATGGGGAAATCTGTCCGCAGGGGAAGGGCTGTAGGAGGATGATTCAAGAGAGGGCGCTATCAGAAGTAGTTCGTGTACAGTTCGGCATAATGGGAGCACCAATTAATCTACGGGGGGACAGAATCCCCTGCCACACAGGGGAACGGGGTAGACTTGATTCAAGTCCCGTTCTCGTGCGGGAGGTCCCTAAGCATACCACCGCCGTCAAAATGTAGCTATTGTGGTCCTGAGAACAGGTTGGGGAATGCAGAACATCACAAAACAATAGTTTTGCTGAGATTGGCACGGAATTGGCACTTGAGTCAAGTCTAGAGGGTTGGAGGCAGAGTTTCCTGTCAAACCGGCCGCCATCTCTCTCAATGTCGGCCATACGTGTCCAGGAAGGGTTGGCAGAATGTATACAGAGAGGCACGGGCACTTTCAAATAATTTTTACAAAGGTGTCAAAATCATGACCAAATTTAACGAGGGTCCAGTCTGTTACACGGTAGTCTTGACAAGTGCTGCTCGCTACTCTCAATTTTCATTTAGGCCTGGGTGGCGTGCATGAAGGATCCATTTGCGCAAACGGTCACAAACTTTCGTTTTAGCTACCAAATTCCTCAGTCCTCACGATGATTTTTTTTTAAGGGATAAGTTCTACAGCCACATACAAATGTAATAAAATCCCTCTTTACAATTCAAATCTGTTTTTTTTTTTGTCATGCATTTCCTCTGTACAATCTTTAAGGCCTCCCCTTACAGTACCGATGAGTTTAAAACTTTAGAGTCCAATTTGTAGTGTGTATTGGTTAGCCAGAATCTTGATACTCTTATGGTTACTGATTGGTAAGAAACAAAAATCGTGAAGATCACATATTTACATAAAACTGACATGGTCTAATGATGATAATAGTAGAAACATCCCTTGAAATATTTCTGTCTGAAATGTCATATTTGATGAGAAATAAAAAAAATCAAACTTCGCGTTTGGAGTTTAGCGCTCAGTGAGCATTTTATTCATTTTTATTTTGGCATCGATGCAATGCAAAATTTGTAATCGGTTTTTCACGATTCTCTCGTGACCCAGATGGCCGATCGATCTAAAACTTCTCCAGGTTTGTCAGTTTATGTATATGGTGGATTACATAAGGTGCTTACACTGCCAGCAACTGTTTTGTTAGCAAAACCAATTCTGTAACGTTTCTTTAAGTTTCTATTTATTATAATGTTTTTTATTTTTTATTATTAAAGCCTTAGCTGTTATATATTTTCCTCTCTTTTAGTTTGCTTAACTTTTCATATTTTCTTATTGCTCTGTAATTTACTAATTTACTATATTTTATTGTTTATACACTGGACCCTAATAAATGGCAGCTTTAAAACTGATAAGGCTATCCTGCCTAAATAAACTCAAAACATTATTATGTTCAGCTATTTATGTTTTATAATTTTATAATTATTATTTAACTACATGATCTAAGCTTTGATATGGTATATATATATTATATATTGTAATAGTAAATACTCAGCGCTTAAATACGGTATCCTTTGTAAAAAGGCGCGTTATAATACGATTATATTATTATTATTATTAATAGAAAGAACATCGGTAAGTATAAGATAATCTCATACAAAATTATGTGTACAAAAATTATGGGAATAAGGCCATAAAAAACCATTACGTAATAGGTGAAAATTTCATCAGGGAAAAAGAATATTGACTTTGGTTTTACCCAACACCGATGCAGGTTAGCACTGTAAACTCAGTGCTCTCCCGACCTCTGTACAAAAAATCACAGGCATATTAATTGGGTGGGATTCGAACCCATGACCTTTGCAATTCTATAGCAGTGTCATACCACCGAGATTGCCCGGTAGCTAGAGGCAGTTCGAATCCTATATATTAACAGCAGGTACCGCGACGATTTAATAACGATTAGCATAATGCAAAAAAGAAATATCTGGACATCAACAATAGGAGCAACAGCAAAAATGTGCAATGACTTACGCTAGTGTTACCAGCATTCAATAGGAGAGAATACTTGAAAGTTTACTCCTACTACTGAAGAGTTCAGAATCTCAATATCAGTTACATTTTTTGACATTGATAATGAAGAGAGGTTGATTTAGGAATACTACTTATTGAGATGATATCAAAGTTGGCTGCCTTCATCATTTCCTGAGCTTTCTCGCGCCCCCACATTGCCCCCAGACCCGCTCCATCTACATTGTTTAGTGACGTGGGAATGCAATTCATCATGCTGAGAACATAGGCATTTCTCGCAAAGGTCGGAATCTTGGCTATGTTGTCTTCCAGCTTGGAGTAGGTGGCAGTGTCTACGACCGACAGGGTTCCTCCCTTCTTCAAGACACGCATAATCTCGTGGAGCGATTTCATGGGATAAGGAAGGTCGTGAAGAACATTATGCACAAAGACGTAATCAAACGTTTCCGACCAATCAGAGGGCAGGACAGTTGCCGACATGAAAATGAAATGGACATTACCCAATCCCGCTTCGGTGGCTTTTTCTTGTGCCTCTTTGATGCCAGACTCGGTGATGTCGATGCCGTACACCTGACTGTTGGGGAAATTTTTAGCAATAATTCTAGTGGACATCCCCTGGCTGCATCCGATTTCCAGTACTTTTATTCCATCCTCTGTTTATTAATGAGAACAAGTGAGAGATTAATAACTGATTACTTGAGAAAAGGCCTTCTGTGACATCTTCTTGCCAGGGGGGTGTTGTTAGTTTTTCTTTTTTCAAAGTGAAATGCTTCTCTATGAGAGGAGTGTGATAAAATACTTACGGAGTTGCTGGTGCAGTTTAGGCATTGAAGGGAGGAACGATTGGATCAAACAGTCGTTGAAGAACTCTTGGTTCATTCCTGCCATTAATTCATCAAAGTGGGCGTACTTATCATATGAAACACCTGTTGGGTAACACAAACAAAAATACCTGTAAGTTGAACATCTACATTGTACATTCACATGTACTTTTAACTATTGTGATTATACTGGAGTTTAATGTTAAAGGCACTGGACACCTTTGGTAATTGTCAATTACCAGTATTCTAACTTAGTGTATCCTGAGTTACTTGTTAACGATCAATGGAGAGCTGTTTATAGTAGTTTTGAGAAAGAAGTAATTTCTCACTAAATATGTGAATTTGATTTTGAGATGTCAGAATTAGATTTTGAGGTCCCGAAATCAAGCATCTGAAAGCACACAAATTCGTGTTGTTTTCTTCCATTATTATCTTGGAACTTCAACGACTAATTGAGTTCAAATTTTCACAGGTTTGTTATTTTATGCATGTTGAGATACACTTAGTGAGAAGACTGGTCTTTAACAATTACCAACAGTGTCCAGTGCCTTTAATGAGAACTGATTGGCGCTGCTATTGATAAAAAAATACTTTGGGTTGGGATTTCCCCTTCAAAGTAAAATGGTTCGATAATGTCACCAACAATTATTTGAATCTAAGAAAACATTCATTTCTGAGATTTCTCAACCTGTAAATTTATAACAACAGCACACATACCCCGAGGTCCATCTTTCTTGAAGCACTTTGCTACATCAAAGAAGGCTGCGCACAGATTAGGGACAGCCCGTGTCATTGCAGATGCCTTCACAGTGCCGGCGACTGCGTATCGCTGCGACGGAAGCCAGTAGGTTCCATCCTTCGGATCATACTCAACAATCTTTGCAGCCACCTGGCTCCCCAGCCACTCTCTTACGTATCTGAAAGTTGGAGCAGAGAGCACAAAACATAAATTACACATTAAAAATTACATAAACTGCTTTCTGGATTTGCGGCTAGTGCCATTTGCAAGTGTTGTTGTCCTAACGGGTAAAGGCCGGTTCATACTCGCTGCGACTGCACTCACGCACCCGATATTTCAAATTTTGATTTAACGTTCATACTTCACCAAAATAAAAACAAATACGCATTAAGTTTGCGTTCGCACGCGGAAACGAACGCGTCAACTTGTGTTCATACATTCGTCCGGTGCAAGGATTTTGTATTAAATAAAATGCCTTCCGTCCAAATCTTTATCACACTTTTTTCCCAATTTCCTTCCATGAAATCGCTGGCCTTTTTACATCTCGGTATTCTTTCAAGCTTGTGTTACACAAATTTTGAAAAGGAAGCACGGTTTTTATCTTTTCGTACCAGGTTCTACCCATCATTCAATGACATTGTATCTTCGCATCCGACAAATGTTGAAATAGTTCAATTCGTCCGACTACGCATCCGATTAGTGTGTACGACCTAAATTTCATTTTGACAAAATTCGTACGCATTTGCGAAAAACAATTACGCACTGCGCTTCCTTTTACGCAGTGCGGACTTTGAAAAACGGGTGCGTGCGCTGCGTGCGCAGTAAATACGCAGCGAGTATGAACCGGCCTTTAGTGTGACGTAATTCCATCATACACTTAAGATAAGATAAGAACTAACTAAAAATAGAGGGTGCGTTCGTTTAGCTTCCCTGGGTTGACCCCGGTGAGTGACAGTTTTTTTCCCAGAGACCACACTCGATCTTTTTAGAGTAATTGTTTAAAAAAAAATTTTGGGGCACTCAAAAATTTTGTCCGAGAGCAACATATGAAATCCACAGGCGGATTTGGTATTTTGAAAATTTTGGATGTGCACCGCGCCTGTTTAAAAACGCTTGGAGAACCCTACTACACAAAGTTAAAAAGTTTGTCTCCCTTTGTTGACTGTTATACTTGAGAAGGCTAGGAGATTTTAAAAGAATTCTGAAGTTATGGGCACCTTTCCTTGAAGTCTCCTGCATCGGCGATCTCTTGAGACGTCTTGTGTTCTTCTTTCAAGTCGATCATCGTCTGGAAAAGACCAGTCTCTATCCCCATGGCAATACTGACACATAACAGCCCATCTCCAACAACGTTTGCAAGGCGGAGGAAGAACTCCTTCTGTGTCTCCACACTATTGGATGCATTCGAATCTGTCATGATGTCCCTGCAAGAAAATGGGATCAAGTCATAAAAGTTAGTAGACCCAGTTACTAGGGTGCTGTACTTAATTTTTTTTTCATCATCATCATTTTAGGCTATCGGTCGCGTGAACGCTAATGACAAATTTTGGAGAGTACGGCCGATTGGCAACTTTTGAACAAAAGGAGTACAGCTCCCCAGTAACTTCCTTGGTCTACCCTTTCAACAGTCTTTCAGGTCTGTTTAATATCAAACATTAGCTAAAATTGAGTTATTCAAGTTCTTTCAAATGGAACACGCCACGCTGCAATAGCAAAATTTTGAGCTGCAAATGGATCACCTTTTACCCTGCTTACTTGCCTTATAAATGAGGCCAATCGATGTGCTCAGCATATTTATATCAGAAACACCCTGACCCTTCCAAACTCCCTTTTATTATAGATCTATAGTTTAGTGATACGAGAAACTGAGTTCAGGGCCCTGTGCTGTGGAAAAAACGTTTTGCAGCAGGGACACAAGTCTTGAGATGGAACTCAAACCCAAACTCAAAGCCCAGCCGAATACCGGACACTTTGGCACCTTGCAAACTCAGCACCAGCAAACTCGGCACCTCTCAAACTCGGCACCCACAACCTCGGCACCTTGCAAACTCGGCACCCACAAACTCGGCACATGCTCAACTACAAACTCGGCACTTGGTTGAGAACGCTCAATTTGCTACGGTTGCAAACTCGGCACCCAGTTGGAAATTGAAATAAAACCCGATCCTCGTCGTGTGTAACGACAGGTTCGACGTCGTATCGACGTTACATCTAATAAATAATATGTATTTTTCACTGTCGTAGTGAGGTCGCCCTTTTCAAAGATCTGTATCAAAATAATAAATATTTATTTTGTGTAAACTTTTCAAGACGTTTTTGAGGTGAAAATACGTAGTTTCGATGTCCAAGTATTTTTGGGGCACATTTACACGAAACTTTGATCCAATAAAACATTAAATTCAAAATAAAGAGCCATGTAAATAATTTCGAATACAGACTGTCGTGCACTGTGTTTTCTTACAAGATGATCGTATCCCACTTTAAGGCTGCTGAGTGGCAAGATTCAGTCAACCATACAGGCGGGTGCGCACACTACTGTCGCTGCCGCCGCCGTGGTGAGTCAAAAGTCCCCCACGGCCGACAGCCGCCAGGTAGGCAAAACACGCTCCCAAATCACACTCTCTTCAAAATAAAAAAGTCACTGTCAACCAAACGCTATTATTTTCAAAGCCCAATACAGCAACAAATATATAGCGACGATGCACTTTCACCAACATGATTGAACAAAAAATAAAAATAAAAAATGAACATGCGGACGTAAAGTTTCCAGGAAAAAAAATCTCCAATGCCAATTTTTTGAAAGATCGGGAGCGGTTATATGGTCATGTAAGCTAGCGGAAAAGTTTCCCACTTTTTCATTCGATATGAAATAATATAGGAACTTATTTACCTGATTGATATATCCCTTTTTGTAAAAATGAGTTATCCAAGCTAGTATATAAAATACTAATTATTTTAACTAAATTCAAACCAGTTTTTATGGTGTTTGGTTTGATATGGTTGATGGACCAAAATAGGCCGGTGCCGAGTTTGTTTGGTGTCGAGTTTGTTGGACCAAAACAGGCCGGTGCCGAGTTTGTTTGGTGCCGACATTCTTGGTGCCGAGTGGGTGCCGAGTTTGCGAGGTGCCGAGTTTGCGAAGTGCCGAGTTTGCTGGTGCAAGGTGCCGAAGTGTCCGGTACCCGCCTAGTTGCGATAACGTAACCCTCCTGCCGACGGCGTAGCCGAAGGGTTACGAGTCACTCCCATTCGATGCAGGGCGAAATATTTTAGTCAACTGATTTGTTCATTTCGGCAGGAGGGTTACGTTATCGCAACTAGTACCCGCCCAGCCCCCACCTGTGGGGTGAGCTGCACATTGGTTCACTTCACTACTAAAGTACTACTATCACTCACTACTACTGTCTTGACTACTGAGATACAGCTCCGTGTCAATGTCAGGGGAGCATGTCAAGCTCAATGAATATCAGAACACTCAATAGTTGCGATAACCTACCACCCTCCTTTATATCGCAACTTAACACTCAAAACAGAACAAAAAACAGGAGTTTTAAAAGTTAACGGAACAGCTCCTACAAACACATTACTGATTCAGAACATAATCGACGATACGTACCCTGATCGTGGTAATCCAGTTGTTTGGAAATTGGAGTTTCACTTACAAAGTTTGCAATGTTACCCACGGCAGAAAAGTAAAATCCCCCAAAACATATCAAACCATATGATCGGAAGACACGAAGTATTGCACATCATGTATCATGTAGATTCATTATTATTATTATTTCTAGGTCATGATAGGCAAGGCGTTTTTATAAAGCAAACCAGCCTTTATGGTAGGAGAAAAACTTGAAATAGTAGGCCTATGGCTCAACGCATGAGGGCGGCCTGTCGGGTGTGGGGGTGCGTTCGCTAGCTTCGAAAATTTGTTTCAAGGATGGTAAAGGCCAATAGATTTGCATACACGCTCCCATTGGCTGCCACGCACTTGACGCTGAATTATTCATCAGTGGGAATTCAGCTACACAACCACGAAGTATGGAGGACGGAAAGTGGACATCTGCTTTTCTGGTATCAGAAATGCAGAAAAGCAGATTTTATGGTTGTTTTACATGAATTTTTCTCCTTTTCTACTTTTCAAACTTTAATAATACTCTTGAGGTAAGCACAGAATTCCCTGCTTCCGCAAGCGTTGGTTTTTTGCTTACGGCAGCATGGAGGCCTAGCAGAGCCATTTGAGCGAAAACCCCATCATGGGACTTCCCGAAATAAGAGCTGTTTGCAGGCATATCACACTGATGATGGTCGATGCACTGCCAAAACAGCCGCAGTCAACTGTGAATTATTAAAGTTTGAAATTCAAATCTAATTTTGTTTTGCAAAGTTCAGAGAATTGCTATGACGTGAGTGGCGTTCGTTCGCGTACGTAGTATAGGCCACACATTGTGTATTTTACTTTTAGGTTATTGCAGCATAGAGCTATATGAATTGCAGCCATAATACGTGTACAATCATCTTCCTCCATGGTATGTACCACCATAGAGCAATATACAGTGCATACATGCTCTATGGTACACACACAATTCGTGGTTGTGTATTTAGGCAATAGCTGAATTCCCACTGATGAATAATTCAGCGTCAAGTGCGTGGCAGCCAATGGGAGCGTGTATGCAAATCTATTGGCCTTTACCATCCTTGAAAACAAAAATTTCGCGGCCCGGTACGTTCGAATAACTTTGGCGGGGCTCACCCAGGTCAGCCCCTTGTTCCCTGCTTGTGGAGTGGGTCACTTGGGGTGACCTGAGGTGCATGCCGTTGTTGCATGCAATCATATCCTCCATGCAATACTAACCGGAGGACATTATTGCATATGCAATAATGTTCGCCGGACTGTTTTGCATATGCAATCGTGTCCGCCCGGACGCTGCTGCATAATGCACTTGTGTCCGCCCGGACACATTTGCATATGCAGTCGTGTCCGCCCCGTGCAAAACCGTCCTAGCAGTAAATTAAACACCCTTTGTCGACGGAACACGTTCGCCATTTTGTTTTACAAGCTAAGTGCATGTCATGAATGACATGGGAAAGGGTATTTTGCTGCAATCATAATACGTGAATATTCATGCTGCATACAGGTTCAGTGCATGCACGCTCGCTTACGCGCACACACATATATACAGTCATGTAGATGTCCGCCGGACAGTTTTTGCAAAGCCCCGGACACGATTGCATATGCAAAAGTGTCCGGCGCGGCAGTATTGCATGGCGGACGCAATGGCATCGACACCGTCACCACGAGAGGGCGAGTGTGACCGTTCGATTAGCTCTTGTAGGGGCTCACCTGAGCATGACCCGAGTGAGCACTGGGTCATCCCAGGGCCAGGGAAGCTTATCGAACGCATCCATTCAGCCATCATTATTCAACACTTCATGCTTTTGAATAATAGGCCTTATTTGGGTTATGCAAAAAGATTGTGTTACGAATCTACCACAGCCTGGGGGGTTCTCGATAAGTAATGGGAGAGTCCACAATGAAATCTGTCCCCAAAGATTTTGTCCCCAGAAGTAACATGGGGGTCGAGGGTGAAAGAGGTTGACTAAAAAAGGGCGCTACATAGAAGAAATTAAAGAGGGACATGTGCCTTGGGTCAGTCGAGTTGTGGGCCATGAAAATCGTTTCAGAAGCCGTTTGTTATGAAATCGATGTGGTTAGAAAGATGTTTTAAAAGTAGAATTATAATGATCCACACAAAGTAATGCCTCGAAATTGCATGGTTTTCTTTATACGTCGTAAACTAACAAATTCGCAAAGTATAAAGGAAAGCCACATAGGCATGTTGTGTGAATCGAATGGGCCTAATTATAAGTTCTAGTTTTAAAAACATCTAACATCGAATTTATATCAAACAGTTTCAAACGATTTTCACGGACCAAGCCTGTCCAATAATAGTTCCAATGTCTCTGAGAGTCAAGGCTTCTTTTTATTAATAGTAGGCGGTTTCTTATTTACCTTGGTAACACAGATCCAAGGTATACTCGAATTACTAAGATTACTCCCTTTGAAAGTACAAAAAATACCGTGTCCAAAATAAAAGTGGTGCAACAATAGAGTAAGTTTCCACTATGTCAGCGCCTTAAATAACTATGACATAGCCAAAAGATACATGCGCTTAAACAACTAGTGATGCAATGTGATACCCTCCCTCTGAATAATTAAGGCCAATTTCCTTCATTAACATCAACAAGTTTCAAGAAACACCTGCAACATGATTTCTGTTCTTGGTCAAACCCAATAATTTTTCACAGATTGACTATTGGGATTATTTCCACAAACGACATTATAGTTGTGTGTGTCTGTAGATACTATACAATTTAGCACAAATACAGAACAAGCCAAACCCCCTTCCGGGGGGGGGGGTTACAAGGTAATAATGTTAAGCTAACATAACATTATAGCAAAGAGGGAGAGGTTTTCCCTTAGTTTAAAAGCAGATTATGTAGGCCTATATAGGAACACTCATTATGGTTTTATCGTGAGAAGACTCACCATGGAAAATATATTAAAAATGTCCTTTTCAGAGACCAACTGTTATCATACACTTTCTCTGTTAATATAAATCCTACATTGATATTAACAAAATCAAAATGGAGTGAATTTCTGTTTCAACATCGCCCAAGCAGTGAAAAATAAGTACACGATTATCATTATTCACACCGATCTCCTAACCTATGGTGTAGTTTATGTCCTGAGCATCTAAACCTTGCTATTGAGGATTGATATAAAATTATAACGTCTCGATCTCGAATCTCCTTTTAAACGTCCTCAAAAAGGAGGAATCGTATGAATTAACAAAAATTTCAAACCCTAAATAAACGCTTGTTTTCTTCTAATTATTTATAATGGCTCACAGAGTAGTACGCGTACTATAGTCGTTCGATCATAAAATCACAAGTAAACCTCGACAATTTTATGAAAATGCAGTTTTAAACAAGTCATAACAATCTTCACTGGAGTTGGATAGGAAGCACCTTACTTGGCTTACTACAATACCCAGCTCTGATTAGCAAGAGGAAGTCCCCAATGTCCGTCGCTATTAATTTTTGGGGTCGTGTTCCCTTGGGAGTCAACTTAATGTACGTTAAGCTTAATAGGGACGTCAAGGTGATAGACGAGGCTCAATGGGTGCGTTCGTTTAGCTTCCCTGGGTCAACCCCGTCGTGTGGCGTTTTTTCGTTCCAGGACGAACGTGTGTAGATAATTACCCACGTTCGTCCTGGAAAAAAAAACCCGCCACACACCGGGGAGGACCCAGGGCAGCTAAACGAACGCACCCCTAGTAGACGTGAATTTGAAATGTCCACCCCTCCATCCGCCATGTAGTCCTCGTTCCCAGGGTGATACGCATCTTAATTAATCTCTATCCCTGTCATTGTATTAATCTGCTGTCTTTCCCGTTTCCCTTTGTTGTATTATGCATAAGGGCTGATTATTCACTTGGCATTGCGAAGGGCCTTACCCACGTCAGCCTAATACAATAATTTCTCACCACAATTGAAACTGGAACAAAAAGTTATCGGCTACCTGTTGTTGCGAACGCTTTAACCTTCGAAAACTTTATGCAAGGGTTTTAGCACTTTTTTTTTTTTTCTTTATTTTTTTTTTGCAAACTATTATTGCAACTCATTACTGATGAGGACTAATGACTAAAGGCACGAGCGCTCGGCCTAATGGATACGATGCTTGAGCCTCCGATTCTATGTTGTCACCCACTGATCCAATTCTGACTCAGGGGTGTACCCCCCCCCCCCTCCCTCCCTCTCTCGAGCACCCACGCACGATGACATGTCGCAACACGCCAACGTGTCTCACCCACCCTCTCCCGTAGTTTTGTCATAATGATAAAAACAACACTGGTTAAACAACGTTATGATTCGCTGATCAAGGGATCGTTCTTAAGATCTGGACTTTTCGGCACAATCATCGTTGTACAAAACGGAAAAAGTGCTACTTGTGGTTTATATTATCCTAAGCCTCCTCCCCGTTCGGGAGATGCCGACCCCCCCCCCCCCCCTCAGGGACCCCACACCCCGAACAAAATCGAGATAGTGCTAACAAAAACCAAAGAAGAGAGAAAATAAAGAGGAAATGTGTTTTTGTATAAACAAAAATGGAGTGAACGATTCGCAATCGGGATCGCTACACCCAGAATAAAATGATAACCCCAATACTGACAAACAAAACTTCCCCACCCGGCCCCCTTTATAGAAATGCCCCCCCCCCCCAACCATCCCACCACCTCCACATCTGCTCGTGGGAGGGACCGTTTGAGTGAAAGCGGGTCATATCATTCAACCCTTGCATATGACGTCACAAGTCCAAAACAGCGCCCTTTTTAGTGAGGTCATAATGTCAATGAAGACCTATTCATTGGCTGAGAGTAGTGCGTGTTTAAATTGTTTGACCACCCATCTATGGCAGCCGGTACAATGGGTTTATAATGAACGGTACAATTCATCTTTAAAAACGGCCTTTGAGTTTTGAACAACTTGGAATGTTTGGATTAACATTACACCGTAAGCTGACATTTCCGCTCATTGATGCCAGTCTACACGCGCAACACACGCAACCCAAATTATACCGTCGCCGATTCAATTCGTTATAACCCCAAGAAACATCAACATCATAGAAAACACAAAAAAACAAACAACATCAACATCAACATCAACAACAACAGCTCTCAAAAGAACGACACTGCGCATTATTCGTGCCAAAGGTCTTCACAAGCACACTTTAATTTATGTGCGGTTTGTAAAAATAAATCAATTTAATGAAAGATCGGAAATAATTCAGCACTTATAATTTGATGTAAATATTGCCTGTTTGTATGCACCATATTTTAAGACACTACTGGTTTGTTGAGGTTATTTCTTAAAGCTGTGAGATTTATCAAGATTTGTAAACCTAGACCATGATCTTGAATCTAAAAGTAAGTTATTAAAAATAACTAACGTTACTTCTCTAAATTGATCGTGTTAGTGTGGATGAGTGCTCGCACGCGATTGTCAGAGTTGTTCTTGTCTTTGTTTAAACTGCCAGGTTCTAGTTGTAGTCAGCTGATGACAAATGGCTTGGACGGCGGCAGTATAAGGGAACTAAGTTTTATTTTAGCGTGCTTGGAACAATGCCATGTGCCGTTAAAAGTCACCCAATCACGAGATAGAATGACATGAATGTGTCAAGGCGAACCCTGTCATGTGTGACACGAGGTGTACTGAACGTTATGATGTCTTTACTTTTTAACAACATAGAGTGCTTCTGTGTGTATTATGCATTACTGTAGCAATTTCACCAGGAGGGAAAATCAATGCTGCGTCATCTCTGAACTGAGTATACTGTAACGTGAATTTCGTCTTTACAAAATATTGAGTCACAAAACTTGACTCAACGCACGTCATTTCTACTAAGGATACGTTTTTTGCCGACCATTTGGGACTTGTTTCAGACAACGACACCCACATACTGCGACGGTTTGTGACAGTTCGTTCCTTTGAGTGCCGGGCAATAACACATAAGTAATACTGTGCTTGACAGTGACTCGCAAACGGGAAGCAAAGACCATTCAATTAGACCATGTCCTGATGAGCAGACGACACTCTTACTGAACAAAACCCCTTCTTGGTGACATGACCCCTGGGTTCCGGTCGTCTGAACCGGACAAAACAATCTTCTTCTTGTGGTAGTCATCATTTGAAAGTCGGCACTTGAGAGAAAAACACCTCTCTCAATTTGGTGAGACGTTTTGTTAACGAACCAAGGAGTTCGCGAATGTGAGCAGAACTTCTTATTCTTCATTTTGAGGAGTTTAACAAAATTGTTCTGGAGTACATTCTGGGAAGTTTCTCTTCACTGAAATCCTAAGATTTCATCAGAGAACAAGTCTCCTTTTGCACTTAATTATTTGCAATTGACGGTATTGCAATGTCGACGCCATTGCGTGTAAGCGTCACCCCTACGGACAACAGAGTGCCAGTGGGAGCTACGGCAGTCTTCACCTGCCACACGAACGTGATGTTCGCAGAAAGCGTACAGAAATTCTCGTGGGAGGCCGCCGTCCAAATCGCCAATGAGACTCGCTACAGTTTCAAGGAGAACTCTCGCATCGTCTTGATCAACAACGTTCAAGAGAAGGACCACAATACGGACGTCACTTGCCGAGTGCTCAGCTCCAGGGGCCGTAGAGACAAAGCCAGTGCTAGGCTGCTTGTGGATACGGTCGGCGCGGAAGAGCATCACTTGACCCCCTCAACTCTCAGACCACTGCTCCCGGAGACGGCACAGCCAGAGAGTGTTGCCTCGCCAGTTATTGGACTAAACAATGCTTTTCTCCTAGGGACTGTCTTAGGGGTAGCAGGCTTCTTCGTGATTGTCATACTAGCACTGAAACTTTACGGCTACTCTGTTGCTAAGCGAGTTGCGAACGGTGTGATTGGCGAGTCAATTCTCATAAGGAGAAATGTGAGAGTGAGGCACTATGAATGGAGCGGGAAAACTGTGAACAAAGCTGGACCCGAGCCTGAGTCCACAACCGGCGAAACCTACGCCGAGCTCGGTGAAAATTGCCCAAACATTTACGAAGATCTGAAGCTTCCAGGATCAGGCTTAAGGCCAGGGTGCACTAACTCATTACCGCCATGCATGGCATTCTACAAACCCAGATCAACAAACAGCGGAATAATATCTGACACGACGAGGACGTACGAGAACTTCAGCTTTGACATGATGAGTAGCGATCGACAGCGCTCAGCTGGGTGGGACCGGCCCGGCTGTAGCTTCTCACTACCTGCCCATGGTGTTTCTCCTCCACCGTGTTGCCTGACGGTGTCAGCATCCTCATCCACATCCCACAATGATCCCTGCATAGCAGACATCACAAATGATTCCACTCCCTTCCACGGTAACTCCTATGAGAGCATCATCGATGTTGTTTCCCAGCCGGACTACGAGAACCAACGGACTGTGAGCTTCGGCAGTGATGTCACTTACGCAGACTTAGACTTTGGTAGTGGGTTCAAGTCCTCTCCAACCCCTATCTCATCGCCCCCATCTCCAGCCTCCTTGAGTAGCGTTGAGCAGACCGGAGTCGATCCCATCGAATACTCGAAAGTGCAGAAAGTATTGTCGGTTCACAGGAGTCGAAGTGGAAGCACGAGGGTGACTGTTGAAGTCATCAATAAATGACATTGTTGGTAATGTTCCACTTTTATCAAATCATAATCATCATCACCTAATAATAATAATAATAATAACCCTTTTTTATATAGCGCTTTTCACACCCGGAGGGCGTCCCGAAGCGCTTCACATTATTACCCCTGGTTACTGGGCCTTAAATCACTCCTTAAACCCATCTCAGCTCCCTGGTGGGGAGTATACAGCCTTGTGCAACATTAATATGCGCTACTCGGCTAAATCAATCACAAGAACCATCTCTGCCCTCACAGGTACCCATTTACCCCTGGGTGTGGAGAGAAGCAATTATAGTGTCTTGCTCAGGGACACAAGTGTCACGACCTGGATTCACACCCACACTCTGCTGAACAGAAGCACCAGAGCTTGAGTTTGGTGCTCTAATCCGCTCGGCCACGACACCTAGTAGCAACATTATCAATTTTGTATTCAATGAAAATGCTACTCCATCAGGCGTGATGGAAAGATATCAGATTTTTTCTCAAAACGAAAATTGTTGAAGTCATTGGTTTTACAGGTAGTGGACACTATTGGTAATTACTCAAAGTAATTATTGTCATAAACCTCACTTTGTGACGAGTGATGGGGAGAGGTTGATAGTATAAAACATTGTGAGAAACGGCTCCCTCTGAAATGACGTAGTTTTCGAGTAAGAAGTAATTTTCCACGAATTTGATTTCGAGACCTCACGTTTAGAATTGGACGTCTCGAAACACTCAACTTCGTGTGACAACGGTGTTTTTTTTTCTTTCATAGTTGTCTCGCAACTCCCACGACTAATCGAGTCCAATTTTCCATAGGTTTGTGAAATATGCATTTTATGCATATAATTATGTTGAGATACACCAAGTGAGAAGACCGTTCTTTGACAATTACCAATAGTGTCCTCTGCCTTCAAAGTCGCATAACTAATCTGTATTGATAACCCATTTTCAAGAATTTGCGAACCGGTGATTACATTTCTCAAGTTAAATGAACGTATATTAAGGTAGTTACGTTTAGTTTGAGTTAACTATCACAAAATAATAATTCGAAGACATTGAAGGTGTTATGGCTCTTTTGTATGGAAATAATTGTGTGCAGCTTATTTTAAAGCACTTGACTGATGAGCTATATATATACATTCCTCATTGAGGGCGCTGTGGTACTTGCTGGTGGACCGGTCCCTTAAAGACAGCCACTGGTATTTACAGACCAAAATTATTTCATTGAATACCATGATGGAATGTGATAAACAATGACATGAAACATAAGCTTTAAATTATCCAGTGTTTCGATTGGTCCAATGAAAGGTTTGTCAGATGCATGCGGTGTGCACTGTTAATATTAACGTTTGTATTATGTTTCTGTACATGCATGTGATTTTGTTGTAAATGTATGTAAACACACTCGTATGATTTGCCTGCGAAAATCCATGTAAAATGAGTGCGCGGTCAAGGTGCAATTGGAAAGAACCTGTGACGTATAGGTTCATTGCAGGTTTCTGGCGTTACGAGTGTAACGTCAGATGTGTTTGCTAGTGGTGTGCTTTTAAACTTGCATGTCATTTTATAGCAAAGCACAAACTATACAGGTGAAATGAAACCATAAGTATGGATGAGTAAAAACTGCACAAACCATGGATGCCATAGCTCTTCATCCAGAAATAATGCAAAGTCTTTGAAAAGTAGGACAGAAAACCATAAGAGTAACATCGAAAGTTGCAAGTTCGAGTTCATCTTTGTTTTTGCAAACAACGGAGTGGATGATAAAGGGGACCCTTGATGTATCAAGGTTAGCCGGATTATGGCAATTTGGAAACCAACCAAACAGCTGATGACACAGTGATTAGAGTCAGGGTTCATTCTATGCCTTGTTCTTTGTGTTATTGTTCTTAGGCTTCCGCTTAAGGGGCATGGTTTACGCTTGGTAATCAGTCTTAAAGGCAATGGACACTATTGGTAACTGCTCCAAATAATTGTTAGCATAACCATTTAGTTGTTAAAGATCAATGGAGAAATGTTGACATTGTGAGAAACGGCTCCCTCTGTAACGTAGTTTTTGAGGTAATTGCTCACTAAAATAATAAGAGACTTCTGGCTATATAGAAGCCTTTTATTCCCATCTGAAAGCACACTATTTTGTACAACAAGGGTGTTTTTCTTTCTTCATTTCCTTGCAACTTCAATGACCAAATTTAGTGAACATTTTCACAGCCTTGTTATTGTATAATTATACGATTAAAGGCACTGGACACTATTGGTAATTACTCCAAATATTTTTGATGGTAACATCACGTAAAACGTGGTTTTCGAGAAAGAGGTAATTTCTCACTCACAATAATAAAAGACTTCAGCTGAAGCCTTTTATTAGATATCAGAAGAATGCGCAGACAAATTTTTTGAACAAGGGTGTTTTTCTTTCATTATTCTCTTGCAACTTCGATGCATTTGTTGGGATACACCAAGTGATAATACTGGTCTTTGACAACTACCAAAGGAGTGAGCTGTCCATTGCCTTTAAAACAATCGAACTGTTCTAAAAACAAAATGTATACTTTCCCTTTAAGAGTAAGAATTATCGGCAGACATCCGTCAGGAACTAGCGGAAAGAATGCATAGTAAACCGTAGACAAATTTGTGTTGACGATGATACAAATACGAGGTCGTTATAAACACAACCTTGATCTCATGGGTGTGTGCAGATCTCAAGAGTGATGGGTGCACCACACTGAAATCAAACTGGTTTTAACTAAAGGGCTATAGTAGATGTTAAATTTGCATCGGGGATAAAGAATATATTTATTTTTTTGCTCTAGAATTGCAAGGGTAGTGGGTTCGAATCCCACCCGAGTAACATGCCTGTGATATTGTTTTCACAGGACTCAGCCGGGAAAGTACTGAGTATACAGTGCTAACACACATCGGTTTTTGGGAAAAAAAACAAAAATTAATAAACTATAGGGCTGCTCATCGAAGCTAATACATAATACTAAAACATACCAACAATTTTTTCAAGGCAATGGACACGTTTGGTAATATTGTCAAAGACCAGCATCTCACTTGGTGTATCCCAACATATGCATACAATAAAAAAAAACTGTGAAAATTTGGGCTCAACTGGTCATCACATTTGCATGTAAATAATGAAAGAAAACACACCATTATTGTTGCATTACTTTGTGTGCTTTCAGATAATAAAAGGCATGATATAAGACTTTAGCTAAAGTATTTTATTCTTTAAGTGAATAATTATTTCTTTCTCAAAAACAACAATATTTTACTTCAGATGAGCCGTTTCTCACCATGTTTTATAACTGTCAACAACTGCTCGTCACCAAGTAAGTTTTATGCTTTCAATTTATTTGAGTAATTATATACCAACAGTGTCCATTGCCTTTAAAGCGTCTCAGCTTTTTGAAATAAATTCGTTTATTAATATGATGATATTACAAGTTTTTGGTTTGTTTTAATTTGTGTACCAAGTTGTGCATTTAATTTGTTTTTAAATGTATCCCCGTCCAAAATTAATACACTTCTTAATCAGTGAAAAGGGACAGGTTCAATTTTTTGAAAAGCCCTTTATAGGGCCTAGTGTGGTGAACAAAACAGCGCCATTTTAGGGGTCTTACTAATTTACCCGATGACCACGGGAACGTCAACAGCCACAGGGCACACCAGTGGACCATTTCCAACAATCTGTTGCTTAAAATTTGTTTAAAAACACACAGCAAAATTATGGTTGTTTTGTTTAATTTTGTGAGTGATAAGCTCCATTGATGTTTTGTAATGGTGTTTATAAGTTTTAAGCTCTAAGTGCCATGTTTATTTTCAACTAAATACAATGATAGAACAGTAAACTCGAGAAGAATAAAATAATGTACATTGTATTAGTCAGTTCTTAAAGAATGTCTTATTGATGTCGTAAAGGTAGTGTCAAACTTTGGTTTAAAGACAATATCAAAACAAAAACTGTTAATAAAGAATATTAACCAGTGATATATTTCCTACTAAAAATCCATATAAACACAATGCCAACAAGTTGCTTTTAAGGGCGAGATTCAAAAAGTCCTTGGTGTCCGATTGTGAATGTTACCAGAGATGCGGTTGGTACCCGCTGTCACGTAGGATAAACATGGATTGATTTGAAGTTTTTCTTGTGACAGTAGACACTGTTTTATTGAAACTCTCACATTTGACCCTTATATCTTTCTTAATTCTATAAAATCAAAACTACGTTGCCAAGAGCCTGACAAGGACCCTGCCAAAAACACCTTGCATTTCCAGTTTTTGAAAAGTAAACCAACTGCAATTCTGAGTTGTCAGTTTAGCAAACACTGCAAAAAGGAGGGTGTTAAAATATAGTTAAAAGGTTGTCAAAATATAAATACAAGAGAGAAACAAAATTAACATGAAATGGTTTTAAAAGAACACCCTTTACTTTACACCCTAAGAGGTAAATTTTGATTTGTTTGGTGGTATCATGTAAACAACACCCGAGGTTACACACACTTCTTGAAGAGTGAACCAATCCTTAACAACTTTATAAAATTGGACTCAGGTTGGATGGAGGATCGTACATACTGTTAATGAGCTTTTGGGAAAACCCACCCTTGTTTCCGCACGTTTCGCCGTGTCATGACTTGTGTTTAAAATAAATCCGTAATTCTCGACAACGAGAATTGATAACTGTTTTAACGTTTTCTCGAAAAGTAAAGCATTTCATGGAATACTATTTCAAGAGAAGCCTTTCACCATTACCTTCTGTAAACCCTGTAAATTATTTGTAAATCTATGAACTTTGTTTTGTCTGTTCCGAAAGTGTATAATGGCTTTAAGCAATTGCTTAATTATTAAGCAGCTCTATGAAAATTTGCCCCGTACTTCATCTCAAAGTGTAATGTGTATACACGACGAACGATACGAGGCAGCAGACGTATGTCCATTTCCATTGTTTACGTGGTTCTGGGCATGCGCACGCACACACCCAAGGAAAATTGATTTAGCTGGTAAGTCTGCTGCCACCTAGCGTCCCATAAGTCCGCCATTAACAAAATTATGGTCATATCAAACTGCATTAACAATCACTAGTGGTGATGAATTCCCAAAGTTTGTTTCTCATTTTGTACAATGTCTTTCTAAATGGAGGACGTCAAAAAAGCCGTTAATCTTGTTCCACATAAATGTCAGTATTGCCGGGAATTTCATACTCATTGTCATCGTTAGGCGTGACGTCATATTCGTGTTCACCGGCGAGTGAATCCGTAACAGTAGTTTGTAGTTCAACGGGCGGTTCGTAATACTCCGGTTCCGTCTCGGCCGTCTGCTGGTCGTTCACGACAGGCGGGAGTTCGTAATTGTCGGTCTCTTCGTCTGACAATGTATGGTCGTTTAGTTCAATAGGAGGTGGCTCGTAGTACAGGTCTTGTTGGGTTGCTGACGTGCCTTGTTTGGTAACGGCTGGTGTGTCCTCTAATGGCGGCTCGTAGTACAGTTCTTGCTGGGTTGCTGGCGTCCCTTGTTTGGTATCGGTCGATGTTTCTACCGGCGGCTCGTAGTACAGGTCTTGTTGGGTTGCTGGCGTCCCTTGTTTTGTACCGGTTGGTGTGTCCTCTACTGGTGGCTGCTCGTAGTATAGGTCTGGCTGGCTTGCTCCTGTCCCTTGTTTGCCACCATCACCGATAGGTGTCTCTTCTACTGGTGGTTCGTAGTATAAGTCTTTCTGGCTTGCTGCCGTCCCTTGTTTGGTGCCGGTAGAAGTCTCCTCTGCAGCTGGTTCATAATACGGCTCTTCCCTTGATGATGACCGGTCTATGGCTGCCGATTCATTCGGTTGTTCGTAGAATGCTGTTTCCATTTGTGGTGCCGTAGGTACAGGCTGATACTCGTTATTCATGTCATCCATCGAGTCTTGATTCGCCTGCTGGGTGGTGTTGTTGTTTGGAATGTATCCCGAGTCGTATACTATGGTGTTCGTGTTGGAGTCGACTGCAGCCTCGTAGACCCCGACGTCGACGCATGAGTACCGGGAAGGGGGTGCACGGAGTGGGTGGAGGCTGAGGTAACGAAGGGTTGAAGCGGAACGGCCTGTCTGGTCAAGTCCTTGGTAGGGTTGAACGTGCGTCTGTTGGCCGGTCCAACTGGCTAGAGAAGGCACCATAGCCATATCACGATGACGTTCATACTTTGATATAATTTTGTGAGCTGTAAACACAAAACAGGCGATGACGATTTGGGCTGCAACAATGGCACCGATAATTATGCCGATGATTGTTCCACCTCCGAGCCCTCCTCCATATTCTGGAGTCGGAAGGGGGAAAGTCTGATTGGGATTTGCAGTGAGAGTTGTTGGGATTACTGTGGTGACCTCAGCCAAAGTGGTGGTCGCAGCCAAGATGGTGGTGGGTATGTCCTCGGCAAGGAGAACCCTTAGCAAGGCTCCCGCAGTCGCTGTGAGTCCGTTCGGCGTGACTACAGTACATCTCACTGAGGTCATGTCGTCCACTAACTGAACATTACGGATTGTTAAACTTACATGGTCCATGGTGAGTACAAACCGGTCACCGTCCTCCAACGACGGGACAATAATGTTGCCAAAGACCCACATGTATTCAACGATAGGAGACACGCCACCAGCTATGCACGTGAACGTGACATCTTGACCGGGCGTGGCTATAAGTTGTGGAGGTTCTATACGGGCTGTCGGGTCGATACGAAGGGGGACAAAAGAGCAAGTACGTACCCCCATGAAAGCTGGGCTTTTTGCCTGGCAGGTGAATTCAACTCCGTTTAAGGCCTCGTCGAAGAGTCTCTCGATGACGTTACGGTGCAGTACGGCAGGGGTGATTGGAGTGCCATTTTGAAGCCAGGTGAGCGAGGCTGGTGGTATGCCTCCTTCCGACGTGCAAGTCAGTGTAGCTCTCTGCCTGAGAGCGAGACCAACAGGCGGGTCGATCTCACACCGTGGGAAGCCGTCCAGCGGTGGGACGTGGACAGTCAGCCGGGCCCTCACGTCCATCAGCTGGGTTGATCCCACCGGAACAAACCCGCAACGGTAGATGCCGGCATCGGTGCGTCTCACCGGGGAGATCCTCAGGTTGAAGAAGCCGTTTCGCTGATTACCCACGATGCTCAACCTTGGACTCCGGGCGTCCTCGAAAAACACCGTGTCAGCCGAAAGGTAGCGTGCATCTCGGTCGAAGTACCAGAACACCCTGAAGTTCCCCTTGTTCCTAATCTGACATGTAAAGACAACAGTTTCACCCTCGATGACAATACGGTCAATGGGACCCCGTAGTATTGAAATACATGTCAACTCGCCAGAAAATAAGACAATTAACAGAGCCACTATGGACCCACGATGAAGTAAGCTAACCATCCTAATACCATTTGACGTTAACAACTGCGCATCAATCCACTTTCAGCTATAAATCTTCACCACTTTTTTGTCCATTCGTGTTTTGTGTGTCAATTCATTTGTTTTGTCAATGCCCACCTTTTTTTCAATGCGTCAATTAATTGCAGTGAGGACAATAAATTGACGTATATTTAGATAGGATGAGCGGATGTAAGGTTACTTCCCGTAGAGACCTTTGGTGGACAGGAACTGTGGTTCGGGTATTACGTCATTTAGTCATTCAAATCCTGCAACCTTGAAAGGAAATGTTTCTGGCCGAGTCCAGATAAAAGTATTGTCTCCAATCACTACTTCTGTGATTGTGTACTCCTTCGAAACAGCGCCGAAAACAAGGGTAAAACTTTGGGGTCAAAAGGGTGTTTATGGTGAACAGTATTTCGTTTTCTATAGCTTTTCTCGGTCAATTTCGGAAAATGAGCAGCCAATTTAACCACCAACTTATTCTATTTGGCACGAAATTGAATGCTACTGAAAAGGGTCATTCGATTTCGTTTTAAGACTAGTCAAATGTACTTTTACGTTATTCGATTTAACAAAATAATCATTCAATTTAACAATTCATCATAGCAGCATTCAAATTCACAGACGCTTCTTGAGGCGTGTGTGTCACGAAAAAGAATGACGATACGCTAAATCGAACAGAGTGCTAAAGCAATTTGACTCGACTCAAAACGAAATTACACGGCCGAGTTCTGAATTTGAAACGCAGTAACAACTGGAGAGGCAAAACAGTTTTAATTCGAACGCATGTAAATGAAATTGACTGCTCATTTGCCGAATTTGACCGAGAAAACCTATATTAATGGGTAATTCTGGTCAATTATACAACTGTAGATCCCGTTATGTTCTTATTGAAAACAAGCCCCTTTTTTGGTTATTTGAGATAATCTAGCGTGGTTGCAAACACCAAAAACACTGTCTGCCTGTAAATAGAAAAATAATTAGTTTTAAAACATAGAGAGTTTTTAACGATTTCATATTTTGTATTCGTTTTTTTTATCGTACTCTCTGAATGTAAAATAGTGAAAAACACCACTCTTCACATTTCTTCACCCCTCTTGTCCATCATATAGCCCTTCAAAAAGAGTGGTGGTTATTTCACTCTTTTAGAGGGGTTACACTCCAAGACGGAGTGAAAAATCGCTCAAAAAAGATGCAAACCTCAATCTAAAAGAGTGGAATACCACTCGAAGAAGAGTTGTCCCTCTATGGCTCTTCAAAGAGTGCCTTTTCACTCCTTTGCATTTAGAGAGGATTGGGAGGGGTGGCACCAGGTGGCCCGGACATCAAATTTGGGGAGAGGGGGACACACATTGCCCCCCTGTTTCTTAAGGCCAATATGAAGCTGCATATTCAACCTTTCAAAACTAACCAAACTTTCTGACACATGTCTAAAAGGGACACGATGCTTTGGGACGGTCGAGTATTCTCTATGAAAAGCGTATGAAAATGCATATGGTTAGAAAGATGTTTTAACATTAAAATATAATGTTCCACACAATATGCCTCGAAATGTTTATGGAGTCAACAACTTGACTCCACAAAGTGGCGTGCCGTGTTTATATCAGGGGCGTCAATCCGTCTTGAAGTGTGGGGGGGGGGGACCTAACATTTACGGCGTGGGGTCCGGGGCCCGCTGATAGGGCCCGGATTTTTGTTCAGCCCTTAGATGCTCTCTGGTGCAATTTAGTGAATATGAGGGGTGATGTTCCCTCCTCTCAGATGTTGGAATTTAATGCCTATTTCAAGCTATGATGCACCTATTCTTGCTATCATGGTTATTGTACCTAAAAAGCAACTCAATTATAGCTTCGTTATATCAATACTGTTTCTGCATTCTAATGCTCAGACGGCGTTACATCCCTATCATCACCAGACCTAAGACACAAGTTTTTTTTGGGCAAATCTGTCAGAATGGAACAGAACATCTGTAAAATGTGAGCAGCAGTATAGAACCTTTTGGGTTGACAGCATCTTCAAGTGCGGACCTATGAACCAAGTTTTAGGGAGTAAACCTGTCGAAGAGTTAGCTCACGAGTGCGAAACCTTTATGGCATGGGTCCGGGCCCGCTTAAAGGCCCGGGAAAATTTTGCATTCTAGATGCTCTGTGGTGCAATCTTAGGCCAATAAGAGGATACAGAACGGAACAAAACATCTGTAAAATGTGAGCAGCAGTAAAACCTTTTGGGTTGACAGCATCTTCAAGTGCGGATCTATGAACCAAGTTTATGGGGAAAATTTTGTCAAAAAGTGAGCTCACGAGTGCGAAACCTTTACGGCATGGGTCCGGGCCCGCTTAAGGGCCCGGAAATCTTTTGCATTCTAGATGCTCTGTGGTGCAATCTAATAGGTCAATAAAAGGCATACAGAACGGAACAGAACATATGTAAAATGTGAGCAGCAGTAGAACCTTTTGAGTTAACAGCATCTTCAAGTGCGGATCTATGAACCAAGTTTTAGGGGAAAATACTGTCAAAGAGTGAGCACGGGCCCGCCGAAGGGTCCGGGCCCGCTGAAGGGCCCGGAAAAATGTTGCATTCTAGATGCTCTGGGGTGCAATATTTAGGCCATTTAGCGGCCAAATGGCAAACGAAACAGAACAATGAGCTGTGTGAATATTTGTGTTCCAGTGCTCCACAGTTCCTCAGTGCAAAACATGTTTTTCATAATAAAGGTGGTCAAACGACACGGGGAACACTGATACTGTGTCCCCCACCCTTCGAAAATGGGGGTGGTGGGGTGGGGTGGGGTGGGTTACACGTCCCTTCCACTTTTTCAAGGGGGAGGTGCAAATCTGTCAACGATGGCGCATGCGTGTGAGAAGCCTTTACGGCTCGGGGTGCGGGCCCGATTAAGGGCCCGGGAAAATTTTGCAGTTTAGACGCTCTGTGATGCAATCTAGGGCCAATTTAGAGAGGGGATATTGTGTCATCCTTTGCCCACAGGATTAATGCCCATATACGGACACAGGGTTTCGTCTTACACAGTGCAAAACTTGGGCTTCATGATAAAGGTGGTCAAAAAGGTGGGGGGGGGGACATTTGATATTGTGTCCCCCACCCTCCAAAATGTGGGGGGGGGACATGTCCCCCCCCCTGCCCCCCCCCCCCTGATTGACGCCCATGGTTTATTATAGCTCACGACGTACGGAAAACCGTTCAAATTAGAGGCATGTTTGTGTGGAACATTATACTTTTAAAACATCTTTCGAACCATTTATGCATTTTATAACAAACGCTTTTCCCGGACCAACTCGCCCAACCCAAGACAACTTGTCTTTTTAAGTGTGCCGCTGGTATTATCATCAAAAGTGGGAACGGTTTTCAGAGTTCCCATAAATGGTGTTGATTTTTCGTTACTGCCCACCGTACGATTCATACCATACAGTGATTCAAGCCAATTCCAAAGAAAAATGACAATTAGAAAATGTGAACTATGTTACAAGTTGTTCTTCCGTTATTGTCATACATGGATGTGATTCACGTTCCACACTGGATGAGATCGACGGAATAACGAGTAGAACGCAATTTTGTTTTATACACCCATAAAAGGTCAGGATAATGTATCCCGTTCATCCGCAATCAGGATATGAACGGTTGCGCATCGCAAAGTCAAGAAAATATTAGCAATTAATTCCAATTGGTAACTAGTGTACACATTTCACATAATACAGTGCAGGGTTTAAATCATAACCTCTGGCTGTACTCTTTTTGTTTAAACGATACAAAGTCGCTGTCGATAAGTATAATAGTTGACCAGTTTAAACAACAGTTTACGATAAAACCAGCTTACGCCAATCAAAATGAGATAATTGAGAACAGTGCACATTACTCTATGTTGCTGTCACTTTGTGGACATTCTTCTGTTCTGTATACTTACGGAAAATCCTGTTCTTCAGCTACGTAATTAACACTTTGTGAACGTGTGTAAAGTCCACAAAGTTTCTCAAGTCCCTACACTATGTGGACCTCTTTTGTTCCCATTTCCGCACTTCGTACGTAGCGTTAAAACACAATCTACACTTTTACTGTTTTTAATGACAAGTACATTTATGATGAGTATTGGGTGATGTTTTTTCCTTTTTTATGAAAAGAAAATTTGCACCATCATCGTCTTTAAGAATTAGCAATTTTATTATGTTGTGTTAAAAGCGCATACTGATTGGCTGAGCGTGGATAGTCATCTTGTTATTACTTACACGCAGTTATATGTGCTAGCCCATTTTTGTTGCTTACATTTTTGCGAACAAATTCAGTTATGTGCAAGTGTGGCTTGTCGACTTTTTGTGACGTGGTAAGAGGAATTTCCTACAAACTTACTGGAAATCAACATTTGGAGCGTTATCCCATTACGGTATTATTTGAATTAAATGTAGCGGCTGTCCTTTGCAATATTTACCAGTTGATGGCGCCAACGCCAATAATAAACAAAAGCGGAGCCACAGGAGACTAAACAGGAAAGGGTAAATGGACATCAAAATGACATTCAAATCTTAAAGGCAGTGGACACCCCATTAGTAATTACTCAAAATAATTATTGTCATAAAACCTTTCTTGATTACGAGTAATAGGGAGAGGTTGATAGTATAAAACATTGTGAGAAACGGCTCCCTCTGAAGTGCCATAGTTTGCGAGAAGGAAGTAATTTTCCATTTGATTTCGAGACCTCAGATTTAGAATTTGATGTCCTGAAATCAATCACCTGTAAGCACTACTTCGTGTGACTGGTGCGACAACTGTGTTTTTTCTTTAATTAATATCTCGCAACTTCGACGACCGACTGTTTAACCGCATGTTATTAAATGTTCTTATTTTATTTTCAATATTTTGGGCAGTAGAAACATCTTGTAGTCCAGGAGGTACAAATTAAAGTTAAAGAAAAAGGCTTCAAAAAGATGTGTTTTCCGCAAGACTTTGATCATAATAAAAAATTCTCAATATTTGTTATAAGAGTACTAGACAAATTACTAAAAGATAGACGGATAGGGCCTATTATGCGAAACTGACAAGGCGTGAATTTTAAAGACTGTACTGTCAGGATGTTTTTGAGACAATGGTGACCGTGCAAGGGGCTTTTTAACAGGTCTATGTTCACAATGCCACTTTTAGGCGACAACCACTTTAACTTTACAGTGGACATGTAGTACTTGCATCATCCTGTCTGAGATTCAACCACAGTACAAGTATAGTTGTTTCCTTCATCCATGGCCATTGGAAGTTGATCAGGTCAAAGTTGAATGGTATTATTGACAACACAGAAGGTGTTACTGAAAGTGCGCCCCCTCTTGTCACTTTATCACACTGACTACAAATGATAAGAGAAGTTTTAATCTCTAAAAAGCAGTTGCTTCATCATCTCTTTTTGTGTGCCCAATAACCTTATAGGGAACAGCTTCGAAATAAATTTACTTCGAGTTTGTACTCGAAGGCACTGCACATCATATACATCAAAACTTACTTTTTAGTTTGTAACAAGCAAAGGAGAGCTGTTGAATATTGATAACACATTGTGAGAAACGACTAACTCTGAAGCGGTTATGCATCTTTGTAAAATGGGGTTCTTGATTGTCAACACACAGCCCATGTCCCAAGAGTCTCCCGGAGTACAATTTGGTCGTTCAAAACAACCGTGGATTTCTACAAACTATAATAACTTTGCCGATCAACTTGTCGGTATCGAAAACCAAATATGCATGCAAAACATTCGCACATAATATACAACGGCCCATATCTTGCGATTTGGGTAGACTTAAGGTCAGTGGACACTATTGGTAGTTACTCAAAATAATTATTATAATAAAACCTTACTTGATTAGGAGTAATGGGTAGACGTTGATGATATAACACATTGTGAGAAACGGCTCCCTCTGAAGTAATGTAGTTTTCGAGAAAGAAGTATCTTTCCAAGAATTTGATTTCGAGACCTCAGATTTAGAATTTGGGGTCTCGAAATCAAGCATCTGAAATCACAAAACCTCGTGTGACAAGGGTGTTTTTTCTTTCATTATTACCTCGCAACTTCGACGACCGATTGAGCTCAAATTTTCACAGGTTTGTGATTTTATGCGTATGTTGAGATACACCAACTGTGAAGAGTAGTCTTTGACAATTACCAATAGTGTACACTGTCTTTAAACTTGTAAATTTATGAGCACCACCGAAACCCAAGAAATGTTCAACAGATGGGAAACTCATCAGCAAAGAGCAAGGTCATAACAAATTGTTATGCCTATTCATTATATATTTTTGCGAAATTGTTCCGCATCAAGTGTCAACAAAAGTCTATATCACGTGAATCACAAGCTGATGTCACGTGATGCCAACCCATCAGTGCAACACACATCACAGGAAACATTGGGTGACCAATAGGAAACCAAGAAATGTGGTCACATGACCCGATGTGTAAGAGTCATGTAGAGCTATTATATAATTTTGGGTAAACGTCTATTCTCGGGGCTGATTATTTTGAGAGGCAACATCGTCTTTCTTAAAGGAACATTACAGAATTGTGTTTTGCTAACAAAACGGTTGCGTGTAGTGTAAGCACTTTATGTTAATAATGCTAACAATTATGTTGAGCAATTACCGATTGTGTCCACTGCCTTTATATGTTGTGAAAGACGAGCAGAGTGTACTGTTCAAATTGTCGAGACTACACTGGTTATTCTCATCCAATACTTCTCGCAAAAGAGTTACTGTATTTTTTTTTGTTTAATGACCACACACCATGTAAAGTTTCAAACATCACTTCTTGTGAAGTAGGTTTGAAAGTTTCAGTGCATTGTCATCATAATGCGCTGTTAACGGTGAGGTTTGTGCTTTAGGATTCGTATAATATCGGAATCTTATGGTTTTGTGACAAAGTTTCCATTTCCTGACAGAAATGATCTCTCCTTGAAAAGGACAGCAGAACTTTAAAGAAAACATCCGTGGATTGAAAACCGGTGGTTAATGACTTTTGCAACGTGGCCATGGCCGAAATGCCGAAAAATCCCAGGCCCAGTTTTATAGAGCTGCTTTTAGCAGGAAATGTGCATAACAACGTCTGCTGAACGACAATTTGAACAGTACACTCTGCTCGTCGTTCACAACATTAAAAGCAGTGGACACTTATGGTAATTGCTCAACATAATTGTTAGCGTATACATGTATTAACCTACTTGTTAGCAACCAATGGAGAGGTGTTGACGGTATAAAACTTTGTGAGAAACAGCTCCCTCTGAGGTGACGTAGTTTTTGAGAAAGAAGTTATTTTCCACAAAAATGTTTGAACTTGATTTCGAGACCTCAGAACTAGGTTTTGAGGTCCCGAAATCAAGCATCTGAAAGCACACAACTGTAATCGCGTGGCAATGGTGTTTGTTCTTCCATTATTATCTTGCAACTTCGACGACCAGTTAAGTTCAAAATTTCACAGGTTTGTTATTTCCATAATGTTGAGATAAACCAAGTGAGAAGACACATGGTCCTTGACAATAATTGCCAAAGGTGTCCAGTGTCTTTAAACATACTTTGGTACCTGCTCTTTTTTTATGACATAGATTTTTTTTAACTCACGCGACATAATCAGAGTCAAAACTGTCAACGTTTTGCTGCTTCATTTCTAGAATTTAAAACTGGCAAAAAAAAAAAAAAATCAAAAAAAAATCGCATTTTAACGATGACATTTCGTTCTGCTCGTAACATTCGTGTTTGTCCAGTCTAAATTTGGTGAGGGTGATAAATGTCCCACCTCGTTTTAAGCCCGTGCCCACATTCAATGACACAGATTGACTCATCTGCCACCACTCAGAGTGGAAACCCCATCGACAATGATGGCGTCACCACCTTCCTGTTTTGAAATATCAAAACTGTTTGTGGAAGAGGACGAAGGGCCACTTTGCTCTACATACAAATACACAACGGCTCAGTTCAAACCAAGTACTACTTTTAAGAAGACAAAATAACATTGACTAAACATTTGAATTGATTTAGTAAGCCTAACAAAGCGAATACCCTTCTGATAGCGCTCACATGGACCTAGTCAAAATCTAAGCGGAATTAATTGATATATACAAGAAGTAGCATCGGAAGCAAACGGCATTTGTGATTTTGTGAACAGTTTAAACACGTCCAGGCTATCTGCTATTAAACTACCGAAGCAAGATTTAAACGAAAGGGATTGCATACTGCATTTCACTATCTTGCCATTATGAGATCTCTGTTTTCATGAGCCCTAAAAGCGTGGATACCAGCGGATCTGTGGACCAACACACCAACCAGCAATAGTCAACAATCAGTGCACTGTTTCAGCCAAACAACAACATCAACAATCAACAACATCAACGATGTCATCGTTAACATTGTTTCTAGCCGTAGTAGTACTGGTGAGTACCGAACATGTTTCTTCCCTAAGTCTAAGAACCGGACCAAGGAATACAAAGGCACGGATGGGAGACTCGGTGACACTCAAATGTGACATCGACGGCCTGGATAGTGAGTACATAGTCTGGTATCATGAACCAAGTAAGACCTACCTGACTTTTAACCGAGATGTACGCGAAGAGGTGGATGATGATCGCAAGCAGAGGTACTCCATCACGGGTAGCACCTTCTGGAATGAGTTCAATCTTAGTATTAAAAACCTCCAACTTTTAGACAATGGATACTTTTACTGTGGCTATGTAGATGGAGGTACATACAAAGTCCTCGGCAGTGCGTTACTCACCGTGATTTCACCCCCAGACCAATCGTCGCCATCTTGTAGTTCCAGTATTACTGATGGATCTGGCAGTTCTACACCCGTTGTTGGAGACACGGTAGACCTCCTGTGTTCATGGAATGGAGGACAGCCAATCCCGACTGCCTCGTGGTACCGCGACGGGGTGGGCATGTCGCAGACTACCGAGGAGAGTTTCGTGTGGACGAGACGAGTGTTGACTTCGGAAGACAACGGGATGGCATTCTCGTGCCATATGGAGTCCGAAGCCCTGGATGCACCGCGTAGCTGTACCGTCATGCCGCTGCGCATCCCGCCCGTGGTGACCGTCACCCCGTCCCTTGTCACCGTCAATATTGGTGATACTGTAATCTTCACGTGCAGAGGAGCAAGTTTGCGACGAATCACATCTTACAGATGGAATATCCCTAGTGAGAATCTGCCGAGGCTGAGAAACAGATACCAGGTTATAAACAACCAGCGTAGTCTTCGCCTTATTAACATCGAAGCTGAGGATGACAACTTAGTGGTAACATGCACAGTTGGGACAGGTCGTGGACTGGTTGGAACGGGAGAGGCAACTCTTCGAGTCCACCTGCCTACTACAACCCCAGTACCGACAACGACCGAAGAGCCAACTACAACACCAACATCATCACTCCCAACGACGACACCGTCAATTTTAGGTACTCAGAGTCCAGCTAGCAGAACAAGGGTTCTTATTGACAGTGAATATATAACTCAATATAAGACAGCTCGTCTGACGACACGTCAGCCGGCCATGCCGACCGAAGCCTCGGCGGTAGCTGCACTGCCCCAGACGGCAGTCATCGGGATCGGAATCGCGGCTGCTTTCGTTGTACTCGTCGTCATCTTAGCCCTGATTGTGTGCGTGATGCGATACCGTACCAAATCAAGCTCCATACAGCGAGATACCTCCATGCATCTCGTCAATAGAACCTACGACACTGTACTCGCAGGTGGTCGGATTGTCGACAACCCAGTGCTGCGGAACCAACCGGAGTTCCGGTCGAGCTTCAGGGTCAATCCCCGTCCGGTAGCAGCCGTTAATCCCGTACTTCAAGCCGACATGCCGAAGAACCAAAACAAGCCTTCCGTCACATACGCTAAGGTCAATAAAAGGAAGTACCAGAGTCACGCTGGAGCAAGGGCCCAACGTCCCGTTACGCCGCTCTATGATGTCGTCCCCGATGACGAAACTCCTGAAGCGGACCAAGTGGAAGTAAACTTAGGGAGCGACAATCCAGCACTAGGCTTGACCAGAGAACCGACTTACATGAACCAGAACGTGGTCAGAGCGGACCCAGACCCCAGGTTGTTCAACGCCGAAGGCCTCACGTACGCCGAGTTGGAACTTCAAAATGAAGGCCGGTTACCGTCAATCAAGAAGGATGGAACTCTTTATGCCAAACTTAAATAAAACGTTCGGGAACAGAAATGTTAAACCCATGAACCAGTGCAACATGAATGTAAATAATTTTGCATGTAAAATGTCAAACTTCAAAGGCAAAATCGTGGTCGATATACTAATGTATGTCACTGCTAACTGTCAGGCTAACTTGGCCGGCGGTTATTTTGTTGCAATAATTGCGCATGCCGCCCATGGTTTCAGACGAGAGGATCGTTCCGGAGCCTTATAAGCCGAATCCAAATTCATGTAATTTATGTATGTTGTGTAAACAATGGCTTGTGGTAATGCCACTTTGAAAGTTTTCCATCATCGTAGATTGTTAGCCTTGATATAGATGGTATAACAGCTTTAGGGAGAGAAATATACATTTTTTTAATTCCTCAATTGTTAAAGGCACTTGCCACCTTTGGTAATTGTCAAAGATCAGTCTTCTCACTTGATGTAAAATAACAAACCTGTGAACATTTGAAGTCAGTTTGTCGTAAAGTTGCGAGAGAATAATGGAAGAAAAACCACCATTGTGGCACGTTTTAAGTTGTGAGTGTGCTTTCAGATGCTTGAACTCGAGATCTCAGCTGAGGTCTCGAATTCAATTCAATTCAAACAATTATTTCAGTGAGAACATTGTTTTTCTTCTCAAAAACTACATACTTCAGAGGGAGCCATTTCTCACAAAATTTCCAACGGCTCTCGATTGCTCGTTACCAATAAAGTTTTCATGTACAATTATTTTGAGTAATGACCAATCGTGTCCAATTCCTTTAAGAGCGTACATCTCGTGCTTTTGAAACATAATTGTGAAAATTAATAGGGTTCACATCACATTGCTTTAACGTCTACACAGGAAGCAAAATAGTGCACTTGAACGGGCCACACTGGTCGAAAACGTCAGAAATTTGCATGGTTCATTACCACAAGCCATTGTTTACACAACATACATAAATTACATGAATTTGGATTCGGCTTATAAGGCTCCGGAACGATCCTCTCGTCTGAAACCATGGGCGGCATGCGCAATTATTGTAACAAAATAACCGCCGGCCAAGTTAGCCTGAACCGAATCCCGTGTTTAGAGCAGGGTCATAGTGTTGCGTTTGTGCTAACTTTCAACAGTATTAATGCTCAAACACATTCTGAGTCACACTGACTCAGCTAACGCTCAAAAGCCCATACAACGGGAAAATGAATCCGGGTCAATTCTTTAGCACCAAATTCATAAAGCTGTTTATCAGTAGGCAAATCTTTGTGCTTAATACAATAGTGTGTGCCGAGCAAAGTTGTATTGAGCAAAGTTGTATTGAGTTTCACTACGATCCAGAAGATTTGACAGGACAATGACATGCGCTTTCATAATAGACCTTATCACAGTGCGGCCATTTTGAATTTCTATCATTTATATCAATATTACCAAACCGAGGCTGGAAAAACAAAAAATAGTCTGGTTCCTAATTGCAAAATGATTATTAGCATTCATTAGTGTTGTTCAATACGGGGAACAGTATAAGATGGAGGCAGCATGATAAATGTATATTGAGCTATACATTGATGCGTTGCTCATCTGCTTTCAGAAACCACCGGCAGGCGCAATACTTATGAAGCAGAAAACACATTTCTTTGCTTAAAGACACTGGACACTATTGGTAATTTTCAAAGACCACGCCATTAAAATTTTAAAGAGTCTGTGATCTAAAGTGTTCTCTGTGACGCAGCTTCTTAAAGCAGCTTTTGGTAAAGGCCATTGTAATTCAAAAAGAGACATTATATTTTTGTACTGTTGTACTTTCCAGGTATTATACATTCGTTTAGATTTGTAAATTGAACAATCGGTAATTTATCCCATTGCCTTATTGGTTATCAAAAGTTGCTTTTTTCATTGTCTGGTGCAGCTGCAAACCTCACCCAATTAAAAACATGTGTCAGTTAATGATTTATTAGTGATTCAGGTCTCGGACTTTGTATTAGTCGTAAATACATTTTTAACATCTAGTAAATATATATTTTTAGAGAATAAATTATTCAATTTAAAAACAAACAAGTGAAGAAAAGGGTAAAGACAACAATGACTTCAACTTTTCACTAAATATGGCGGACATTGAGATGATGTATAGGTGACGTCATTTCTAGGAGAAAACTACTTGTAAAATCTTCTGAGGAAAACTATACTTCAAATTAATACATGTCCATGAATATCAAGTCTAATAAAGACAGACACTTCAAACGTTCTCATGACCTTTATCAGTAAAGGGTATTAAACGGATGTAATAACGGGTGTGTTATGACAGTGCATCCACTTAAAGGCACTGGATATTATTGGTAATTACTCAAAATACTGTTATCATAAACACTTACTTAATAACGATCAATGGAGAGCTTTTGATAGTAAAAAAAAAAACATTGTGAGAAACGGCTCCCCGTGAAGTAACGTAGTTTTCGAGAAAGGAATAATTTTCCACGAGTTTGATTTCGAGACCTCAGAGTTAGATTTTGAGGTCTTGAAATCAAGCATCTAAAAGCACACAACTCCGTGTGACAAGGGTGTGTTTTTCTTCCATTATTATCTCCCAACTTTGACGACTAGTTCAAATTTTCACAGGTTTGTTATTTTGGTGCATATTATGTTGAGATACACCAAATGAGAAGACTGGTCTTTAACAATTATTACCAACGAGTCCAGCGCCTTTAAAACATTGGTCAATGCTTACCCTACCACGGTATCCGGCCGGATTCATGTGCCATTGTAAGGACCATTACTGTGTGGTATAAGCCCGTCTCATCGACCTTGGATTGGTATTGGTAACTAATCAAAATAAAGTGAGCATAAAAACACACTTGAGCAATGGAGAGCTGTTGATAGTAAAAACAACTTTGCGACAAACAGCTCTCTCTGAAGTACCGTAGGTTGTTTTTTTCCTAGAAAAAAAAACAAGTAATTTCTCACTAAAAACATTGAGTTGGAGACCACAGATGAGGTCTCGAAATCAAGCATCTGAAAGCACACAACTTGTCCGACAAAGGTGTTTTCTTCCATTATTCTCTCGCAACCATGTCTATCTCTTTTGAGGGAATGTTGGCGCTGAAAAGAGCCAGCCTGGTCTCGACGTTTCGAACAGTATACTCTGCTCGTTTTCAAGAGAATGCTGGACTATTGGTAGCACATTTGGGCGGGAAAGGGTGTTGAGATGAAAGGGTCGATGGTTGGTAAAGAATGGGTTTGGGTGGGAGTCATAAAGGCTTGTGAAAGATTGACGTCGGTTTGGACTGATATAAAAGGCTAACTTTGGCCGAGAGATGCGTGCAGCGCGTACACATATGAACTTTTCCATTGTCTGTCATCATCAAAGATGGCGGTCAGTGACGTCAGTCAAAATCCATCTATTTAACTAATTGTTTAAGTATGTTAAACCAAATAACGAGACAAAAATCAGGTTTATCATCAGGCAGGTATAACTTTAATAAAATTAAAAATTAATTCAGTAAGAAACTTTTGTTCAAAAAAGTCTCGCATAAAAATGCAAATTAATTTCATGTTTGTTTAATAATGAATAACTTTAATGAAACAACATGTTAAATTAAAAAATTAGGACTGCACAGTAGTAAAGATGTAATAAATCCTATTCGATGCAAGCGCACGGAACAATCAAGTTAATTGATGTAGGCCTACATTTGTTACTTAATTGATAAATCAAGGTAACGTCCATTGGTCACGGCAGTTTAGCCGATTCTACCAGTGAGCTCACTCCCTCTGGAAACATCAAAACGCTACACTCAATCAACCCGTAAAAAGGCTACTATATAGAACGTGTACTTTGCAGCCCCCCCCCCCCCCCCGCCCCACATCACCCCTCACAAAACTGCTTCAAACAATGGACGGGCTTTGAGTTCTGGCTTTCCATTAAAGGGTAGCATTATATCCCACATTTATAGGAAATAGGAACATTACAGAATTAGTTTTGCTAGCCAAAAATTTTTGCTGGCATTGTAAGCACTTATGTAATCCATCATATACATAAACTGGCAAACCTGGAGAAGTTTGAGATCGATCGGTCATTCCGGTCGCGAGTGAACAGTGAAAAAACGATTAAACATTTTGCATTGCATCGATGCCAAAACATAAATGCATAAAACTCTCACTGAGCGATAAACTCCAAACGCGAAATTATATCATTTATTTCTCATCATAAATATAATATGAAATTTCAGAGAGAAATATTTCAAGAGATGTTTTCTACTACCATCATCATTAGACCGTGTAAGTTTGATGTAAAGCTGTGATCTCCACGAGATCATCATTAGACAGTGTAAGCTTTTTGTAAACCTGTGATATTCACGATTTCTTTTCTTACCAACTCTGTAACGTTCCTTTAAGAATTTCACGTCTCGCATAGACAGCCTTTATTATACCGTTGCCGATGTACATTATCTCCCAAACAGATAAAATAATGTTTCAAGATTGTAAGAAGTAAGAGGAGAAACACTAAACTACGTCATCTTTGTCTGGTGTGACAACCATTCAACACTGTGAAATTATAAAAGGTTGGTATGGAAGCTTCACAATTAAAAACAAAACAAACATCAAGGCAAACTGAGTTTATGCTCAAAGCACATCACCGATCCCAATTTCCCTCAATTACAATCAAACAATTATTAGGTCCACACAGTTGTTATACCTCACACAGCCAGTACACTTGTTCCAAAAAGAGTGTCCAACCTATGGAGAATTATCCTAAAAAGGGTGAGGGGTGCTTTGGTTTTCACGCGTTGAACAAGTATTGAAGCGTTTACGATGCCAAAATCAAGCACACAAACTACTATTAATTATAAGATTTAATTACAAAGCTCAGCTAGCTCTGCTACCGTCTGTCGGTGGATTCCTTTATGTCAGCTTGTTAGATAGTTTCAAGTTTATAACTTGACGGTTTGTTTACGTTTAAACTGTCATTATGGCTCTGTTTTGGGAGATGACCTAGCAAAAACTGTTTGTGAATGTGACCCCTATAAAGAGCAGAGATTAAACGGGGGGGGGGGGGGGGGGGCATAATATTAGCTGCAATACAACATGGTCATGTATAAGAGTACACTTGCCTTAATAAATTATGTGAAGAGACAGTATTGACAAATGACATTGGCCAAACAAAATTTCAGAGGAGCCTTGGAATAAACTATTCAAAAAGAAGAAATCGCTTACTTGTAGTTACAGAAGAAGTTTTCTCAAGAAAAAATATACAGAAAAAGAGTCCTCATAAAATGAAAAAAAAAACAAAAAACATTAGGCTAAAATCAAAAAACAAATAAAAAAAAGTACATGGAAACTGAGAATGTTTCTTTTCAAGGGAACATGAAACATGTGTAGACCCCCTGCCCCTCCCCCCCCCCATGCTAGCCCAAGCTTAGTAAGCACCCCACACTCAAATCATCTAATGGTTAGTTAGACTTGCATCCAATTGCACTAGTTTCATTTATACTACTAGGTATTGCTGGTTTAGGCGACTAAAAACTCCAGAAGCTATGCCAACTGTCAATATAGTTTCCTGCTTTTGCTTCACCATAAATGATCCCTGTTTTAGGGACACTCAAGACTTTCAATCTGAATACGTGTAACCTACGTACGCCATTCTCCAATTTTAGTTTATTTTGGCCCAAGAAAAACAACATCCAACAACTAACCCTCATCACACTTTATGGACGCAAGTGCCTGCTCTGAGCACAGTTAGATTCACTTTCCAAACTGCTTATCGGTTTTGTCAATGTTCCTGCCTGCCACAACAACTTGATACAAAAAAAGAATATACTTATAGGGGGTTAAACTTGTGGGTACCAACTGCTGGTAGGGTAAAAAGTCAAAAACCCAAAACATCTATTGACGTATGAACGTTCGTACTTGAAACAGCCAACTCTGGAAAGCTGAATGTTGTGGGTTCGAATCCTACCCAAAGTACAGGTGGATTCGTCCTTTTTGAATGGGAGGACTCGAAAAGCATGAAACTTACAGCGTTTATCATGCATTTGGTGCAGGGCAAAGCATATCGATACTCAAAAGTATACTATAAAAGTCCAGGCTTAGCCAGTTGGGACCAATGGCTCAGAATACACACAGTGCTAGAGCTCCACATGAATATCTCCATAAACCTAGCCACTAAAGCCAGCAGCCACAGCCATAATCAATCACATTCCATTGGAATAAATTTGACCATCCTTGAAACCATGGCTTCCACTTTGACTCTGGATTTAAGTGCCTTCAGACATTTGGAAAAGCTTTACTTTCGATAACAGGGCTTCAAACAGCCTAATTATTGGTAATAAGGACGTATCTGTTGTGGCATTTAAGCTATGGCTTCAACTGTTTCTGAAGGACATCCTATACTTCAATGCATGTTCACGCGGCAATCCAGTCTTAGTCACAGCTATAGCCACCAGTTTTGACACAGCCTAATGTGTAGGGCCCTCTTTCCAAAAGCTGTAAAGCAGAAAATACTGTTAAGCAAATTTCTTTGCTAAGTGAAAAATGAGTGGGCACCAGTTTCAACAAAGTAAACCTTGTGGCATTTTGGCTGGTATTCAGTTTCTCTTTAGCAAGATTTGTATGTGCTTAGCCAGTTTAAATGCTTACAGGCGTTATGAAATTGGGCCCACCCGCGATAAGTAATCAGCATAGAATTAGCTTGGGAGGAAACGCAGCTTAAGATCGATCAAGCTAGTAACTAAAGAAGCAAACCGGTCACAGTACTGATTAATAAATAACAAAAACTTGTGCATGTGAACCGGTCACGAGTAAAAATAAAGCGAGCCAGTCAAAAACAAAAGTAAGATCACAGTAAAGAGATATGTAATTGAGTATTTAGATACAAGTAAAGGTTAAAATAAGATTAGAAAACATTTGTATTTTTTTTGTTAAGACAGACAACATTGCTTCAAACAGTTCATTATGCTTATCCATTGCTTAAAACAGTGTTCAAATAAGGCATGAAAAGGTATTTATCTGGGTGGTTGAGGGGCTTTTGTTCAGGGCCGAACCTTTAACTTTAACCAAAACTTTTTTTGTGAGTGAGAAAACCCTAGGACGTGTGTGGCTTCAGATGGGGGTAGGCAGATTGGGTAGTGAGGATGAATTCAGCACAACCATACCAAGAACTTCAATGTCGAATAAACAGCACCATGTGTTGATGAGGGTAAGTACCTCGTCAAAAAGCAGACACATCTGTGGCTAAACCGATACCTCATGAAGGGAAGGTTATACTACATATGACCTCATGTGGCGTTAAGATCATTGTTGCATATGTGGCACAGAGGTCACACTATGTGGCACAGAGGTCACACTATGTGGCACAGAGGTCACACTATGTGGCACAGAGGTCACACTATGTGGCACAGAGGTCACACTATGTGGCACAGAGGTCAAACTAAGATCTCAGGAGGGAACCATAATACCAAAATGACCTTGTGAGGGGAAGAGGTCTCATCAAATCTGTCCCTCATGTGAAGGGAAGCAAGGTCTATAATAGCCTGACGAGAGACAACATCTAACTACATTAACACAGGGAAGCAATAGGGAGATTTAGCTGTAGCTGCAGGTTACACAAGAAAATTTGCGAGCGCGAACTTTCGGTAAACAGTATTATCCAAGGCCCACACTTCGCGTATCACAACTTATATATAAAATAACAAACCTGTGAAAATTTAGGCTCAATAGGTCATCGGAGTCGACAGAATATAACGGGAAAACGCACCCTTGTTTCCGCACGTTTCGCCGTGTCATGACATGTGTTTAAAAAGAATCTGTAATTCTCGATGTCTGTTTTCTCAAAAAGTAAAGCATTTCATGGAATAATATTTCAAGAGAAGTCTTTCACCATTACCTTCTGTAAACCCTGTAAAATATTTGGACATCTGTGAACTTTTTTTTGTTCTGTTCCGAAAGTGTCCAATGGCTTTAAATCACACACACATTTTTAAGGTGAAGGTACCATTTTTCACGTCAGGTATGTACGTTCAGACGTTATATGAGAGATTAAAATAAGCCCAATGTGATTGACGTCACCTAGAAACAACACAAGTTGTTGACGATCAAGTTCACATGTTTTGCTTGCGTAATGTGCAGCTGAACCTCCCATATATCACGTCAGCTACATCTGAGGAACGAGCCACATCACTACCTCTGAAAACCTCATTGGGATAGTGAAGCAAACCCACACCTCATGCCAAGGTGTGGCGAGGTCAACTACATTTACATGAGGACTACAGGTAGCAACTCAACGTCTATCACTGACTAAGCCGCAAAACTTCCTTTGAATTTCTTTTGAAATTCACGAGCTGATTTCACAATGAGTTAAGACGGATCTTAACAGTGTATCAATCTCGATTGTGATGTCACAACACAAACCACTCTGGCAACACTGATGAATGTTGGTGCTTTGTGAAAACCAAGCCCAGATTTTTTATTTGCTTATATTTTTCAAAAGCTGACCGTCCAAAGACTGTTTTAATATATTTGAGGTGTGGTACCGTTGAAAAGGGGATGAGGGCGGCTGAAGGGAGTATAAACAGGTGTGCAGATTTAAAACAGGGGCCAATTTCATAGAGCTTAATTTGCTTAAGCACGAAAATAGCTCGCTTATTTTACACATGTTACTGGCCAAAATGTCATGCCATATACAATGTACATTGCTTATGACTAGTATTTAGCTGTTGTTTACTTAGCATAACAATTGAGTGGAGTCTTGGCCGGTAATCTGATTTTACTAAGCAATGAATTTTTTGCTTAAGCAACATTTTTTGCTTAAGCAGCTCTATGAAATTGGGCCCAGGTCAAAGTCAGCCTTACTTGAACACTGGTATACAAACATTATCAACCTCAATGCCAAGGAGTTCACAATCTACTGTACAGTTCAAACGTCCCTGGCAGTCACGCTCGACATCTCCTACGACCCCACAATATCAATGCAGCAGCAGGAGGGAACGGGTGGGGGGGGGGGGAGTGGTGAGAAATATTTATAGACAAGAAGGAAGAGTTGCGTAAGTTAGGGATCTACTCGTGGTATTCCCATAGATCTTTCTCGTAACCTTCGTGGACGTGCTCTAATAAAACCTTTCGCCTGCTTTCACAATACCTGGGAAGGAGGAACGAAGAAAAAAAAGGAAATTCAACTTACATGAAGGGAAAACAAAAAATAGTTGTCTTTATAGCACCTTACATATACAAGATGATTGTTACATTGAAATGAAGACATTTATCAGATTAGTTTATCCATTCAACATTACTGTTATCTTCATTTTAGAAATAAAGAAGTTACTTATGCTTTTAACAAAACAAATTTACAAAATTTATTTTAAGATGATGTTACCGCAAACCTTTCTATGTTAATGATGTGATGACTTCATTCAAAGTTTACATATATTTACTAATCTCATTCAAATACATAATAACTATAATCATTTGGGAGGCTAGTCATCCTTACTGCTAGCTAAAAGCTAAATTGCAAAGGGTGCGGCTACGCGTTCGAGAAGCAGGCATGCCACATCATACCTTTATGATCAAGGAGCACAGCCAGAGGTCAAAAGTGTTTGATTTTTCCGAGGGAGGAAAACCAGATGGTATAGAAAACCCTTGTGGCAAAGCAAAGAACCAACGCACAACTCAACTCACATATGGCCCTGGCCGGGTATCGAATCAGGGTCACCTTGAAGACAGGGCGCACGCTTTACGCACAAGCCAACTATGCCCCCATAAACAATAATGGTACTCATAAACTAAGAGGTGAACATCTTTACTTTCCTTTAAGGGTCTGTGTCTTCATGATCAAACCAGGCTAGGCTTTACATGGAATCATGAACTCTCACCCAGCTAATGTAGGCACTCTAGATTTTGTTCTCAATAGGGACTTTTCGTTTTCGACGACGGATGGTTCTGCGACGGTTGTTCAGCTAAACGTTGTCGTTTTCAGCACAACGAAGACTCATCCCATGTACAGTCGTAGAGATTGAGGGACGACCGTCCTCAAAGCCGACGCATGCGTAGATGACGCCACAAGTCATCTTTGCCGTCGCAGAACCATCCGTCGTCGAAAACGAAAAGTCCCTACTATACCGGTACGGCTACACAGCTAGCTCTGATAAGCTTTTTAACATTCGCCCTCTAGTGTCAATTAATTGCAAACACAGTGAGTTGAATTGTGAAACTTGTTTCGATAGCAGAGTTGATTGGCACTTTCCTGTCAAATGAGGGCGCACATTAAAGTGGTGAAATAGAGCTGCATGCAGTGGATTATCTAAAAATGACCAGGGACTCGACATAAGTTCGGCTTGGGTCAAATCTTCAAGCGCACTGGCCATAGATCTGATCAAGAGGGCTTGCGAGTGTTACTTGGTGAGAGTTCATAATACCATACAGCCACAGGCCTTCTTTGATCATGACCCCTTTGAACAGTCCCCTTTAAAGGCAGTGGACACTATTAGTAATTACTCACAATAATTATCAGCATAAAACCTCACTCGGTAACGAGTAATGGGGAGAGGTTGATAGTATAAAACATTGTGATTGTGAGAAACGGCTCCCTCTGAAGTGACATAGTTTTCGAGAAAGAAGTAATTTTCCATGAATTTGATTTTGAGACCTCAAGTTTAGAATTTGAGGTCTCAAAATCAAGCATCTAAAAGCACACAACTTCGTGTGACAAGGGTGTTTTTTTCTTTCATAGTTATCTCGCAACTCCGACGACCAATCCAGCTCAAATTTTTACAGGTTTGTTATTTTATGCATATGTTGATATACACCAAGTGAGAAGACTAGTCTTTGACCATTACCAATAGTGTCCACTGTCTTTAAAACATTATGGTTCAAATATTGTGGACAAAAACCTTTTCATAACTACATGTATTACACACAGTTGTTAGAAAGCAAGATCAAACAAAAATGCATTATGACCCATGTATGATTACAACAATATGGTCAATTCTGAATGCAGATGAGAACTCCCACATGTCCATAAAGTGAAAGAACAATGTACTGAACACAGAGCTTGCAATCACAAGGTGCTGGGTTCCAATCCACAATGCTTACATTATAAACAATCAAGCAAGTTTTTAAAGCAATCAGTATATCAGTAAGCATTTATATAGAGTTCTTACACAAACAAGGTACCACAACGCTTTACAACAAAATAGCGAGCAATCAAAAATTAACAATACATGTACAAAGCAATGAGAAATAAATAAATAGTCTAAGAAGTGAAATAAGTATGGAAAAGGTGTGTTTTGAGTGATATTTTGAAATCGGAAAGTGATTTAGCATGACAAATTTGATAAGGAAGAGTGTTCCAAAGGTTTGGTGCTGCTGCATAACAACCTTTGGATGATGAAGTGTATCTGGTTGTAGGTTTATTCATGTAAGTGAGAATCCTTGTACATATCTGAGCTGGAGCGGAGTGTGCCATTTGGCTGGTAAGGAGATAGAACCAATTTGGGTCCTCTTACAGCCTACACAAACTCAAAAAAAAAGAAAAATCCCTTAAAATGAGTTTCAATTTGTTTAAAGCAGACAACCTCCAACATACCTCGTTTTATCTTGGACTTTTTGCTTGATATCGGCCAAGGAGTCGCTACTGATGTCTCTTTCCAGGTACTCGGACAAAGTTTCAGTTGCATTTTCTAAGTCTTTCTGGTTCTCCTGCAGGTCAAAAATTCACACAAAAAATTATAATAATATAATGTTTCTTACTTTACTGCTTTATCACACCCCTCATCGTCTAGCCTGTTTCACCCCACTGCAGGAGAAAAGCCTCTTCACCAAATCTCCATCTCACTCTACCTGCGCTGTCTGCTGCAAAGCAATGCCCCTGTGCATGTATGTACTTAGGTCATCTCTCCATCCTCTGTTTTGTCGCCCCAGTTTTCGTGTCAAGTTTCTTGAACAATATAAAAACACTGTCCTGCAAGGTATTTGGAGCCACGATTTTTAAGGATGAGACCTATTCCTTTTACAGACATATGTATTGGTTTCATTAGGTTGCTGTGGCACTAAGCTTGGGCGATATCACGATATTATCGAATATCGCGATATTAATTTGGAAACGATTTCGATATCGGATGGATTTGGTTTTAATCGATTAAATATCGCGATGTATTTGCTAGCTGAGACATCTTGCACCCCATAGGTTTGGAGTAAAACCAGAAGAATAGGTCATTAGAACACCTCTCTTATGCTATGACTGTCTCTTCTACAACTTTCACTTGGAGTTTGAAGACTGATGTCAAATTTAATTAATCGCGATTATATCGAATATCGCGATATAATGTCGGCGATATATCGTGAATAAAATAAATCGATATCGCCCAAGCTTATGTGGCACAATATGCTGCTGATCAGACCAGACACACAGGGGCAACCCCTTTTGCGCCGTTTGTTTCTACATGTACAACACACAGGACCGACAGCTTTACATGTAAATTGGTAAATGTTTGTCCCATCATGCCCATCCAAAGGAACCAACAATAATAGTTGAGTATCTTGCTTTTATAAGGACACAAGTGTCTAGGTCTGAGCCTGAACCCACACTCTGCTGATCAGAATTACCAGCTCTCGAGTCTAGTGCTCTTAACCAGTCGGCCACGAAACAACACACAGTTAAGCACTCAGCCAGACTACATGTTTACGCATACAGTGCTAACACACATAGGTGTATATACATGTAGGTAAAACCAAAAGGTATATTCTTTATCCCCGATGCAAATTTAACATACATGTGTATAAAAAAAAGAAAAATTAGATTTGCTGTAGAATGTCCTGCTTGCGAGGAACATAATAGTAAAAGGGAGCGTACCTCAAATATAAGCGATTGGTTGTTCTTCTTGAGATAAAAGGCGAATACATATGTGTACATGAGGGTGCTCCTGCACTGGCATAAGACGTCTACGGCTTTCTTAAGGAACTGCACCTCAATCCAAGACATGTTGTGCTGCTGCATGTCTTCCATCTTCTTCATGATCTGTATGTACAGCTACAAGACAAAACTTTCTCTGATAAATGCGTCAAAATATATGTTTACAACAGCCCTTTTTACACTGTTTCTCTCATCCCTAACCCTGTAATACAACCCTAGGGAGACCCCGGGCATTTTTACCCAACGGGTATCTGCAAACTTTCACAATGTGTCCACAGGGTTCCGATTGCACACAAGAATACCCCCATGGTTTCACCACTACCCCTACTCCAGAGCAGGGGTGGCTATTCCCTGGTGTAGGCCCATTTGCCAGGGCAGATCAGGGGGTAAAGCAATCATATGGTGAAAAGGCCGGCCATTATTAATCACAGGCAATTATTTTTGTGACAGGGGCTATACATGTATTCTGTTTTAAATTTGGGGGTGAACAAAGACAAATTTACCAAAGCAGGGCTTTGACCTGTCACCTTCTGGTAAACGAGCATGCACTCTACCAATTGAGCTGTCTCGCCTAATGTTGAGTGGCTCCCTATTTTTTAGGAACTCTGTTTTTCTTGTTTGATTTCCCCAAATATCTTAACATTCTATTAACTGAGCAGCAAGACGGTACTGTCTCTAAAGACCATGTCACACTAAGGCACTTTACAGGCAACCAATTCCAGGCAATCTCCATTAAGAACATTCATTCACATTCCAGTGTTTTCATTATTTTCTTGTGGATGGCCAGTTACGCTAGAAGAATGCATCTTGTTCTGCCGCAGTGTTTCTTGTCCATGCAGTGGAGTTGGCTGCCTCCAAGTTGCCTGTAAAAATTGCTGTGTGACAAGGCCTTAAATCATCGTGACTTCTCACCTTGTTTTCGAAGCGTAAACTTTGCATATGGTTCATGTATCGGTTACAATAAAACAGGTACCTCTCTAACGCTTGCCTCGACCGCTGGAAAAACAAACAGAACAGAAAAGGTAGACGAATCCATACAATCAAAACTGATCAATGTACGACAAAATTCTTTAGAACAAGAAAGTTCTCGCAGACAGTTTGCCTCAATTTAAAGACTCACAGGTTCAAGTATATATCAGGTAAGGTTTGCAGTAGCAACATGTGGAAATCTCTTTCGAGAAGAAGTGGCTGTTGACAACTCAACGTTCCGATCAGTATGCTCTGATCGTCTACAGCAGAATGCTGAACCCTGTTGCTAGATGCTGCTTAAGTACTGCCTTGGAAATTAACTGGTAGTTGGGCTTGGCTCAATGGTGAGCAAAGGCAGGAATAGGAACATGATAAGCTGGGCTTAGCAAAGTAAAGATGTAGGCTGTAGCCTGGACTAAAGGCACAGTCACACAGGCCCTGATAACTGGAAGGATAAAAATGCACGCCCTCGATTGGTTGAATACGTGTGGGCGTATGTTGAGTGGAGCAATTCAACCAATCGAGGGCGTGCATTTTTATCGTTCTCGTTTTCGTTCTCAATATCGGGGCTTGTGTGACCGGGCCTTTAACCTACATTGAAACCCGCTGGGGGTGGGTAGGGAGTGTGTGCTCACTGAACTGAATCAGGTTTAAGTATACAGAGAAAGTGATATTTAGTACTCACTGCTTGGGCATCTCTGGCTTTCTTAGCGTCGTCTTCATCATACCTGTTACAGTTATACCTGGGGGGGGGGGGGAAGTGGAAAGAGATGAAAAGATAGACTAACACATAAGGGAGGTTAAGCTGCACGTTCCGAGTGAACATCAGAAAACTGCGTCGTTAAAATCTCACAGTTCTAGCATACGACAGGTAACCATTTTTCACATCAGGTACGTACGTGTGCGCAGACGTCATACATGTACGTACGTGAGCATGCAGTATGCACAAAGTGGTGACGTCACCCAGCAACAGCACAATTTGTTGACATTCACGTCATGTTTTTGTTCGTGCATAGTGCAGCTACATATGTAAACCTCGCTATTATCTAAATACATTTAACAACCCAAACCTCAAAACCTTCTAAATGATGTTACATTGACATAGCTGCAGCCATTTGCATCTAACAATCAGGGAGATTTTGTACAAGCAATGAGATAACTTGATTCACACTCGGTATAAGGTTCAGGACCCCAAATTATTCAATGGACACCAGATCGGAGGCCAGTGATTTTAGCCGAGGCCAGTGATTCATGACCACACAAGTCCGGTATTATTGTGTCTTTTATCTCAATGTCAGTTCCTCAATGTGTAATATCTTGAATCAAAATAAATTAGATTCAAGTTGACTTTAAAAGTCTAATACACAAACTATCCTAATGAATATTAATTTTGGTCTTACACATATACACCGATGTTTCCCCCGTGCTCTGCCCAAAACATATCACTCAAACTAGACCACAGAGATTGCCCGGTAGCTAGAGGCAACACACATGGGTCAAAACCAAAATTGATATTCTTTACCCTCGATGGAAATTTCTATTACTAAATATCCTGATTAAAGGCAGTGGACACTATTGGTAGTTACTCAAAATAATTATTAGCATAAAACCTTACTTGGTAACGAGTAATGGGGAGAGGTTGGTAGTATAAAACATTGTGAGAAACGGCTCCCTCTGAAGTGGAGTACTTTTCGAGAAAGAAGTAATTTTCCACGAATTTGACTTCGAGACCTCAGATTTAGAATTTGAGGTCTCAAAATCAAGCATCTGAAAGCACACAACTTTGGTGACTAGGGTGTTTTTTCTTTCATTATTATCTTGCAACTTCGATGACTGATTGAGCTCAAATTTTCACAGGTTTGTTATTTTATGTATATGTTGAGAACCCGCAAGTGGGAAGACTGGTCTTTAACAATTACCTATAGTGTCCAGTGCCTTTAAGCTCAGTTTCAAAGAAAGAAAAAATGGAAAATGTTTCTTTACCATGATGACCCGTGTGGCTCCCAAGGCCCGAGACAAACCCAACAGAAGTCAGCCTGTTGACAAAATAAAGGAAAACATGATTGCCACTCAAAAAGTATTGTAATAAAGGTTGCATAAAAGGTCGTCCTACTCTAGAAACGAGTATGGATTCCGTTGTTTGTAATGTGAGAGGAGGCAACCACTGATGCACGACCATAGTTCCATTTTCCAGATACTGTAAATAAGGACCCATTTTACAGTGCATATGTGTGGGGTCCAATTTCATGGCTCTGCTCACCGGAGCAAAGAATCGGCGCTTACAGAAGCAGGAAACTACGCACTTACGTTAAGCGTATATCACAGGTAAGCAGGGAATTTTTGTTACTAGGGAATCCCTTCACTTACACAGCTAGCGCACAAACTTGGCGCTTGCACAGTAGGAGGAGAATGGTGATCGAAAGCACAGACTCCCGCAGTAAGCAGAGCCATGAAATTTGGCACTGTTGTGTGGCCTGTCCATTCGGCTGGGACCGTTAGCCAGGTAATCTATGCATCCAATAGTTAAATTAATATTGATTGCTCTGAGTGATAGGCCTATATGGTTGCAAGGTGACTCCCAAGGTGATCGTTGGAGAGTTGAACTTTCTCGAGGCCAACGCCGATTTCACAAAGCAATAAAACTCATTGCAGGAAAAATTGTCAGTATTACCATAGTAATTTGTATTGCGACATCACACTTTACTTAGCAACTACGATTGATAAGCAGTTAAAGCCATTGGACACTTTCCAAACAGAATTTTTTTTTAAAGTTCACAGATTTACAAATAACTTACAGGGTTTACAGAAGGTAATGGGGAAAGACTTCTCTTGAAATATTATTCCATGAAATGCTTTACTTTTTGAGAAAACATTTGAATTACGGATTTATCTTAAACACATGTCATGACACGGCAAAACATGCAGAAACAAGGGTGGGTTTTCCCGTTATTTTCTCCCGACTCCGATGACCGATTGAGCCTAAATTTTCACAGGTTTGTTAAGTTGTGATACACAAAGTGTGGACCACGGACAATACTGTTTACCGAAAGTGTCCGATGGCTTTAAGATCAATCTTAGCTCTTTGAGAAATGGGCCCCCTGGGCACGCCTTTTCTTTCCGCAGGACTAAAGTGTAGAATGTACAAGGCTTCTCACACATCTCGATGTCAGGGTGAAACAAAATGGAAGCTACTTTGTTGACGTGATATCTTTAGTCTTCGAGAAAGACCCTGCTAGGGTCGAAACGTCAGGCCATAAACTATTTTTTTATATATAGATATCTTACTTTACAGTTTTGGTTGCGACAAACCATGTGGTTGCAGCCGCCGTCCTTCTCAATGGTCACATGACACTTCGGACACTCCTTTGTGTTGGCTGATATCCAGTTTGACGTTTCACTGTCATCATCGCACTTTTTGATCCATTTCCTTAACCACTATAAAAAGTAAACAATCACAACAGAACACTGTCAACATAGGGGCATACAAGTAGATTGGTTCCTGACAATGCTATGCTGATTTATCATGTTTATAGGCCAAGTTATAAATAAAGATAAGTCGTCTGTTACAATTTCAGCTGAAAACAGTGTCTAGTAGCTGAGGAAACAGCATACAAAATATTGTCGCAAACATATGGCTCTCCGTAATTGTTTGCCATTTTGGATCTTTCAACCACAATTCAAAGAGATTACATCACAGCAACCTTGTTTACTTTACCATCATTGAACATAACATGTATGCAATCTTTTTCTTTCCACTATGTCAACTGATGATTAGGCATGGAGGGTAAACATGGACAAAACTACAGCTTTATTACAAATGACATACTCTCAAAAAGGCACTCAAGCCTGAGGAATGTCATTTGTAATAAAGCTGTAGTTTTGTCCATGGTATACTTGGTCAACTGACACTGAATCCATCAATGGTAAAGGAGAGGGTGTATGAGTGCAGTCGACTAAAGTCACCACAGTAATGAATCCTTACCAATAGGTGACATGAGTTGACTACACTCCTACCATTGCCTACCCTTAGGAAGAGGCGGGTACACGTGTAATGTACATGTATCTAGAGAGCAGTCAATTAAAGTCACCTAGGGTAAAGAAAGTGTTAAATCAGAGATTTCACAGGCATACGTAAACTAACCTTGCATTTCACAGGGTCGTGCCAGTTCTCTCCACACACAAAACTGCAGGTATAGAGAAAACAAGTTTTTATCAATACAATACATAATAATAAATAATAATAATAATAATAATAATAATAATAATAATAATAATAATAATAATAATAATAATATAAAGAGACATTTATATAGCACTCTAACACGAGCTACATGTAGCCCAGCGCTTTACAAGAAACTAAACAATAAGTAAATAAATAATGGCACTGATCTTGGGATAACAGACAAAGCAATCAGTCATTGAACAGGAAACTTTTGAGATGTTTCTTGAAAACTGCTGATGAGGGAGACAATTCAAAAGGCGCGGAGCATACAGGCGTAAAAAGCACGATCCCCCAGCAGCGGAATGCACCTTGGAACTGCCAAGAGTGTACTGTCTGAACCAGAGCAAAGGCCGGGTCTTCCAGGTTGGTAAATCATGATGAGACTGGTGAGATATTTAGGAGCGGTATTGTGAAGACATTTGTATACAATGGTGAGAATCTTGAAAACAAGATGATGGAAAAGTGGTGTGACGTGGTCGTATTTACGACACTTAAAAATAATAACATGTAACGCCACTAACATGACTAATAATATTGTGTACCCTTGGTACATGTAGCTGCCAATTTTGATGCTCATGGCTAATGAACATAATCACCCCGTACTTCATACTTCGTACTTCCGTAATCACTACGTACTTGTAGCACATCAAGGAGTAAATCAATCACATGAACCATCTCTGCCTTTACAGGTACCCATTGAATCCTGGGTAAAGTGTAGGCAATTACAGGTAAGTGCTCAAGGACACCGGTGTCAGGACTGGGATTCTAGGGTGGATTTCACAAAGAGCTAAGATGAGTTAGGACGAGTCAACCATACATGTATATGTTTTTAGGATCTCCTAGGACTAGTCCTAAGTTATGACTAGTCCTACATGTAACTCTTTGTGAAATCGACCCCTGGACTCATTAAGGTTTTTTAAACCTGTTTGAAGACTTCCAAGGTCTATTGGCCATGGTTTCTTTTCCCCCAAAATAACTGACAAATATTTTGGCTGGGATAAAACTTACACCCGATAAAATTAGTGAACAGATTTCCAGCCAGGACATGTACATGTGCATGTATGTTATTGTTACGGTTATGAAATCAACTACCCAGCACCCCCACCCCGCAGTTCACTGAGCCACTAAGCCACAAAACTTGTTTGATTAAGGTCGAATACCCTCCCTCCCCCACTCCTGGATTCATAACCCCCTCCCACCCACTATTCTATGACCCTCCTCCCAATAGACCCATTGGGTATGACGTTACCAAAAGGAGGCAGATCATTGGACAATACATGTTGCTGTTCCCTGTGCGTAAAAACTTCAGCGTGAGCTCAGCGTATCTGTAACGTTTTGCATTATGCAAGGGAGAGCTATTGATTTCTTAGACAATACAAAACGCGCATCCGAACACCGCGCGTAACTTTTGGTGTCAACCCTCTTTTGTGCATGTGAGTACGCTGCCCAAGGGGTCTATACTCACCAACACACATGGCCACATTTGCAAGTGACCGGCCGTACTTCTTGATGACTAGCCTTGAACGCATTGGGACAGTCTGGTGCGGAACACCAACGCATCAGTCGATTGCACTCCACAAAGCTATTGGTAATTAGATGCTGGTATTTTAGCTTCACCTTCGCATCTTTTACTAGTTTCCTGGAATCGGAATACAAGAGATCAAATAGTGTATCCTTTTTTTTTTTTTTAGATGGGGGGGGGGGGGTGTGCATTTTTTTCTTACATGTATCAATGTTTGCTGGACCAAACAACTTCAACAAATGTTTGGAAATGTGTGAGACTTGGATAGTCACTGGATAGTCACTGGTTTTCATCATTTCTGTCCACATACATGACAGACACTTACAATACAAACTGTTTGAAATGACAAATCTCCTCTGCAATTCTCTGGTTATTTTGACAATTACATTTATATATTATTCATAGATGTTTTATACCTAATTATATTATTCATCCATTGTTTCAACTGTAATGTAGCGTACAGTGTATCAGGTACATTGTATTATGTGAACAAGTTTTCCCGAAACGGCTTCCAAGTTTTTGCCCAAACTACAGGGTACGTATTCCCTTTAAAGGCAGTGGACACTGTTGGTAACTGCTCAAAATAATTACATACTACATGTAGCATTTATAAAACCTAATAGAGCAATACAGAGCTGTTGATAGTAAAAAACATTGTGAGAAACGGCTCCCTCTGAAGTAACGTAGTTTTCGAGAAAGAAGTAATTTTCCACGAATTTGATTTTGAGACCCCAGAATTAGATTTGGAGGTCTCAAAATCAAGCATCTGAGCACACAATTTTGTGCGACTAGGTTGTTTTTTTCTTTCATTACTACATGTATCTCGCAACTTCAAAGACCAATGGAGCTCAACTTTTCACAGGTTTGTCATTTTATGCATGTTGAGATACACCAAGTGAGAAGACTGGTCTTTGACAATTACCAATAGTATCCAGTGTCTTTAACACACAGAGAAAACAAACTTACATAACAGTGTAATCGTCAACAAGAATGTCGCAACTATGAGCTGCACATGATATCGTCTGAAAGTCAAACACAAAAATGGTTACATTGTAGGTTACATACATGTACGTGTACAGTTAGTACGGGAACATTATGAAAAGGTTTCACCGTCAGTCCATCACAGAACCCCAGGCTCAAACATCGTCAAGGATGCTATTACCATCCTCAATTACAAATTCCTCTGACATGTTCAAGGTCAAATTACTGCAGTGTGCATGCAAATACAAGCAACAATTATGTGGTTGGAATCGCTATCAGTATGCAGTACATGTACAAATGTATGGTGTACTGTATTCATTAAAATACATAATCATGTAGGCCTAGTCATTCAGACATGTTTAATTCATTTTCAGTTGAGTTTAGCATTATTTCTTTGGACACCACGCACTGCTGTGTCATCACAATAAGGACTCAAATTTCTGTGAAAAAAATCCACGAGACAGTAGGAATTATAATCACTATTGAACAGAAAACAAAACGATACCGTTACACAGGTTGAGGGCAGTTCCATGGAAATGTAAACCTCCATGCCAAAAGTTTAACATGGCACAAATGTAACAAATGAGGCATCATTTTGTAGCTAATTGTATGAATTTTAATCAAATATAATTTGTAACTAAAAATATTCAGCGGCTCAAGTGCTATTTTCGACGGAAAAAGTACTTTAAAAATAGTGAAATTGGATCAAAAATAGTGTTTTGTAACTTTCCACGAGTTTGATTTTGAGACCTCAGATTTAAAATTTGAGGTCTCGAAATCAATCATCTAAACACACACAACTTCGTGTGACAAGGATGTTTTTTCTTTCATTATTATTTCGCAACTTCGACGACCAATTGAGCTCAAATTTTCACAGGTTTGTTATCTTATATGCACGTTGAGATATATGTACACCCAAGTGCCAAGTGAGAACACTGGTCTTTGACAATTACCAAAATAGAGTCCAGTGTCTTTAAAGAAACATGTTGCCTTGGATCGGTCGAGTTGGTCTTTGAAAAGCGTTCGTAACCATTTTTTTATAAAATGCATATAGGTAGAAAGATGCTGTAAAAGTAGCATACAATAATCCACACAAACATGCCTCGAAATTGAACGGTTTTCATTTTACCTCGTCGACTATTACGGTCGGCCATTTATGGGAGTCAAGTTTTTGACTCCCATAAATGGCCGACCGTGTTAGTTCGCACAGTAAAAGGAAAACCACGCAATTTCGAGGCAAACTTGTGTGGATCACTGTATTCTACTTTTAAAACATCTTTCCAACCATACCTATGCATTTGAATTTTTTTTTTTTACAAACGCTTTTTATAGACCAACTCGTCCGAACAAAGGCAACGTGTTCCTTTAAGTAAAAATACTCTAAATGGCTCACTCGGGCTACATGTAGCAGAAACCTGTCCTAGGAACCTACTTACCTGCCCCATTCCTTCTTCCATGATCTTCGTTGTGAGATACTCCGTCCAGCAGTCCATACAGAATCTATGACCGCATTCTAACCCCGTCATAGTCTGTGCAAAGAACAGCTCAAGTTAAAACATTGTAGTCAAAAATTGGGTTCCTGGTTCCCCCGCATAACCGCAGCTAACGATTTTTAAAAACAAGAGTTCTGTACTTTGTAAAATACATACATTGGTCTACGTACATGTATTGTGTGCATTTGCTGAGAGTGAAACCTGGGACTGATTTCACAAAGAGCTAAGATGGACTTTTAACTGCAAATCAATCGTAGTTGCTATAATGTACATGTAAAGTGTAATGTAACAATACAAATTTCTATGGCAATAGTGAAAATTTGCCTTGCAATGAATTTTATTGCTTTGTCAAATCTGCCCCAGGTCCGATTCAGAACCAAGTTCATTTTCAGATCCAGAACCGAGTCCAACATTTCTGGAACCCTCCAAGATTTATAAGCTACATTTAAAGTGTCCATTCAATTATCCAGGTCAGTTTGAAAGTTAAAATTGTTTGGAACATGTGGGTTCCGCGTTGTGCAAGAATGCTCGAGCTACAATACCTTGTAATCGTAAAAACTTACAGTGCTAATAACGTTCCTGCAGCAGATCTCACAGGGTTCTAAGACGGGTCCAGATGACCTTGTTGCCACCTAGAAGTAAACAATGTGCAACACCAATGTACACATGTATGATGATCAATGTTAGTGTACATTGTATGATGATACAGGGCTTGAGCTTCATGAACTTTGGGGGAAACAAACAAGACCACAGGGCCTGCACATCTCGGCCCAATTTCATAGAGCTGCTAAGCACAACAATTTGCTTAGCATGAGATTTCTTCCTTGATAAAAACAGGACAACCAACCAAATTTACACCAAACTTACACATGATTTTTTCCGGATAAGCAAACAACAGCTGAATACCAGTAACACGCAATATGCAACAAATGGAAATTTGGTTGGTAATCCTGTTTTTATCAAGGAAGAAATTTCATGCTTAGCAAATTTTCGTGTTTTCGGTTGACAAACTTTGCCTAGTCCGAGGGTATCATGTAGAATACAATCAGCAAATTAATTTTATCTGTCCTCAAATTTTGAAGATTTATACACATCTCATCATGTTTCCTAAAATAACTAGGCCTATTCGACTGTTTATTCGTACACAGATCTTCTTTCTTAAACCAAAATCCACTGGTCTTGGCCTTGCTGCCCCTTCAAAATTTTCCCATACACCCACATGTGCACATTGTAGACTTTAAGATTTTCCAGCAGAAGTGCCCTCTGCAAAATGAAAATGGCCCAAGTCGCACTTTAAAAGATGACGTTCCAGGCATGTGAATGTCTGCAGACAAATGCAATGTACACTGTAGATGTACTTCATTTTGTTAACCCAATGTCATGAATGACGTTTCCTTCCATGCCACACTTTTGTGCAAATCAATGTGGAATTTCCCAATGATGGGACATGAGAGAACACAAAAGGACTCAGTCTTGGGTCAGAGTCACAGTGGACATAGCCTGAACGTCTGACGTCATTCTTCGAGGCTCGTGAATAACGCCAGAGACCGGCCACAAACCGGCGTGTGGTTTGACCTTTGACCTCTCATAGAGATACACTCAACATTCTGCACCAACATTGCCAAGCAAGTACCGTATCCACCATGCATGTACTGTATACATACTACCACACACGTGGACACACACGTGCAGACGACCGAAAGTAATTAGCTTTCCATATCTGTGTTTTGATTGGCCAACCGAGGTGAGTCAGACCAATCAAAACAAACCCAGCTACGGTAGCTTTCAGTCACTGCATTTATCCAATGGTATCATTATACCCAATGGAATCACTGGATCTGAATAGCTGGTACCTGTCTTTATCCTTGCGGATAAAGACAGGGGCCCAGTCTACAGTGGACATCCCTTCCTTACCCTGTTTGAGTGCCTTCCTGGTGTTTTCTTGTATGGACTGACGACATGTGCCTCGCTGAACAGCTTATCCTGGTCTTCACTGTAGAACCTCTCCATTAGCTTCTCTTTGTCCCATTTGAAATGGTTCAGAAGAATTCTGGTGACCGTTGCAGGAATCTGCAATGTAGAAAAGGTAAAGGGGAAATAAAATTAGAAGAAAATTGTGTTTTAAAAGTTGTGCTGACTAGTACAAAAGAAAAATTCACGAGTAATTGTTCCATATGAGGCATACACTGTATCTATGGGTAAAACCTAAAAATGTATAGGCAATGTTCTTAAAAATACTTTACAAAAACTGTTCCGTTGAGTCACAAACAATTAAAACTGCACCAGGACCCAATTTCTTGGCGCTGCATCAGCATGTTACATGTGCATGTATCAAAATGGCATTACTGTACATGTGTACATATATATACATACGTGTAACTGTTTGCCTCTGGAGTTGGAGGTCCCTGGTTCAAATCCCAGGTGAGGTCTACAATTTTGTTGTTACAACTTAGATTTCAAAATTTGTTGAGGGACGGAAAGTTATTAGTAGGGTTTTCCAGGATATTTTAACTGACCGAGTTGGTCTAGTTACTAAACTCGTTTTTTACTGCACACAAGTCTCCTTGCACTGCTAACGATAAATTGTGCATGAAAAGTCTACTTACATGTACATGTACATGTAAACCTTCTGGTGCTTAAATATGAACATGAATGAAGTTACAATGTAAATATACATGGTGAACACGTCAGCTGACCGCCTGACTTTCTTGTTTAAAAATCTGTGTAATATGCAGCTTCCCCGCTAACATGTACTTTTAAAGGAAATTTTTCTGCTATAAAATATTTAATTAGCACCAAAGTTTGCTTTTTAAAAGTTAAGCAGCACTAGGAATTGAGCCCCAGGCAATCAGGCGAGTCATGTGGCAATCAACTTGCCCTCACTGCCCTCACTGCCCCCCCCCCCAAAAAAAAGCGAACACAAGAAAATCAGTTAGATTCATAACTTTTAAGTTAAAAAATGCTCTGTACAGGTGTAATGTTGTACGGAACATTTTACGCTTCCACAGGAACAAGGAAGGAAGCTACAAAATATGCACACTGTACACTGTGTGTGTAGCTTCAGGTGAAATCTTTTTTAAAAGCAAAATAATTACTATTCTTGGGGGAGAAGTCAATGCAATACATGTACCTTGGCAGGAAATTGATAATTTCATTTGAGCCGGGCTCAAAATTAACATTGGACTGCAGGCCCCAGACATGCCAGACCAGTAATTTAAGTTGCAAGCTAAACAGACACAGGACCAGACAAGTACAGCAGCTTGCTGAAGCCCGAGTTGGATATGTGACGCAGAAGCGCTATATTTTTTCGGACTTCACAAGCGTACATGATAACGAGTTTATCTTCCAGTCTCACGTGCAAAGCGCAAGTTTAAAATTTCAGAATGCTTTTCGCGACACACAGCAATGGAGCGCACAAATTTTATAATGTAATTTTTTGCACTGTCCGTATACAGAGCGCGACGCATTAACCAGTTAACACTCACAATACGCTTTGTGCAATAAATACAGAGGAAGTATGTTTTTATACCACCCTCCAATTCGAGCATCTGATTGGTGGATTAGCAGTGTGTACTGGAAGATATAATTTGTACGTGTTTACCCTAAGAGGAAGAAATGGTACATGATAATAGTCATCTTGCTCTGTGTTGTACATGTACTATAACCTTCACTACATGTATTTTACATTGTAAATTACATTTTATGTATTACATTGTCATGATTGTATTTCACTTTGTATTACATTTATCATACAATGCAATTATGCAATACACTCTGTGTTTATGGTGCACAGTCCTAGTGTTGCAGTTAAATGTTAGTGAACTGCACAAGTGTACACACAATGTACACACAATGTACACAATGTAAAAAGTGCATTTACATGGTAAATACATGTAGTCATTCTCCATATAAAGTCATTCCCCAGTTTATACCCACACATGCCACACAGTGTATGGTGTACATGTTTGTACATGCATTTTGCATTTGTATGTATGCATGTACCTACATGTACATGTACATGTACGTGTACATATAGTAGTACACCAGTGCAGAGGTACAATACATGTTTATGTGAAGTGTACTTGTTGTAGGCCTAATGACTTGGTATTTGGGATACAACAAGTAAAATCCTGGTAAACTTGTCTTAAAAAAACAAAAACAAAAAAACACATTTTACACACAGTTACAATGCAGGTCTGATACTTCACGGAGGCATCGGAGGCGATTGCCTCCGTGTCCCCTGGTCATTGCCTTGGTGCCCTTGAAATGCTCCAGTACAAATTTGCAATTTCATCATAGGGTGCCCTTTACCAAGATGAAAATGCCTTGGTGCCCTTACCCTTTCAAAAACGAAGCATACAGCCCTGCAATGTACAATGTACTTGTAGTACAAAGTACAAATTTTCTATGATCAGGATTTTCAGAAGCAATAAAGTACATGTACCATCAGTCCTTTTAGATGACAAGCTTTTCGCACACAAAAATATGTGAGTGGCACATTTACATTTTATAACAACATTTGTATCAAAATACTTCTTATGGACGCATAAGTCACTTGCATTTATAAACAAAACAAAACATGTACAATCTGTAGGCATACATGTATGTATGCATTATGTGCATGGAGGATGTGATGTGTACATAATAGATGTTAAATTTGCATCGGGGATAAAGAATATTAATTTTGGTTTTTACCCATACACCGATGTGTGTTAGCACTGTATACTCAGTACTTTCCCGAGTCCTGTGAAAAAAATATCACAGGCATGTTACTCGGGTGGGATTCGAACCCACGACCCTTGCAATTCTAGAGCAGTGTCTTACCAACTAGACTACCGAGGTTGCCCGGCAGCTAGAGGCAGTTCGAATCCTATGTACATGTAGGTCTACACACACCATGTACATTACATGTGAAGTGATGTAAAAAAGAAAGGAAAAAAAAGAAAAAAAAAGGGTTACATATGTCAGATTATAAATTCATTGCAAGACAAATTTTCAGTATCGACATATATTGTGACATCACACTTTAGTTAGCAACTACGATTAATTTGCAATTACGATCAATCTTACATCTTTGTGAATGTGAATTCGGCCCCTGCACACATCGGCCGATCGCGCCAAACAATTCCTGCACAATCGGCCTATCGCGCAAAACCATTCCTGCACAATTGGCCAATCGCGCAAAACCATTCAAACCGACAGAACTGCTGACAGTTGTAGTCTGTAAATTGAAAGCAATGTAAAAATTACAGGGCAGTGACATCAAAATGTCATCAACATCAAAATGATTACTAAAATGGTCAGGTCGGATCGGACTCGGACGTACACAAATAAAACAAAACGTACAGACAAAATAAAATAAAACAACCCCGATCCCACTCCCGTGTGACAAAATACCGCACGATTTTAAGGTTTTATGTTTAATGTTTCCTTTTTTTCTAAAATGTTTTCACATTTGATATAAAGCATTAGAAAATACACATTTTCTTACGAGAAAATACGTCGTTGATCCATGGTTGATCTAGTACAGTAGTAGTTCTAGTATTGCACTAGCAATCTGTTAATTGCGCTACTCAATCTCGAGATTGCACAACAGATGTTTTATTGAGCTACGTACGCCGACGGTATGCGCTTCGCCCTCGCATTTGCGCCGCCTGGAAATGCGCGAAAACTCGCACGTGACACGTCGAGTCTTGTCTCAATGCGTTTATTGCTGGTTCGCGTAGATTTTACCAATAGAGGGCGTTTAATATCACGCTAGTGCATCGTTCCAAAGCGACCTCTAGCGTTCAATGTTTCTTTTATTTATTGTCGCACGCAAAGTAACAACGACTGACGTGAAATCTGCTTTTGTGTTATAAATAAAATACACTGCAATGATCGAAGAGGAGCGCTGTCGATCGCGCACCTGAAAACAGCCCCAGGAGCGCGGTAGGAGCGCGAGCGCGCTCCTCAAAAAAGAAGGTCTGGATACAGGTCAAGAGTGTACATGGTCGGGGTTGGGGGGGGGGGATAAACAAAGATTAAATTTTCTAAAAGTATCAGCGTCCAACATAATACACACATACATGTACATGTATGTACATTTGTACACATACTGTACATGCGTCGTGTACAGGTTGGCCTTATTACATTTATTGGGGTGTTCATGTACCCCGTATGTATACATGTACTGTACATGTACAGACTAGTATCACTGTCTCACAAAATTGTTCATCTACATGTATTGTAGTCATGGTACAGAACTGTACTTAGATTGGTCTGGCCAAACTATCTTGCCTTGCTATTGTGACAGCAAATATTTTGACTGAACAGTTGTGCACACTGAATGCTAAATAATATTTGAGCAGTACATTAATTATTTTTGAATAGCAACCATGGCAACAAAACTGATACATTTGGTATAGCATTTTGCTAACTGTGTACAAACATGCACAAAGGGAATCGGTCCCCACAGAACAAGTCTCTTGAAAGTACAGTCTTTTTTACACGGCAAACTTTGTATATATGCTTGTGCGATCTTAAAAAACATGGGCCATCTTCGAAGATTGTGCAAAGTGCTCTCTAGCGTTCGCTGTCTCTTGTAGCGTACAGTCCATTTATTGGGAAATGTTTGGAAAACATGGGTCTGTGCTCTCTTTGTGTGACAATAAAAGCTATAAAACTTTGTTTTTCGAAAAAAATCTTAACACTGAAAAAAAGGAAGCAATGTTATATTTATTACTGTGATAACAAAATTACAATCTCTATTACTGCATTGTTCTTAATGCACAAGGAAGCCACTGTAGTTCAACTGTAAGATCATGAATGTCAAATTTTGTTTTTTTAATGATAAGTCTTATAATATTATCATGGTGGTTCAGAAATATAAGAATTTGGGCTTGCATTTTAAATACAATCATTATTTTTTTCTTATTTATAATATTGGACAAAAGAGTGCTCTATATACAATGATATACAGGGGGCAGAGTCACTACAGTATTGTTTCTTGAATTGTTCTACTGTAATTCAATTTGCAAAATGTTGTGTATTACATTATACTTTTAACTGAAATGTACTGAAATAAAAGTTCCACCAGTAGGCCTAGTAAGTTTCATGATGTCCCCAATTTTTCTCATGTGCCCCCGGTGTGTATTTGCAATGACATGACAGTATACATGTAGACTCTCTTTTTTAACGGACTGAAAAAGTAGTTTCTAGTTTAGCAAAGAACAATCCTTCGCAATAGGAAGAACTACATGTACATACATATATAGGATTTGAGGCATTGAATGGTGAGGTATCAATATATATTTTTGGTTTGCGGTAACACCATGTGTGTATCTACTTGCCAGGTAGAGTTGTTCTTAGGGAACTGTCTTGCTTTATTCTACTGCCGTGGAGTAGATAATCGGAGGGTCGGGAGACTTCTCAGTTCTGAAAAGAACTGTCCTGTTTATTAACTATTACCAGGGCGGATGGTATAGAAATTAGACTGGACTACTACTTTAGCTTATAGGATCGTAATTAACTGTACTGCCGCGGAGTCAGTTCTGAAATTGGTCTCAACGTTTCGACTAGCTTGCTCTAGTCATCGTCAGGAGACTACATACATGTATAATAAATAGTAAACGTGCGGGTATAGTACAACCATACATGTGAAACCTCTTTTGTTTGAGTGTTGGCTCTGAAGGTTTAACATATCACCTTGGGAAATTTGTGCCGTTTCGCTCCGGGTTCTGGGAAGTTTTTGTAATTTTTCTTCAAAATATTTCCTCAAATGGTGTTTTGAGTGTTATGAAAGGATGCATTAGACATTGAGGATCAAGCTCATGTCCTTAGAATCTGTCTGATTTTCCAAAGTGGTAAAAAGTGAGCAAATCTGGTGTCTAGCTGTCAAAATTGTATGTGTTGGACCAAATTCCCGTTCGAAAGTAGCTCGTAACCCTCCGGCTAAATAGACTAAATAGGCGTATTTGTTTACATGTAGCTACTGTACAATATAATTTTAAAAAATAGAGGACAACTTCAAGACAGAACTACGAGACTGAAAATATCAATTGAAAGTTTACCTTTCCCTTTCCTCATTTGCCAATGTTTGTTGTGGCTCTCAATTAGTGCTGGGCGAATAGTGAAATTTTGATATTCGGATACCGCTGGCCAACTATCCGAAATTAACCGGATATTCGAATAGTTTTTTCGCCGCTGTTCGTTTGTGAATGAGATTGTATGGGCGGATTGATATTAGTTTTAGACAGTGTCACTCGGTTCATTCATAAAAATAACCGGATCTAATTTAAAGATGGCGATTTGCTTTTTTCGTTTGGTCGTGATTGACTCTACGTGAAGGAAAACTTTCGTAATATTTACACAAATTACGTCAGAAATGTCATTGTTTTAACTCTTAACGGAGGTGAGCATAGTTAAATACTTTATTTATGCTATTTTATGCTGTCTTAATAGAAGTTTCATAAGGATTCAGACAAGAGATTCCTATCAGTTGTCGCCCGACGTCCGCGGATATTCAGATATTAAAAGAATATCCGGTTACTTGGTTGTCATTACAGAACTATCCGGTTTATAAATAGGTATTCGCGCCCTATGCGGATATCCGGTGAAGAAAAAAAAGGCATTCGCGGTTACGGATAGGAAAACCTTTTCGCCATTAACCGGATATTCAAATTATTCGCCCAGGCCTACTCTCAATTATTCTGGCGGATAATAGTGTGTGTGAACTCAGCTCAGTAGAATAAGACTAAGAGTCTGACATAAAAAGCTCTGACTGAGCTGATTCAGATTCACATATTCAAAGTTCAATGATCTTGTGAATACAAAGTCACAATGACAACATACAAATGTATGGCACCAAACAAATAAGTCAAACATTTTTCACAGTTTAAATTCTTAGAATTAGATTAGGCCTAGTACGTACAGAATGAACAGTCACTACTGCGCATGCAGTGATTTTTTTTGCCTTTGTAAATATAAATTAGATAGAGTAGTAATAATAATTAATAGATAAAACTAAAAGAACACAATTGACAAGTTTAACCCGCTAACAATCATGACAATGTAAGAATGTTGGTGTTGCCAAAAAATAATATAAATTTTCAAAATCGTTTCAGCAAGGAAGGTCAGACAGGTGAGCAGATAATTTTGAACCTAAATGAGTAATGTTGAAAAGTGCACAACACAAGGGTATGATGTATACTACTCCTAGCTAGTAATGTAGCCTTGTTGTACACATTTTCAGGAAAAATGTTGACGATTTCAAAATGCTTCACACAGACACTACTGACTGTACTTCTATTACTTTCGTTCTAATCTGTTTTTGTAACTTTCAAATTCAAGTCAAGTGTTTCCACTTGACTTTCTTAATTCTATTTCTAAATAGTAATTAATATATCGTAGGAGGTCCTGTTTTCGAGGTGTCCCTAAAATCGTGGCATGTCTTTTACCTCTCTGTGCGCGATGTAAATAGTCCCTAGATAAAAATTGTGTGGTTTTATTTGCCAAGCAAAGAGTCTCCTCTCCCTTGACCAAAACTTAGAAACACGTACATGTAAGGCTCCAATGGATATTTGCACTTGTAAATGCAAAAAGTTTGGTATTTTAGGCATTTCTACAAGGTACAAAAATATGTCATAATGTTGAGGCCATATAAAAATATTTGCCCACCGAAAAAGTTTCATCAAACACTATTTCAATTCACAATTCATGATGATCAAATGATGTGACTGAATTTTTTGCTGAGCATTCTGGAAAAAAAATACAGAGGCTTAAAGAAGCCATGTGCCTTATATCATTTTCTAATATTTTTTGAGATTTTTTTTTAACCCTCCGATCAATATTATTATTAATATTAAAATTTAAACAATCAGCTTGTTGATTCAATTATCACTGTTTATTTATAGGCTTTACATGTATTATAAATTTTAAGAGAAAAAAAAGGGGGAAAAAATAACTAAAAATTGAAAGCCAATGATTATTCACACTTTTTATTAAATTATTTATTTTTGTTATTTTTTGCAAATTACCATGGTAATTTTAAAATATCATAAAAAAATATTTTGAATAAAACTAAGACAACTGCTGGCTATAGAGGCATACACAGAGTCTCAAAGAACACTTGTAGTCACTGTAGATGTTTCTTCCATGTATGGCCTTACTGGTAAACCATGCTTTCTTGTTTGCCGTGAAAACAGGAAAAACTCAAAACAAATGGGGCCAGTTCCAGTTGAAGTCATCGAAGATCGGTGTGTAGTGTGAACATTTCAATGTCCATCAAGTTTTAAAATATGTTTGCATACTTCATATTAACAAAAAAGGTAATTAGGGCATCAGTTGATATAAGGCATCATTATTGTTTTCCCAATTCAAAGAAAAAGGCATAATATTTAATAGCGTGAAAACTGGTAAGGGGAGGATATAATTATAAAATAAAATAATATTTATGAATTCATCATGTCTCATAATTTGAATTAAAACAGCAACAAATAACACCATACTAAAAAAATAGTATATTGTGGTTGTTATGCTGTTTGCATTTAGTTACATTCAATCAATCACTCACTTCAACAACAGCATTTACTTCTCGAATTGTGTCTACCATGAGTTGTACATTGTCGTCGGGAGTTAAAACTTCATAGTGAAAATCATCGTCTTGCTGATCGCGGTGCGAAGAACCTTCTTCATCTTCCATCTCAAAATGTCCCTCAAAATCACTCGAACCAATATCATCCTCTTCCTCCTCTTCTTCACCAATCATATATCCCTCCTCCTCATCCATTGTGTTTTCTGAAGACACCTAACAGAGTAGAAGAAGTCACAAAATGTCCATTTAACTTTCCTTAAATTGTGTGAAATTTTGCTCGCCCTTGTCGTTCCACACTGTACACTCTTTTTAGCAATGTTATGATCATGATCATTACGTCACGCATCCTCGTATAATCATTTAAGTATTTGTCGGTAACATAAAAACAACATTTGTCTCTTAAAAACATTTTGACATTAGTTTAAAAACCTCTGACTAAATCAAGAAAATTATTAGTACAGAAAAGGTTATTTTATTTTATTTTAAATTACTTATTATACTTATAATTTAAAATAATTATAGCAATTCCTGTTTAGCGGTAACTAGTAGCCGTTTTATGACCAGTTAAAAATAATGTGATGTTCCAGACAGATATTTTATAGAGGTGTTTTGACCTAATTAGCATTTTGGCAACTGAAAAGATTAACTTATAACTACTTGAACAATGTATTCATAATTTAAAAAAAAACAAGCATTTTGAATTTTTGCAAAGTTTGAAACAATGAAAACAACTTTTAGTTTAGGCCTCACCGCTCCTTATTTCCCCTTGGAATGAGAACAGCAAGTGTGTTTTTTACATCGCTTTTTCGCTGGTATACGCGCAATGCTCAGCGCAATTTTAGTTGTGCCAACAAATTTACCCGTGAACCAGTTGTAGGCCGGTAATTTTTTGGAAGGTCATAGGTCATTCATTTCGTTAACTCCGTTTTGCACGGCATCCCCGGTAGAAAGATCGAACCGAACGAAGTTACAAAAATCGAAAATAAAACATGTTTCGTCGGGTAGTATCCAGCATTGTTTCAAACACAAGAACAGCACTAACTGTACAGGCCATTCGGCCTCTTGGTAAGTATTTTTTGGGGTGAAGTTTGACCAACTAAAAACATGACACAATTCGTCATGACCGATCCGTCCGGCGTCCACACCGCCATGACCGCGCGCGCCGCGCAACGGTAAAAAAAAAGTAACACGAAAGGTAGTTGCGATAATCGTAACCCTCCATCCTCCTGACGGTCGGAGACCGGAGGGTTACGACACAAGACTGATATTATCGGTGTAACTAGCAGTTTTGACCAGTTTTTGCCAGACTCGTGATCAGATTCGTCCTTTTTTTCCACTTTCCAAAATCATGACAGACATTCTAAACACATGGAGTTGATCTTTATTGTATGACAACGTCATCTGGAACCCTTAAAACAACATCATGAAAGTATTTGGCAGAAAAAACGACAAAAACTTACCAAAAGACTGACCGAATATATCCATAATCCATAGCGGGGCCAACTAGTGATTTTGAACGTCGCACTTGCTTGGCAACAACCAATCAGCGTGACCCAACCAAACACGCATCTGGACGAGCCATGGCTGTCGTATGCGTATCGGCCATTCCAGCTTGCAAACTCACCGCCTGTGTGTGTAAGCACCGATTGGTGGAGAGCGCTTCACGTGGGGGTGTTTAAATGCTTGTTAATGACCAGTAATTACAATTGTATGACCGGCTGGCTCGCGTATCAGGCGCGCAAGATTATCACATGGAGCGTAACTCATAGCTATTAGTAACAGCGCATAATCTATTTTTAAGCGCGCACGTAATCTATTTTTAAGCGTTCGCGTGTACACATAACCCACGCGCAAAAGACTCTTCACAAAGGAAAAATTTAAATCTCAAATTTTCAATTGTCAAAGTGTCTGTAATTGTATTTGTTTTAACGTTTTTTAACAAAAGGGCATTTATGAATGGGAATAAATGAGTAGTGACTCGTTCTAAAACATCCGTCTATAAATACCTCAGGCAGTTTCGCTATTCCTATTCCTTGAGAGCACGTCACGTGGGGGTGTTTAAACGGCTGATAAAGACACAGCGAGAGCTGTTTAAGACCAGCTGGCTTCGCGTGTTGAGAGCGCAAGCTCATGTACTTGGAGTAACTTTTGTGAAACGCAATTCGTAGCTATTAGTAGCAACACAAAATGTGTGTGCACACGCGCGTATTCACACCACCACAGAACGTACACAAAACATCTTGGCAAAAGATTTTGAAAATTTGAAAAGCTTTGTTTGTTGGGCGCGTAAGCTTATGTACGCCAATTTAAATTACGCGGAACGCAACTCACAGCTATTATTAACAACGGCCAATCACGGCATGCAGAACATACACACTTGTTATAATTAAGGGAATACACACAATGACATGGTGTTACCGCAAACCAAATATAGTTGAAAATATTTTATTAAACAAAACAAATTTTTTGTTTTACCACAGCTGCATCACAGAGTAGGAGTTACTCATCAAAGAAGGAAGAGACAGATGAGCAATTTGATGCCCGATGGGAGGCATACTTCAACCGTCCGGAGATTGATGATTGGGAACTCAGACGAGGCCTGAATGAGCTCCATGGTCACGACCTTGTCCCCGAGCCTAAGATAGTAGCCGCTGCTCTGCGGGCGTGTAGGCGCCTCAACGATACTGCCATGGCAGTGCGTATCTTGGAAGCAGTAAAGGTAATTGTTTTTGTTTTTATCCCAAACAATTGCTTGCAAAGCAATTATTAATCTACCAGCTGGTCCAGACAGGCGCTCCAAAGTCTTGCTTTAGGTTTGACTCATGACAAGACCAACGTCTGAAATCAAGACACTCTAGAGTAGTTCTGATTGACTGCAACAGTCAATCTTTTGACTTTCAGCACGTCCAGTTTTGCTCCTAACTATTTCACATGGTTCAACAGAGTGCCTGTCTTAAAGGGGTGTAGTTCATTTGTATAAATCTTTCAAATTGGTAGCCTCATTGGCAGCTTATCTTCATTCTTCATAAGTCATGTTTGTTGAGGATAACTCCGCATCGACTGAATGAACGTTAGCTGAACAAAAAAGGCAAGACCAAAGGAAAGTGCCTTTAAAAATAAAGACGGCCTTGCCCTCTTTTATGTTTTATTATTCCTTGCTATAGAAAATTTATGAAATGTTTTGATTTGAATTTTCAGGACAAAGCTGGAAGCCACAAAAATATCTACCCTTACATGCTTCAAGAACTCCGCCCAACTTTGGATGAGCTCAGCATTAGCACACCAGAGGAGCTGGGATTAGACAAGCCACTAGCAGAGAAGATTATGTAAAGTAAGTTAAATAAATATTATTCTTACCGCCAAATTTTGCATTCATAAATACCTCAGACAGTTTCGCTATTCCTATTGGTGGAGAGCGCATCACGTGGGTGTGTATAAACCTTTGTTAATGACCAGTTGAAACATGGGCATGACACGCGAGCTTGCATCTGTGCTTATAAGACAGTTTCTTCATTCCTATTGGTCGAGAGCAACGGCCGAGACAGTTGTGCCACATCACGCGATACGCGCGACGTGCACAGCATTCCCTTACAAGGAGTTGTTTACCCGAGGGCCTTGACTGGGCCTTACCATGTCATAGCTTGAGGGGTGTTGTGTTGAAAGAAATCATTGAAAAATATAATTTTTGCATTTATTTAAGTTTTTGACCATAAGTGTTGATGTTTTTTGACCGAAAAGGTATTTATAAATGGGAATCAAAGTGTGTTGAATCGGTTTCCAACTGGTGGTTTAAACCCGCCGAGGCCTGGTTCTTGACAAATTACCTCGACTTCATCTCGGTAAAATTATCAAGAACCAGGCCTCGTTGGGATTAAACCACTAGTTGAAAACCTCTTCACCACACATTGATTACCTTATTTACGATCACCATTCTCCACTAGATGTAGCTCTGTAAGTAAAGAATGCCTACATGTAGTAGCGTGGAGTTCGCCTGCGCTCAAGCAAACAAATTCCCTGCTAACTTGTGAAATCTGCTTAACGTAAGCGCGGAATTGCCTGCTTCTGCAAGCCCCAATTCTTTGCTTACGGTAAGCAGAGCCATGAAAATGAGTTCTGATTTTCGTTATTGTATGAGAGAGGAACATGTCTTTGATAAAGACATTTTGCACAAGTCCATCTGTTCATTGTTTGCAGTGCCTTTTGACCGAGGTTCTCTGTTGACATGCCCACCGCAAACACGCACAGTTTGTAAGGCTGCATGTTGCGTAAGAGTTGTGCGCATTCTTGCATCTTCCAAAAAGGACTGACTATTAGTCAGTAGACAATATTTTATAATGCCAAGCAAACTGATGCTTCATAGAGTGACAGCCTCGGTGCCCCTGGAAATTATCCAGTAAAAAATACCTAGCTACATGTAAAGACCCCTTGCATAACTTTAAAGCCATTGGACACTTTCGGTAAACAGTATTGCCCAAGGCCCAAACTTTGTGTATCACAACTTATATATAAAATAACAAACCTGTGAAAATTAAGGCTCAATCGGTCGTCGGAGTCGGGAGAAAATAGCAGAAAAACCCACCCTTGTTTCCGCACGTTTCGCCGTGTCATGACATGTGTTTAAAATAAATCCGTAATTCTCGCTATCGAGTATTGATAATTGTTTTAATGTTTTCTCAAAAAGTAAAGCATTTCATGGAATAATATTTCAAGAGAAGTCTTTCACCATTACCTTCTGTAAACCCTGTAAGTTATTTGTAAATCTGTGCACTTTTATTTGTTTTTCTGTTCCGAAAGTGTATAATGGCTTTAAATGATACAGGGACGCTGAGGTCATGCGCATGTTTTTACTCACAAAGACAGCTATTGTCCAATGATTTGCCTCCTTTGGTCGCAGAACGGGAATTTTATTTTGTCTCGGTGAGGGCTCTCTTTGAGAGTGTGACATCATATGCAAGGGGTATGTGTTCGTTGTTATACAAGCAGCGAGTTTATACAGTCCAATCAACTACTACTATTTAATGTTCTTGTTTGTCTTTTTTTATTTTCTCCAATTCCAGCAATCCATCTTGACTTCCTGACCCCACATTACTTCTCATCGCTTGGGATTCTTCTGGACTTTCTCTCACAATGAAGGAGGGCACGGTGTATCTGACTCACTATTGCCTACTTTGACTATTGCCTACATTTTCACCTAACACGCATGTAATGCATTGTATTTGAAAATGCCCAGTGAAATAAACAACATCAATTGGTAGCTAATTGTCCATTTCCCCCTGCAATTTCTGTTGTAACAAATTCAGTGGATGAACAATGCCCTTTTTAAACGGCAGTCGTGTCTTCAAGTTAGTCAAAAGTTGAGATCTTTAGTTATACTTTTCATTAATGATTTTACTCAGAGTAAGTATTAAACTAATGTGTGCAGTGTGTGTATCAGGGAAATTCAAGACATGTAATTGTGAATCTGTTATTGTGTGCTGCACGTCTAGGATTTTACAAGAAATGGTAAATAAACTATATAAAGTTTTGTTAATTCTGTACAATTAAAGTCAATTTTCATATAGTTTTTTGGGGGGTTTTCAAATTGAGAACCAAGTTCACAATGCTGTCCTCCTGCTGAACACACAGAACAGATTAAAGAATTAACACACAATTTTTATCAGCGTGTATGGAACATTTGTATACCATAAAATCTCAGTCAACATTCGATTTGGAGCTTCTTATATGGAATGCCAAGAGTGTGTTATTTCCCCAAAAGTGGTAAGAAGAAAACACATCAAATTTAACAAACTTGCCAATTTTACCCCAAACCAATCTCCAATTCCGTTTTTTTATTTGACTGAAACTACATGTAATAGACTCAGTAGTGCATATGTGCATAGTCAAACTATAGAGCAAGGCTAGCTACAAGTGTGCTTGTTTTAAGGGAAGGTATTCTACAATGTACATGTATCATCATTAAGAAGTGGGTTTCAGTCAGCTGAACATTCTGTGTTACGTACATATTGGTGGATGGTAAAAATGAAATGCTTTAAGACTTGGGATGATCTTGTTACAGATGTTATTGCCACTTAGTGTATTTCAAATAGAAATTTCCTGGTTGGTGGCCGTTTGACAGAATTGTGAACTTGGTTCTTTGGTGAATGTTCATGAATATTTTATCCATTTGAGTTTTGATTTGTAATAGAAGTTTGAATGCTTTAAGGAATCAATAAATCTTGAGTTGTTCTAGATAAACAAGACAAGTGTTTTTTGTGCTTCTTTTGGTAGTCTCACAAATGAGCGTTTATTACCAACTACTGTATAGTATATATATGTGGAAGTGTCGTGGCCGAGCGGTTAAGAGCACCGAATTCAAACTCTGGTGTTTCTGATCAGCAGAGTGTGGGTTCGAATCCCCAGCCGTGACACTGTGTCCTTGAGCAAGACACTTAACCATTGCTTCGTCCTTCGGATGGTACGTAAAGCCGTTGGTCCCATGTGTTGTGTAACGCATGTAAAAGAACCCAGTGCACTTATCGAAAAGAGAAGGGGTTCGCCCCGGTGTTCCTGGTTGTGGCTGCTTAATGTGCCGTAGCACCTTGTCAACCCTTATAAGGTGCTAAATAATTGGGTCTCAGAATTCATCACTGCATTAACCTATCTTTCTGAAAGTTTGTATATACTCAGCGCCTTGAGTACCTTGTTTGGTAGATACGTGCGCTATATAAGACTTCGATATTATAGTCAGATAGACTTTTTATCATGTATGTGTGAAAACCTAACCTGCTCTAATGGGAGACTTTCCAACGCTAGGTGGCAGTAGACTTACCGGGTAAATTTCCATCGTTTACGTAGTTCTGAACATGCGCATTATTCTGAGCACAATGGATTTACGCGGTTAGTCTGCTGCCACGTAGAGTCCAAGAAAGTCTCTTATTTGGGGAGGATTCAAGGCTGTAAGCCAAAATAACAATTGCTTATTACACTAGGCCAGCCACACCAGTGTTGCATCCAAGTCTAAACATTTATGTTTTGGATAACCATGCTAACCCCGTAGACGGAGTTGAACACACCTCACCATTCACCTCTATCATTTCTGCCCATTTGGGGGACACTTCCTTAGCGAACATTTTGACTCCTACTAAAATGGCAGCTGGGATAGGTGTTTTTTTTGTGTGTGCAAAGCATCATGGGGAAATAAGTCAATAGTAAAGAATTGAAACGCTGTGGACGTTTGTATTAGTGCTTACCTGGTAATCATCTGTGTGTAAAATTGTTCAACGAAATAGCTTTTTCACCAAAACTATTGTTCCGGTAGTTGCATACAATAGTTTCCAGTTTGGGCTTCGTAGGAAATCAAGCATGGTATTTGGCCCTTGTGGGGGGAAAAGTAGGCTGTGTTGGTTTGGGCTGACCTACAATGTACGGTACATCTATAGGTTTTTATAAACCCCTTTTCAGGCTATTCCAATAACAAATTTACTGATGTTTCTGAGAGAAAAACAATGGGAGAGTAGGCTAAATCAGAATATCTGGCCTGAAAAAATGGTCAAGGGTACACTTTTGGTGTGGGGCTTCAAACAGGCGGGCAATCCCAACAGTTGATGGTACGTTTGTTGACACCAATGGCAATAGAAACACGATTGCATGAAACCCTCAAGAAGATAACAAACCACAAAATAATGCATAATAGTGAAATTATTATGACTACAATATAACTCAAACAAACAATAATAAAAAGACCAAAGCAGCGTAAATTTATTTATATATAAACTAGCTTTAATAAACCTTCACAAATTCATTATGAGTCTTTCAACATTTAATAAATGCTTGTTAAAAGCTACTTTGAGTCTTTAAAAAGGGCTTTAAGTCAAATTCAGTTTTGCGATGCAATCTCTTTCTCATAACCAGAGTTCTCATAAAACTCATTAAAACAATGTAAATTCCATTGTATTTTTTGTATCCGCTTCATGTACGAAATTTGTTACAGGCAGTGGACACTATTCTAATTACTCGAAATAGTTATTATCATAAAACCTTTCTGGATTACGAGTAATGGGGAGAGGTTGATAATATAAAACATTGTGGGAAACAGCTCCCTTTGAAGTGACGTAGTTCTCGAGAAAGAAGGAATTTGACACAAATTTGCTTCTGAGACCTCAGATTTAGAATTTGAGGTGTCAAATTAATGGAACACGTTGCCTTGGATCGGTCGAGTTGGTCTTTGAAAAGCGTCCTGTAACCATTTGTTATAAAATTTATACGGTTAGAAAGATGTTGTAAAAGTAGAATACAATGATCTACACAAATATGCCTCGAAATTGCATGGTTTTCGTATTAACTCGTCGACAAACACGGTCGGCCATTTATGGGAGTCCTCTGTGTTAGTTCGCGACGTAAAAGGAAAACCGTGCAATTTTGATTGATACTTGTGTGGATCATTATATTCTACTTTTAAAACATCTTTCTCACCATATGCATTTCATAACACTTGTGACACTGCGGCCAATTCACCAACAGCGCCGCACCGACTCACCCGACTCACACTGTAGTGTGGACTAGGTCTTTACTCTTAGTCAGGTGAGTCGGTGAATTGGCCGCGGTGGGCGTGAAAGGAAAACGAGAAACGTCTTGCACCAAGACTACTCTGGCTGCAGCATTCAGCCCATCAGGAAAATTTGAATTCCCATATGGTCCCCTTTTGGCAATCTTTGGAGATTCAACATTTTCAACAATAATTTTACTGATTTCTAATCAACGGGAGTACTTTGAAGCAAAGCAAAATATGCAGGATCCTTACTACCATTTTTTATGACAAGTAAGTTTTCAGTTAAAAAAAAAAATAAAAAAAAAGGTCATGACCCAATATTTATACTCTTATTGGAACTTGCTACAACCCAATATTATAATAACACATTTTAAATACTTTTTTTTAAGCTACACACCAGAAAGAAAACTATTATCAAAGATGTTTCAAAGGGCCTAGGTTAGAGGTGTTTTTATGGATAATGTAAGTCCCTTTGATAATATGCATTGTTATCATCAACAATTGAGATGGTTGTTAATCTACTGTAGACAGCAATCACAGCAACCGTTTCCATTATTATTCCAAGGCCTTTTCTAGCAGGCAAGATACATGTGCTACATTACAGACAGTGGACACTGTTGGTAATTGTCAAAGATTAGTCTTCACAGTTGGTGTATGTCAACATGTGCATAAAATAACAAACCTGTTAAAATTTGAGCTCAATCGGTCGTCGAAATTGCGAGATAATAATGAAAGAAAAAACACCATCGTCACACGAAGTTGTGTTCTTTCTGATGCTTGATTTCGATACCTCAAATTCTAAACTTGAGGTCTCAAAATCAAATTCGTGGGAAAATTACTTCTTTCTCGATAACTACGCCACTTCAGAGGGAGCTCTTTCTCACAATGTTTTATACTATCAACCGCTCCCCATTACTTGTAATCAAGAAAGGTTTTATGATGATAATTATTTTGAGAAGTTACCAATAGTGTCCACTGCCTTTAACCCTGGCCATACTGCCATACATTTGCCATGGGAAACTGTACGTTTTGTGCCATAAGTCAACAGTGTCCTCAGCTCTACAGAAGTAGATAAAAGTAACAACTATTTTCTTCACCAGGCTGATTTAAAAAGTCTGAATTAAGATAAAAGTGTAACATTTTGCATCCCTTCATAAATAACGGCTGAACACATTTAGAGATGTGCCCCCTTTCTATATATCAAAAGTCGATACAAATAAGACAATTCAATCCCCCAAAGCACAAGATAGAATATTTTCTTTCCTTATGAGCTGCCTGCGTTCAAATCAGCCTGCTTGCAGTCCATGCTCTGTGGCTCCATTGTCACATGTGATGCATTAGGCTATGTCGACTATCAGTAGGATGTTCCAACATGTGATGCGTAGGTTTATATTGTCTATAAGCAGTAGGATGTTCAAGTGTCATTTTCTGCCACACATTTCTCCACCAGTTCTTTGAGGTTGGGATTCTCCATTGCAGCTGCTATTCTCTCCTTATCGTTGATTTGTTTGTTAACTGCAAAACAATCAAAATGTTGTCAATGGACCGAGTAAAGATCTGACACACAACACAAACAGAGTTTTATATAAACCATACAGGGAAAATGATTGGCTGTAATATTAAAAGGGACACGTTGTCTTGGATCGGGCGAGTTGGTCTATGAAAAGGGTTTGAAAACCGTTTGTTATAAAATGCATGGTTGGAAAGATGCTTTAAGAGTACATTACAATATAATGATCCACACAAAAATGCATTGAAATTGCAAAGTTTTCCCTATCGTCGTAAAATTAACACGGCACGTCATTTTGTGGAGTCAAATTTTAGGCTCTACATAATGCCCGAACGTGTTAGTTCGCAAAATTAAAGGAAACACCGCAATTTCGAGGCAAAGTGTCCCTTTAAATGTAGCTGACCTGTTTAATGGATTACCCTGGTTACGCCACAAAGCTGGACTGGGCACTGCCATATTTTGCTTGATTAGGACATGGTAGGGCAAGGTAGGTACATCAAGTAACAGCACAGAAATAAAGCAGGATTGACGTTCATTAAATTCAAATGCCTTTCTTTCAGCATTAACAACAACAACAGCAACAGGAGCAGGAGCAGCAACAACAACAGCACAGCAACAGCAACAGCAACACAAACAACAAAAACAACAACAACAACAACAACAAAAGGATGAAAGTGCCAGGCACTGCAATACTTTGTACTGTGTCTTTCTATACTGTATGAACATGTAACGGCACCGCTAAGAAACCGTAAAACAAAGGACAAAATCAAAAAAGTTCTGAGACTGACTTCAAGAGAATATGCAAATGCTTACTTTCTTCTTCTGTGGAATGGGTGCCTTTTGTGATATAAATGTCCAGCTACAGTAGGAGAGACAAAAACAAAATAGAACAGAAATTACAAAGTTTGTCTGACATGTCTGAAGTACAATAATTGGGAGGTGTCCAAAAGGCCATTTCCTCTGGACATTAAAGATGGACTTTAACAGGGATGGAATTACACGCAGGCCCTGTACATGTACATGTAGGCAATGGCCTCTGTTGCCCCTGCTCTTGGCCTTGGTGCCCCTTCAAAAGTTTCACATTGACTTTCAGATTTTTTTTGCAAAATAAAATGGCCTTGCCCTTTCAATTATGAAACTCCAGACCTGCTTTAGCTTTTCAGTTTTGTGCTGTACTTAGTCTCCAATAGATCCACATCATATATTTACCTATTTGTACTCAACTTAAATCTATTTTTAGTTCACATGTTGAGCATCGATTGCAATTTGACTGTTTATGAGACATAACCTGAAGATATGACAGAAATTGAAAATTTTTCTAAACCAAAAGGTTTCACAGATTTTCTTACATTGCTGCAATTTTCAACAAAAGAGCATTTCACATGAACAACAGGGTAGTGACTCAGTTTAGGAAAAAGGTGACAGGAAGTAGATAACAGGAGAGCTGATAACAGCAAACAGCTAAGCAGGGGACATAATTATTCAAACAGAATAATATGTACACCAAAACAACAAAATATTTTACTTGCTAAATTTGTTTCTGACTTGAAATTGAAAGTCAGAACTGAACTTACCTTATGTTTTTGAGGAAGACTTCTTTCCAGTTTTACTCTGATACACAAACCTGACGAAGAAAACAAAAACAGTTCACACTAAATTGTACAGGATGAATCCTTGTGAAAATCCTTGTCATAAATCATCAATATTTAAGTAATATTCTTAATATTGATACTAGTGGTTTCTTATAAAGCCCTCATTTCTGTCACATTCAATTTTCCTGCAAGGTACAAAATATATGTGTATCTACATTTTGTGAAGTACAAACCCAAAGGTGCTGCATGGCACAATATGCTGCCAATCAAACCAGGAACACTAGGGCAATTCCCTTCTATTTTTGAACAGTGCAAGAGTTTTTTTTTAAGTGCATGACACAACACACAGGTATATAGCTTTATGATTGTCCCATTTGAAAGACGCAGCAATAATAATGGTATAAAGTGTCTTGCTTAAAGGGAAGGTACATGTACACGTTTGGTAATTACTCAAAACAAATATTAACTTAAAAACTGACTTAGTAACGAGCATTGGGGAGCTGTTGGTAGTATAAACCATTGTGGGAAACGACTCCCTCTGAAGTAACGTAGTTTTTTAGAAAGAGGCAATTTCTCAATAAAATAACCAAAGACTTCTAGCTAGAAGTCTTTTACTCCTATCTGAAAGCACACAGATTCGTCCAACAAGGTTTTGTATTGTTTCATCATTTTCTTGCAACTTTGATAACCGAATGAGCCAAAGTTTTCACAGGTCTGTTATTTTATGCATATATATATGTCAGTGTATGTTGAGATGTGTGACATCAAGTGAGAACACTGGTCTTGGATGATTACCAAAGGTGTACAGTGCCTTTAAGGACACAAGTGTCACGACCGGGACATGAACCCATACTCTCTAAGATCTGCAGAATAGAAACACCAAAGCTTGAGTTCGATGCTCTTATCCTCTTGGCCAAGAAATGCTATTAATTGGCTTGAACAATAATAAGAAACATTCTTTGCTCAACATTTCTATGATATTGGGTCTACGAGGCCTGGATTTCATCTTCAAGAGGGCAAGGCCATTTTTATTTTGCAAAGGGAATTTCCTTTGGAAAATCTTAAAGTCTAAAGGAAACTTTTGAAGGAGCACTAAGGTCAAGACGAAGGTCAATAGAGGCAATGGTCCCTATGTAATTCCAGGCCTGGTCTACCGTACATGTCTGAACATAGGAAGACGAGCAAGGTATACAGTTTGAAACGTTGAGACCACGCTTCCACAAAAGCAATATTTACAAATGGTTGTACCTCCAAGTTTTCTATTTGTTTATAGCTTCTTCCTATTTATCCACACCATGCAAAATTTCAGACGATATCTGAAACATACCAATCAATGTAGCTAACGAACAGTGTGGCACCGTTGGCGTGAACTGAACACGAATGATGTACCCATCTTCATAGCCTTTCAAGGGATAAACTTTTACACCTTCCTCAAACACAACTTCAAGGTCTTCCAGCGAGTTGGGCTTTTCAGGATCTCTGATGTCTTTAATCAAGTCTGATGACAGAAAGTATAGTGGTTGGTATTACAATGTGATTTATACGTACATTTACACATTGTAAGTAAATTATAACGACAATGAACTATACAAAAGCAATTCGTTTTACGTTCTTTTTTGTAAACAAAATCACAGCGATAATTTAACAATAAGTGAATCAGAACACAAAATGAAGAGTGATAAAAAACGTTTAATAAAGGAAATGGTAGGTCTTAGGTAGTTTTTTAGATTGTACAATTGAGCTGGCTGACTTAATGTTTGTGAGTTATGGTTCCATTCGTCAGCAGCAAAGCTGTGAAGGTTCTGTCTCTAGCACGTGGTAAGTTCTGTGGCATATAAACGGAAAGGATCCAACTATTTGACAACCTTTGACCCCTCTTGTAGCCCCCCCCCCCAATGAAAATAACTACCAATGTATGGTTTTGTAAGTGAGATGACATGTAATACAAATTGCAGATAATTGGTATGCCTATAAAGTATAAAGGAGAAGTCTATACCATAAATATCAGCAGCGACGTCTTCCAAGTTTTCGTCCTCGTAATCTTGTGTCTTCTCTTTCTCTGTGCCTGATGCCCTCGCTTGGTTAACCGCTTCATCACCATTGTCTGTGTCTAATGGAGAGCTGCCTCCAGCAGACATCATGAACAGGTGGAATACTCCAAGAAGTGTAAAGAACATTGGCAACTTGATTATTTAGATTGTCTCTGAAAAACAAAAATATTTATGATGTTCATTCTATTGTTATTTATTACAGATGGGCAATAATGGGTGTTGGTACATACAATCAATCGTAGCATGTACAAATACTACATGATGTAGGGGTCGCTACTAATTCTACCTCCATGCTCAAACACAGTACTAAAGTCCGTTTTAGGGCAGGTTATCGATATGAAGAACATTCATTCATCCTTCCATGACATTACCGATATGAATTTATATTTTGTTTATGAATCATTTGAAACAACACTTACCCAACATTATTTTTGTTTAGAGGGTGTTGAGGACTTCTTGTTGTTTTGCAGGTAGTTATAAAAACTGAGTTAACACTTGATGAGGGGGCTATTCATATTTCATCTGCTCGTTCCCGATTTGAAAAATGCAAGTTAGTGCCCCATGGATTATATAAATCAAAATTAAAGTAATCGGAATTTGTGAACCTCTAAAGATTGCATAATTATTTGAATCTAAAAAAGACAGCCTGAACATTCCTCAGATAAATTATTGTTGCTCCATGATTTTACAACTTCAGTGACAGATTTGAACTGTTGAGGGCGCTATAAGTTGTTTTGAAATCTTTCCACACCACGTTTTTGCCAATCTCCATCGCGCGAAACGATGTCACGGATGAAGTTCTTTGCAGTCTTTATTAATAAATAATAATATGTAATTGTAAATAAACATGCCGAAACTAAACTTCTCAAAGTTAAAAAGCTCCCCAAACGGTGCTGATTCTGGAAGTTCATCTGGTAAAAAACAAGTGTCACTTTCTCGATTCTTCTCGCCTGCGAAACCTCGGCAACAAAAAGTAGCCACTGATGATGCCGCGGCAGCTTCGTCGAGAAGAGCCAGTGGTGGTGGGCGTGGCACGGGCCCGACGGTGGGGCCGGATGACAGCGGTCGTAGAAATGAAGCAGAGAGGAGTGGACCTCTTGAGGTGATCATCATTAAACTGTAATAATAATTGTAAAATATGTATTTCGATATTTGGGAATGATACAGCGTTCGACTGACCAGCTGACCATGCTGACAGTGAGTAGTGACACGACACTGTTCTTTAAATAAATAATTTAAACTTTATTATTAAAGTTAGGCCTAAATAAATGTAAATATTTTGGTTGGATAACAATATAAATAATAAAAAGTCAGCAGAATTGTTGTAACAACAGTTAGGCCTAGGTTAGGTAGTACTGGTAGTAATTAGTACTTTGTAGTTCTATTAAAACCGTAGACCCAGTGACTGGGGCGCTAGATGCATTTTTTCGAAATTTTGACATCATTATCGGTCAGAACGATCCGAAAATGTCAAAATTTCGAAAAAGGAATCTCCGATAATGTCAAAATTTCGAAAAAAAGAATCTAGCGCCCCAGTCACTGACACTGGGTCTAATAAAACCGGATGATTACAAAGGTGTAGTGTAGGAAATAATTTTGTATTCCTCATCCGACTGTCACTTCTTCACTCATAATGTGTGAACAGCAAAAGTAATGCATTTTTAAATCATTTTTGAGTGAAAAAGTTATGTGAAATATACTCGGATTATTTTGTTATTTACAAATCCATTCTTGTTCTTATCATTCAATTTCCAAGAAGGAAACAAAGCTAACTAAATGAAAACATTTCTTGTCATAGGTGAGCGTAAATTCCCCCTTCAGGAAACGTCTCATCTCACCGGGGGAAACCGGAAAAGAAAGTTTCAAGAGACAGAAAATTCAAGATGGTAAGTTTTAAAAAAAAAGAAAAAAAAAGACACACAAGAGAAGATTACTATAGTCAGGTGGTTTAGTTAGTTGCGATAACGTAACATCGCAACTAGTGGTTAGTCTGCAGGACTTGCAATCACAAGGTTCTAGGCCAAGTTAAAGCCATTGGACCCTTTCGGTAAACAGTGTTTTCCAAGGCCCACACTTTGTGTACCACAACTTCTACATCAAATAACAAACCTGTGAAAATTTAGGCTCAATCGGTCATCGGAGTCGGGAGAAAACAACGGAAAAACCCACCCTTGTTTCCGCGGGTTTCGCCGTGTCATGACATGTGTTTCAAATAAATCCGTAGTTCTCGTTAACGAGAATTTATATTGTTTTGCTGTTATCTCAAAAAGTAAAGCATTTCATGGAATAATATTTCAATAGAAGTCTTTCACCATTGCCTTCTGTAAACCCTGTAAGTTATTTGTAAATCTGTGAACTTTTTTTTTTTTTTCCTGAACCGAAAGGGTCCAATGGCTTTAATAGCTGGAGTTGCATCCCCTTTTAATGCCATTGGACACTTTCGGAACAGAAAAAAAAAAAAAAATCACAGGTTTACAAATAACCTACAGGGTTTATTGAAGGTAATGGTGAAAGACTTCTCTTGAAATACTATTCCATGAAATGCTTTACTTTTTGAGAAAACGGTAAAACAATATAAATTCTCGATATCAAGAATTATGGATTTATTTTAAACACGTGATGACACGGCGAAATGTGCGTAAACAAGGGTGTGTTTTCGCGTTATTTTCTCCCGATTCCGATGACCGATTGAGCCTAAATTTTTTGATTCACGAAGTGTGGGCCTTTGGAAAATACTGTTTACCGAAAATGCCAATGGCTTTAAGGTGATCCCCTTCCAAGGTTGTACCGTAAACTTGGGTGTGATCCATGGCTACAGCGGCAGTTGCAGGTTGAATGGGCTTCTAACTGGCACCCCGAACAAAGATATTGACAAAATAGGGAGATATCGCCAACTTAGGGCTGGATAGTTCAGTTGGTAGGAGCGCCGGTATGTGATCCGGAGGTCATTGGTTCAAGTCCCACTGATAATGTATATTTATTTTTGTTCAACCTCAAATCAGTTTATAATTTTAGAAACTTTTTTTTCACCAGAATCATCATGTCAGCTATCTAGCGATACACTTAAACATCTCAAGCACTTCCAGTCACCAATGCACGCTTCAACATCAACCACAAAGGTGTCATCGAAGAAGACGACTGATAAAAGTGGTGGGGCTAGCAAAAAAACTCTGTCACATACAGCCCCAAGCCCTACCTCAGAACGGGGAAAGAGAAGTCGGCACAACTCTGACCAAAAAACCACAAGGCCTCCACCGAAACGAAGTTCTTCAAAAGGTTACGACAAGCATGATGTTGAAGAAGAGTTTGAAACTGAAAGTATTCCTTCAACGTCAAAAGCTAGCCGCAGCAGCACGACCCAGAAAACAACAAAGGTTCGACCGTTTCAGAAGGAGAAGTTTCAATCCAAACCGGACAAACAGAATGCATCTAGCTCTGGGAGAGCTGAAGTCTCGTCCAAGTTGTCGTCAACCAGACCGGTCAGTGTGAAATACACACCACTGGAGCTGCAGTTTATTGAGATTAAGAGGCAGCACCCAGACACGCTGCTCTTTGTGGAGTGTGGGTACCGGTACAGATTCTTTGGTGAAGATGCTGAGGTAAGTTATACACATGCGCGCAAAACACACGATTATTCTGCGCGCAAAATTAAACACACGACTAATAATCCCCATCTCAATCTTTTGTCTTCCATTGAGTGTTGCTCCAGTTGGAGCTTATAAATCAATTATCTAATCAAGATCAAGATGTACACATGTACATATAGGCTGTTGACGGGGGTTAGATGGGGATTAGCCTTTACACACAAAAAGTGTACAGTTTTTTATTATGATTTATTGTAGACCTAGGGCCAGTTGTCACACGAGGAAACCTTTACTGGCAACTTGGAGGCAACCAACTGCAGTGCATGCTACAGGACAACTTTGGAAGCACATGAGTAACTTTTCAAACAATATCTTACAGGCATGCAACTCGTCCGGGTTTCTGCAGAATTCTGCGTTTTTTTGTGTTTTTTTTACATGAAAAAAAAAAAAAAAAAAAAGGGAAAAAAAGAAAACAACAGTGTACAACTACAATCATGTAAAATAAGCCCAGTAGGACATGCTAACAATGCACCTTCGGGCATAATAAACCTCAACATTTTCTAGGGTACCATTTTGGGTAATATGTCCCGTGGCGTTTTGGCTGCCTCGCTCCGCACTTGCGTTGTGCCTTTGAAAATTTTCCTCTTTTGTTTTTTCAACGGGCAGTTGCATACCTGATCTTAGGATTCCCAAGAATAATATGTGAACATTCAAGTACAGGCGTGGAATTACACGAAGGTTACGGAGGCGATGGCCTCTGTTGCCCCTGGTCTTGGCCTTGGTGCCCATACAAAAGTTTCCCATTGACTTTAAGGTTTTCAAATGGAAATGCCCTTTGCAATATGAAAACGACCTTGCCCTCTCAAAGATGAAATTCCAGGCCTGCAAAGAAATGTTAATAAATTCTCTTCTTCAGGAGATGGCCTGGAACTGGGTTGCCTGTAAATTGCCTCTTGTGTGACATGACCCTAAGAATCCAAGGCCCATGTCACACAAGGCAATTAGAGGCCTGATACTTCACATTGCCTTGGTGCCCTTGAAATGCTCACAGTAGAAATTTACACATTTCCTCATCTAGGGCGCCCTTTGCCAAAGAGAAAATGCCTCAGTGTCCTTGCCCTTTCAAAAACGAAGCAATTAAAATATGCAACCAGAGGCAATCTCCCAGAAGAAAGGGCATTCACATTTGAGTACCCCTCTCTCTCATCACTCCTGGGGAAACCGCTCTTTCTCTCGGTCTGGTCCTTCCCTACGGAACTCACTCCCCATCAAACTTAGAAAGGAAACTTCCTTCAACACGTTCAAGAACCAACTCAAAAGCCACCTCTTCACACAAGCTGCCTCTCCTTCTGTTGAATTTGTTGAATTAGTTCCTTCAGTTGTTAGCTTTGTTAGGGTTCCTGCGCCAGGAGTGTCACCTGTGACAGACATAGCACATTACAAGTTTCCTTGTAATATTATTATTATAATGTTCTTTTTTTAGGGACCGTGAAAGACAATGTTTGCATGCACTGCAGTCGGTTGTCTCCAAGTTGCCTGTAAAAGTTGCCTAGTGTGACAAGACCCTATAGCTTCAGGGGTTATGAGTAATGTGGAAATACCATTGTATCTGCAGTGAATTCCTTTAAGAATAAATAAAGCTTTCTTTGTGCACAAAAGACGCATGCTTTTGTTCCCTTCTTCTTTTGAAAACTGCTGTAACGACAACGAGGGGCGCATAGCAAATGCTCGTCCACTCCATCGTCAGCTCTGGTCAGAGAAGGTTCTCGATTATTAAGGCAGTTTTCTTCACTACTATTTTCTTTAGCCAATGTAGCAGGTTTGGACTTGGCTTGGTGGTGTTTGCCCCTCACAGGGATGAACCTGCTCATTGGTTAAAGCTGTAAGTAATAGATATTAATTATTATTAACTAGTAATTACCCCGCCTAGGCAGTTGCAGGCATTTTCCCATAATTTAAGGCCTCGGCAGTTGCAGGCCAATCTAATTTGCATTGTTGGTAAAGTTATAAAATTACTGGACTCTTACCACAAAATATCAATGTACCTCAGACAATCATGGATCCCAACCCTCACCTTTTGTTTTTACTCTTTCACATGTTGAACTCAATATTTGTACACTGTTTCAAGATTGCTGCCAAAGAGCTGAACATCTTCTGCCATCTGGACCATAACTTCATGGTAGCAAGCATCCCTGTGTACCGTCTCTTTGTCCACACCCGACGGCTGGTTTCTAAGGGTCACAAAGTGGGTGTGGTCAAGCAGACCGAGACCGCAGCTCTGAAGGCTGCTGGGGAGAATAAGGGCGCGCCCTTTGAAAGGAAACTAACTGCGCTGTATACAAAGTCTACGCTGATTGGGGAAGATATCCTTTGATGCAAAGAAACTTGAAAAATTCTGGCTGTAGTCTGTTCCTCGTGTTCAATTTAGTTTTATAACAATAATGCATTGTCATAAAAATCAAGTTTATTCAAGTCAAGGCATTTTGTGGAAGTCTGGTCAAGTCTTAAGTCAAGTTAAGAATAGTATTTTCTTCCCCAAGTCAAGTTAGGCCACAAGTCAATGAAATTGGCGACTCCAATCCAAGTCAGCGACTCGCCGTGAGACAATAACATTGACTACAACAATGAGAACATTCGACCCGACATAACTGTTCACATTCACATAAAATCCTTAATATAATTTGAACACATGTGGACCCTGTCAGTGGCGATCCCGAATGTGAGATGTCGTCGGCCATTGCTCCTACCAACTACCTGTTGTGCTTCAGTGAGTTCACAAAACCTGGAAAAGCAAAAGTCAAAAAGGACCAGTTGGAATTCGGATTAGTGGTGAGTGTTATGTCATAATTGTAAAATGGTCTTACATGTATTTCTATAGACATGCAATAAATGATAAAATGCCTTGTAGTCAGGTAGTAGGCCTCCCATCCATCTCAAAAAGAGTTGGACCTGTGAAAAGGGGGCACAATGATTGCTTACAAGGTGCTATATCAGTCAGTCCATCAACTTAAAACCTGTCTTTAAAGTGTCTCTCTATGTTGAAGTGCATTGAGCATCTTAATTGGTTGATAAGATATCTTATCGCGACTACACTATTGTTATCAATTTCAAATGAGTTAAAAGCAATATAATGCAGTAATTTGTTTTACAGGCCATCCAACCAGCCACTGGTGACATCATCTACGACAGTTTCCATGACAACAGTCACCTTAGTGAGTTAGATACTCGCCTTCAGCATATCCAACCGGTGGAGCTCCTTCTCCCTAGCCTTATGTCCGATAAGACGGAGAAATTTATACGAGACATGGTCTCTAGCAGGTGAGTAGTGATTGAGGTTTGTCTTCTTTAAGCCACTAGCTAGACACATTAGTTAATTGTCGAAGACCAGTCTTCTCACTTGGTGTATCCGGACATACATGTATGCACAAAATAACAAACCTGTGAAAATTTGAGCTCAATTGGTCGCTGAAGTTGCAAGAGAATAATGGAAGAAAAAAACGCCCTTGTTGCACAAGTTGTGTGCTTTCAGATGCTTGATTTTGAAACCTCAAAGTCTAAAACTGAGGTCTCAAAATCAAATTCGTGGAAAAAAGTTCTTTCTCGAAAACTACATTACTTCAGAAGGCGCCGTTTCTCACAATGCTTTATACTATTAACACAGCTCTCCATTACTCGTTACCAAGTAAGTTTTTTTGCTAACAATTATTTTGAGTATGCCTTTGAATGTATGTATTCAAAAAAACTAACATTTCCACATTTCGTTTCAAAAGGAAATTAAAAATTTTTTAAATAAATGAACTGTTTGGGGTTGGGGTGTCGTGGCCGAGCTGTTAGGGGCTCCCAATTCAAGCTCTGATGCTTCTGTTCAGCAGAGTGTGAGTTCGAATCCTGGTCGTGACACTTGTGTCCCTGAGCAAGACACTTAACTATTGGTGCTTCTCTCCACCCAGGGGTAAATGGGTACCTGTTAGGGCAGAGATGGTTCTTGTGATTGATTTAGCCGAGTAGCGCATTTGTTGCACGAGGCTGTTTACTCCCCAGGGAGCTGAGATGGTTTAAGGAGTGAATTAAGGCCCAGTGACCAGGGGTAATATCTTGAAGCGCTTTGAGACACCCGTAGGGAGTGAAAAGGCGCTAGATAATAATAACAATAATAATAATAATAGCATTTATCCTAAAAACTCAATATTATTATTATTGTCAAATCTGAATTTCTCTGTTTTAGCACAACTGATGATGACCGCATCCGCATTGAGAGGATGGAGAATGGGCACTTTGAATACACACAAGCTCTGGAGATCATCTCGGCGTTCTACGGTGAAGGGGATGTGGCATCAGGATCCAAAGAGAAGGCAGCTTCAGGAAAATTGAATCAAGGTAATCGGTTTTTTTTTAAGGCAAGTTTTGTAATAATGTCACAATGATGTGTGTGATATATTTGCTTTGGCCCACTTGGTTACACCCAGCTCATAAATATTAAGTACTGTCTACTTTGCATACAGCTCATGTCAAAGGTCACACCATGACCTGCATTCCCAGGTATAGTTAATAAAACGTTTTTCCAGTTTGGCAGCTCCTTTGCACAGTGTGTGGATTATTGTCTACCATCCCACGCGAAATACACTACAATGTTTGTACATTTTTATTGATGTTGTTGTGCTTATGGATGCTGATGAGAATTAGTGTGTCGTCTGCAGACGGGACATGCTATGACCACTCCCATACATGTATATCCTCAAACGCTTGAATAATAACAATATTTAAGTTTTATATAGTGCACGTATATACCAACAAGGTATATTCAAGGAACTGAGTATATACAAACTGTCAGGAAGATAGGTTATTGCAGTGATGGATTCTGAGACCCAATTATGTAGCACCAAGTGTTCAAAAGGTGCCACCGCGCATACAGCAGCAACAGCCAGGAACACGGGGCGAACCTCTTCTCTTTTCGATATGTGCACTGCATGGGTTCTTTCACATGCGTTACACGAGCTCGATGGGTTTACGCTCCATCCAAAGGACGAAGCAATGGTTCAAGTGTCTTGCTTAAGGGCACAAGTGTCGCGACTTGAAGCCAGCTTTATCGTGGTCTCCGCACCAGAATCCCTCCTTAGGACACTGACAATGAATTTTCTCCTTGATTACGGCAGGGAGGAGACTACAAGAGATGATCAACCTACCTGTACCAGTTATCTGCTGTCTGGCAGCTCTACTGGCCTACCTGAAGGAGTTCCAGCTTCATCGTGTACTCAAGATGGCCAGGTATAAAATTGGTGTCACAATCTGACAATCTAAAGTTCTCTAAACGACCTCATTAAGAAATCATGTGTGAGGAGTTGTTCTTTTATTGGAGTGTTACACACAATAGTTGTTGTTTATTGTTATAGTGTTTATATACCAAAGTTATTAATAAAAATAAATTGACTTATACATGTATATAGCACAATTCCAAAGAATGATTATTACATTTCAAATATTTTTCCTGTCACTGGGCCATGAATTCCATTCCTTAAAGCCATTGGACACTTTCGGTACAGAAAAAAAAAAAGGTTCACAGGTTTACAAATAATTTACAGGGTTAACAGAAGGTAATGGTGAAAGACTTCTCTTGAAATAGTATTCCATGAAATGCTTTACTTTTTGAGAAAACGGTAACAATTATCAATTCTCGATAGCGAGAATTACGGATTTATTTTAAACACATGTCATGACACGGCGAAACATGCGGAAACAAGAGTGGGTTTTCCCGTTATTTTCTCCCGACTCCGATGACCGATTGAGCCTACATTTTCACAGGTTTGTTATTTAATATATATAGGTTGGGATACACGAAGTGTGGGACTTGGACAATAATGTTTACTGAAAGTGTCCAATGACTTTAAACCATCTCATCATCAGCTCCCTGGGGAGTACACAACCTGTGGTTGTAAGTTTAATAGTGCACCCAGGTCGAAATTCCAGTTGAACCTAGTTGAACCTAGTTAAACTGGGTCTAACTGGAACTAGTTGAAACCAGTTGATAAACTAGTTAAACACAGTTTAAACCAGTTGGTTTAATATGGAAAATGGACAGAGACCAACTGGTTTATAATTTCAACCTAGTTGAACACAGCTAAACCTAGTCCAAACCAGTTGGTTAATATGGAAAATGGACGAGTTTGGTCACTATCCAGTTGAACCAGTTGACCCCAGTTAACTAGGTTCAACTGGAATTTTGACCTGGGCACCACGCTAAATCAATCACAAGAGACATCTCTGCCCTCACAAGCACCCATTTACCCCTAGTTAAGTATCTTGCTCAAGGACACAAGTGTCATGAACGGGATTCGAACCCACACCCTGATTATACTCGGCAATTGGAACTTGAGTCTTGTACACTGAACCACTAGACCATGATGTGCCAGGTTATTCTCTCTCTCTGCCAAATATGCATGGTCACACCCTTTTGGAGTTAAAGGGAAGGTACACGTTTGGTAGTTACTCAAAACAAATATTAACTTAAAAACTGACTTAGTAACAAGCATTGGAGAGCTGTTGATAGTATAGAACATTGTGGGAAACGACTCCCTCTGAAGTAATGTAGTTTTTGAGAAAGAGATAATTTCTCACTAAAATAACAAAAAGACTTCTAGCTAGAAGTCTTATATTCCTATCTGAAAGCAGAAAAATTCGTCCAACAAGGGTGTTTTTTCTTTCATCATTTTCTCGCAACTTCGAGGACTGATTGAGCCCAAATTTTCACAGGCTTGTTATTTTATGCATATGATGGGATACACAATTACCAAACGTGTACCTTCCCTTTAAAGACAGTGGACGCTAATGGTAATTACTCAAAATAAATATTATCATAAAACCTTTCTTGCTTACGAGTAATAGGGAGAGGTTAGTATAAAACATTCTGAGAAACAGCTCCCTCTGAAGTGACATAGTTTTTAAGAAAGAAGTAATTTTCCACAATTGTGATTTCGAGACTTCATAAATTATTTAGAAACCGAGGTCTCAAAATCGAGCATCTGAAAAGCACACAACTTCGTGTGACCATGGTGCGACAGAGATGTTTTTTTTCTTTAATTTATATCTCGCAACTTCAACGACCGATTGAGCTCAAATTTTCACAGGTTTGTTATTTTATGCATACATGTATGTAGAGATACACCAGCAGTGAAGACTAGTCTTTGACAATTACCAATAGAGTCCAGTCTCTTTTTAAGTGGCTTTGAAGTGAAATGTTTCTCAAAAGTGTTCTTTGCTATCGAAAGCTGCTGTAGGCTTCCAAACAATGAGTTTTTATCTCCATTAATTGTAGTTGTGGTTACCAAAACTATACCTTCCCTTTAAGCCCCTCCCACAATGTTTGACCATTTTTTGCCTCTGTTTTACAGCAATCTGGTGTCCTTCTCGGCAAGATCAAAGTTCATGAAGCTTGATGCGTATGCTCTCCGTAATCTAGAGATCTTCAAGAACCAGGTACAGATGAAAAAATAAGGATTGTTAACTCTTAACCTTTGGGTTGTGGCAAATGAATCATTCATAAAGGAATGGAACGTTATTGTCTTATCTAGTTTCCCTATTATAAATGTGAAACTTAATAAAATGGACACATACACTATTTTTGCAAAACAACGGAAAACAAAATTTGCTTCAAGGGAAGGTACACGTTTGGTAATTGTCAAAGACCAGTCTTCTCACTTCTCAACATATGCATGAAAAAACAAGCCTGTGAAAATGTCATCCATTCAACTGCGCTCTCCACCAATAGGAGTAGAGAAACTGTCTGGGGTATTTATGAATGATTGTTTTGACAAAATTCTCAATTTCCATGACAGACTGATGGCTCAGTGAAGGGTAGTCTCCTCTGGGTGCTAAACCACACAAAGACCAGATTTGGAGGCAGACTCCTGAGAAAATGGTTAGCTACACCGCTGATGTCACTAGGGTAGGTTAACCATGTTAACTACAAATCAAAAGACTCAAACAAAGCTAGACTGAATCAAGCACTCCACCCCGAAATTCTTCAAAATCCAATTTGTGATCTTTCCTTATATATATAGTTCTCATAGCTAGATGTTTGCAAAGGCAGACAAACTATGCACTGGGAGGTTGACATTGAATGAGGTTTATCAATTTGTTTGGGCCAAAGGTTACATGTAGGTGTTCGATGACGAGAAGTCCCCTAAGATGTTATAACTAAGATGTTCTCTACTCTGCAGCAATAGAACAGACCTACTGTAGTTCCCAATGCCAGCAAAGAAGTTTTGTATACACATGGCAATACTGCAAGCATATGCATTGACAACTTTTTTCTTTTACATATTATTTTGTTATCACTTTTTTTTTAATTCAGTGATATTCAGACCCGTCAGGACGCTGTCAAGGAACTGATAGAGTCGGACTGTGAGGCATTGACCCAAGCTAAAGATCTCCTGGCTCGTCTACCCGACCTGGAGAAAGGCATCTGTAGTATTTACCATAAGAAAGTAGGTGTCTATAAAAATGCTTTTTCACAAAATAAAACAAAACATCCCCGCTGTGCAGGGCAGATTAAGAGAGATTTGTGTCTGCTTGTATTTGTGTGCAGCCGTGACCATCTTAAAACTTGTGCGCTTTAGTTTAAGAAATGCGCCAGCCAATTATGTGACCCACCAACTTCAATTCTACCGTGAAATATGCGCGCTCTGCACAATTATGTTATAACGCCCTCTTTTGACGCATATTCCCCGGGCCATGTTTAAAAACTCCTTACCTTATTGCATATTTTGGCCACATGATTCTTGGCCAATCATAGTGGAAAAACTGTCCCAGGTATGAATTAGAGTTTGAACTATCACCTTGAGCTGTTGTGTAATACTTGCTTTGCGATCCCATTCTTATACGCAGTGCTCCTCAGCCGAGTTCTACACTGTAGTCAAGTCACTGAGTAAGCTAGCCCACACCCTGGGATCTCTACAGCAACTGGCTGAAGATCAAATCAAGTCTGAACTTCTCAAGACCATCCTCAGTGAGACCCCATCACTCCTTGAAGATGTTCACGTCTTCTTTCAAGCTATCAATGAGAAGGCTGCGAAGTAAGTTAAAGGTCTGCCTACTAGAACATTCTTGAAGGGAAGGTTTACGATTGATAGATAACCACTCTTACATGTACAATGGGAGACTTTTAGATGGTCCTTTTAACAGTACTGTGCCTGCTCAGGCCTATGCGCACAGTACTGAGCATGCGTGTGCAGTCTCAGAGCTGCAAAAAAGGATCCGCAAAAAGGACCGTTATATGTTTGCTGACGCCAGCGACTCAAAAGTCTCAAATAGCTTACAAAAAACATTGGTGAGAAGCCTACAGCAGCTTGCGATAGTATAAAGCATTTTGAGAAGCATTTCACTTGAAAGTAATGTGGTTACATGTATGTACAGAGATACAGGTACAAGTTATTATGTATGCTCCAAAATTTGTATCTGAGTGAACACTTGTCATCAGATTGTGTATTCCTCTTGGGGTTATCCTTCCTGCGTGGACATGTTATTGCTGCAGAGATGTCTCAAAATGCGACCACCTTTTGAAATGAACTTTTCTGATGTTAGTTTTATTGTATACAATATTGTACGTCTTGATGTGTTTTAATGACAGGGAGGGCAACAAAACCAGTTTATTCTGTGACACATCAACATACCCTGGGGTGGTACGCTGCGAGTCTGACATCACTAAGGTGCTGGGGCAGATTCACGATCACCGCAAGGAAATCAGACGCATCTTAAGGAAACCAACCCTGGAATATGTGACAGTGTCTGGATTGGAGGTGTGTATTAAACTGTAGGCGGCAGTCGACATGCCTTGTAAATTTAGAAGATGATCATTCTCCAGAAGACGATCAGAGCATACTGATCGAAACGTCGAGTTAATCCAACAGTTCTTTTCAGAACCACCCCAACTCATTTAGAGATTGTTATTACATGGTGTTACCGCAAACTCTTCGATAATTTAGAACTGATTATGTAATTCTGAGCGTTTGCACAGTTCCAAGAACAATGGAGTCTTATGCCCAGTTTCATGACTCTGCTTAGCACCAAATTATGCGCAACTGTCACTATTTTCTGCTTAATGTGCAAGCGCTTTATATCTGTTTAAGCAGATAATGCGTGGAGTTAACAGGCGCAATAGCAAAAACTCCCTGCAGCCCATGAAATATGCTTGACGCAACTGCAGACATCATCGGAAGTGCTGATTCTTTGTTGACAGAAGCAGAGCCGTGAAACTGGACCCTGGTAAGCCTGGTGCTATAAAAGTACTTTGGTTGGTGAAAGTCACTAAAAAGTGACATGTTCTACAAACCAACATGGGTTACCAGACCTGTGTGAGATCAGTGTCAGTGCAAAGGGCAGCCAATAACTGCCTTGATTAATTTTGAGGCCTTATGTCAATTTTACAATAAGTTCTTCGGCGATGTGATTGTATTCTGCCAAAACTGGGAAATATCAAAGACTCCATTTTAACATGAACTGATTTGACAGTAAATGAATAATTTTCAACAACCAAAATTCTTTGCTTTTAATACCTCAGTTTCTTATAGAAGTCAAGAACAGCCTTCTAAAAGAAGCACCGAATGACTGGACAAAAATCAGCTCGTAAGTTTCTTGAAAACATATAATAACAATAATAATGTCTTTGTCCCATTGAATTTGATATTATTAGTTTATCACTAAGTGAGTGGATTATGAAATAAAATAGCATTTCTGGGTCCCATGTCCAAACAAGCCCATGCCAGCAGCTGAAGAGTTTGGGACAAAAGACAATGGACACTATTGGTAATTGTCAAAGACTAGTCTTCTCACTTGGTGTATCTCAACATATGAACTCTCAATTGATCGTTAAAGTTGCGAGACAATAATAAAAGAAAAAACCATTCTTGTCACACAAAGTTGTGTGATTTCGAGACCTCAAAATCTAAATCTCTTAAAGGTTTTGAAATCAAATTCGTGGAAAATTACTTCTTTCTTGAAAACGATGTTACTTCAGAGGGAGCTGTTTCTATTGTACTATCAACAGCTCTCCATTCTAGTTACCAAGTAAGTTTTTTATACTAATAATTATTTTGAGTAATTACCAATAGTGTCTAGTGCCTTTAAGCACACTTTACCCTTGGCTTTAAAGGTGGTTTGAAGATGATAAAATCAGTGTTTGCCTCTGTCCATCTTAAAACATGAAAAAAACAATTGTAACAGAATGATTCAACTGGTTCTGTCTTATTTTGTCATAATGTGACAGCTATTAAGTAATACCCCCCTCATCAAAATACATTTTTTTCTTTGAAGCACCAAGCAAGTGACTCGGTTTCACAGTCCATTCATCGTGAAATCCTTCAGGAAGCTTTCCCAGCTAAGAGAGCAACTTACCATCGAATGTCAAAAAGCGTGGCTACAATTCCTGGAGTAAGTTTGACTGACAGAACTTTTGTGCATTTACATTTTTCTTGCTTTTGTCAGACTTTTCTTGAGTTCTAACTTGTGTGATGCTCCATGGCATAATCAGGCACTAGCCTGCCCCAACTCAAGACTGTTTCTTTGCTCATCAAACGGAAAAGATTAAAGCCATTCACATGGTTATCACACATGCAGGGTTCTATATGATTGTGGACACAACGTGTCAGTAGTAATTGAGCCCTTTCCAGTTACAACCACAGACTGACAACTACATGTAGGTTCAACAGAATTTTTGTCACTGGATTGAGCATTTTTTATCTCTCACACTGTCCTCACCTAGGTCTCTATTCCAAGGGGTTCCAGTTGCTTATTTCAAGAACTCAGTCAGGAGTTTTACCGCTTCAGAGCAGGGCCCAATTTCATGGCTCTGCTTACCGCCGAACTCTGCGCTTACGACCGCGATTCCCCGCTTACGTCCAAGCGCCGAATTTCTGCGCTAGCCTTGTAAGCGTAGAATGCCTAGTAACGTGAAGTACGCACGCGCAGAAGCCCAAATTCACCGCTAACCCGTGAAATACGCTTGCCGTAAGCACAGAATTCCCTGCTTCCGTAAGCGCCGATTCTGTGCTTACGGTAAGCAGAGCCATGAAATTGGGCCCAGGGCTGTCTATTTTCCCCAGGGTATATGCCCATTTGCAGGGGTGGATCAGTGAGGTGCCCAGAGGAGAAAAAAATACTGTGCTTACAATTTTTTTGTAACAGGGCTTATAATAAGGGGGTGGTGGGGGGGGGGGCATGGGTGTGCAGAACTCCTTCACATACAACACAATACACAGCCACCACATTACAAGAATTTAAAATTTCAGGGGTTGTTACTTGATTTGTGATTAATGTTATTTAGGATTTGAAACTTTGCATGGTGGAAGTAAGATATAGAAAAGTTTGCGGTAACACCATGTAATAACAATCTCTAAATGAGTTGGGGTGGTTCTGAAAAGAACCGTTGGATTAACTCGACGTTTCGATCAGTATGCTCTGATCGTCTTCTGGAGAGTGCATTCTCCAGAAGACGATCAGAGCATACTGATCGAAACGTCAATTTAATCCAACGGTTCTTTTCAGAACCACCCCAACTCATTGAGAGATTGTTATTACATGGTGTTACCGCAAACTTTTCTATATTAATGTTATTGTCCAAAAATCTCCTTTTCCAGTTCATTTGGTGAGCGTTATCTTGCGTATCGGAAAGCAGTCCAGCATCTAGCCGCATTAGATTGTCTCTTTTCATTGGCTGAACTTGGGAGACAAGATGGTTATTGTAGGTGAGTCATTATTTAGTATTTGAAGAGAGGCAACAATGATGTTTTGTTGTTCCTTGTTTAAAATTGATGCTTTCATTTACTGTTGACATAAAAAAGAAAATATTTGTCTTTCACAGACCTATCTTTTGCGAGAATGGCCTCTCTCAAGTTCACATAGAGGGCGGCAGACATCCGGTTGTCAGCACATTGCTAGGTGAACAGGAGCAGTATGTGCCTAATGGTACTCACATGGAGGCAAGTTTTTAAAAAGTTTGAGCCATTTTTTCAACAATTTATAAAGAGGGGCTCCAAATATAGTTTTGTAATCCACTAATTGGGGGAAACAAGTGTCTAAACTTGCGTTAAAATTGTGTTAAATGTCATTGTGTTTGGTACTCTTCCATCTTAAAGTTGAATTAAAAAGGGCAATAAAGCTGTCATCGTAAAAAAAAAAAAAAACTGTTATTTCTCATCCAGGGTGTAGGAGAACGTTGCATGATCATCACTGGTCCCAATATGGGTGGTAAGAGTAGTTACATCAGACAGGTTGCACTGATTACCATTATGGCTCAACTAGGAAGCTGGGTACCAGCGGAGTCTGCTAAGCTTGGGGTCTTGGATGCCATTTACACAAGGTATGGTGCAATGAAATTGTCGCAACCAACCCCTGATATACAGGGTGGGCATGGGCGAGGGGATAAGAGCACCGAACTCAAGCTCTGGGGCTTCTGTTCAGCAGAGTGTGGGTTCGAACCTCGGTCATGACACTTGTGTCCTTGAGCAAGACACTTAACTATAATTGCTTCTCTCCACCCAGGGGTAAATGGGTACCTGTGAAGGGCAGAGATGGTTCTTGGGATTGATTTAGCCGAGTAGAGCATATTTTTATCCTTTAAGGGAGCTGAGATGGTTTAAGGAATGAATTAAGGCCCAGTGACCAGGGGTAATATTATTGGAAGCGCTTTGAGACGCCCTTTGGGTGTGAAAAGCGCAACATATAAAAACTGGTTATTATTGTTATTATTATTATACCAGTAATTTCCACTTGGAAAATTAAAAGCGGGACTTAGAGATCAAATTGATTTTTTTTTATTAATGTGAGCTATACATTTTAGTGGAGTATTGAGCATGGACTTTGAGTATGAGTACCTGTACTCGACTAGTACTCTAGTACTCAATTACTTAGTACCAAGAAATAGTACTACAATCATGGAAACTCAGTGTCATGTATTAAGAAGTTCTTTCCCTTCGATAAACTTGCAGCCAATGTTTTTGTTATCAACCAACAGGATGGGAGCATCAGACAACATTATCCAGAAGCGAAGTACATTCATGACGGAGTTACAAGAAGCCTCTGATATCCTGAGTCAGGCTACAGATCGTAGTCTCGTCATCTTAGACGAGCTGGGCCGAGGGACGAGCACCCATGACGGAGTAGCGATTGCATTTGCTACGGCAAAATATTTCATTCAAGAGGTATACATAGTTCTTGGTTTGAACAATGAGAATTTACTAGAGCAGGATTCGAACCAACAACCTCTGGATTAACAACCTGACGCTCTGCCAACTGAGCTATCCAGCCCTTTTGGTGGTCCCTCTGTTAGACTTCCAACATACCGCTGCACGGCTCAATAGACCGATCCACTAAGCTCCGCCCCATTGCAGATTGACCAATCACAACGGAACTAAGGTCCGACAAGGTCCGACATGCGTGCGCATATCTTGGCGCGCGCGGCAGAGTTGTGCAGAAAGGCATTGGAGAGCCCCACGTGTTCTTGCTCACATGTGCGTCGTGGGCGGAGCCTACTGGATGGATCTATTGGTAGAGCTCCGGTACATTAATCCAGAGGTCGTAAATTTTTCTTTGTTCAAACCCAAAACTATTTGAAACTGAACCAGTCAATTTTCCTTGTCAGTGATACAAAAATGAAACCAATGTAACTTTTTGTTGTTAAGATCCGCCTGAAGCAAGTGGTTATTGCACTTGGGGTTTGTTTGTCCGTAAGTTATCCTAATTTACTCACATGACGGTGCGCCCTGTGCAGCCTACCCATATAGAGGCCATTTTGTCCAAAAACCCTTCAAAAAAAAACAGTCACATTCTAAACTTGGCACCACACGCCCCAGAGGCAGTTGGGCGCTGAAAGTTATTGTGAAAAATAAAGAAAGATAGACTTGCAAAAAACTGAGAAAATCATATGTAATTTGCAAGTTTTTTTTTTTATGCAAAAAGCTCAAAACCATTCCAATCCCAACAGCACTCGCGTCAACAATCTTTCTCTCATGTAGTCTGTGTCTCTTTAAACCATACATTGTGCTGTCTTCACAGGTGAAGCCCCTGCTGCTCTTTGTAACACACTACCCATCATTGTCGGAACTACAGAGGCTGTTTCCAGACCATGTGGCCAATTATCACATGGCGTTCCTACTTCACGAGAACAAAAAAGGCAAGGAACCAGATTTTTTGTATATATGACAATAGAGTTTCCTTTTATAGCGATGTGATTGCGCTTGTTGAAAACAACTGATGGATCTAGAGTATTTTTGTACAAGAAAACGGGGACAAACTTCTTTAAGATTAGAATTCCTTGAGCCCTTTTCACACTACTCTGTTTTCTGGGGTTGCCCTCGGGTAATAACGGCGGGCCTTTTTATTTCACACTATGATCGATTTACCCCTGGTCCGCCTCAGATCTGCCCCCGGCAAATGGGCATACCTCGGGAAGTACCCACCCTGCATGCCCTGGGGAGTACCCATCCCTTGGGAATACCCATCCCTGCTCTTGTGAGTAGGGGACAAACGGTAAAACCCTTGGGTATTATTGAAACGTGCATCCGGAACCCGTGGAATATAGACACTGTAAAAGTGCGCCTGGGTAACGGTGGGGTCACAAAAAAAGTCCATATGGGCCTCCCTATGCAGGACTGTATTTCAAGGGGATAAGAGATGCAGTGCAAAAAAGAGAAAGACAACCAAAATGTTTATTGCAATAAAAAAAAGATAAACAAATTGTGTGCAACTCATAATTTGAAGTTCAGAGAGACTAACGGATCTAGGGTTATGCTTTTGGTTTTAGAAAAGGACCAGCCTTCTGCACTAGATGTCATTACTTTCTTGTATCAACTGGTACCCGGCGTTGCAGCTAGAAGCTATGGGCTCAACGTTGCTAGACTAGCCGCGGTACAGGATGACATCATCAAAGTAGCTGCCACCAAGTCTCGGGAGCTCGAGAAGATTGTCATGGCAACAAGGTAAAAACAACTTGGGAATTCTGTTACACTAACAATAAAATCGGTGGATTTGGCTCAAATCCTCAGGCGTGTCATAGCTGTAGGGTTTAGTGCATCAGACTCAAGCTCTGGTGGCAAAGTCATAGTGAGGGTTCGAATCCCGTTAATGACACTTCGTGTCTCAGAGTAAGACACTTGTGCATAATTGCATCTTATCAACCAGGGATAAATGGTTACCTGTGAGGACGGGCACGGGGGATGGTTTTTGTTTTTGTAAACAAAAATTATGAATTTTTCTATACCCTTTGCTACTTACTCAGATGTTTAGGTCCAGTCAAACATTAACATTCCTGGACAGTTACAAACATGAGTGCTTTTAGTAAAAACAGGCATAAATTTTCTTAGAAATTATCAATTGTTTTCATTTTTTTCCGGATAAGCAGGAAAGCTCGTTTAACATGGCTTTACTGGGGTTTGAGTCTCGGTTGTTGTTTCTTAGTGTTTGTTTTTAAATCATAAATTGCTTTCAACGTCATTTTGACTCGCGCTGTATTTAGCTAAAATGCTTTACATTTGTTTTGTCTAGAGTTCCGTGGACAGCTTGCAAAATGAGTACCTTAATTAGAATAAAATGCAACTCCTCTTAGGAATTATCAATTTTTTTCATTTTTTTTCTTCTTCTAATAAGCAGGAAAGATTGCAAAATATTTGCGTTTGTTTGTTTTGATAAACCTCACCAGGTCAACTTCTTTTTGACTCACCCAACATACTGTTTTGTATATTTTGATCAACCATTTACATTTGTAGAGCAAACAAATTGTCTCTAAAGAAACTGTGGGGGAACTCGCCAAAGCGAATCAAGGCAGCCATTGGCGACGTCGAGATGTCCCGTTAGTTCTACACAGTGGGCGCCAAGCACTGTCAATCCAGCCCCAGACATCAGGCAGTCATTTAAGGTGAACATGGTGAAGGTGTCCCAAGATACAATGCATCTTGCAGTTTGTGGTTATTTACTTGTGAAGGTTCCAAGAACTAATGATTTCGGTCAAGGACTGTTCACATTGTTGTGTTTGAATCGGGGTCTATAGAAGTTGAAGCCACAGAATGCTGGTTGCTTCTATGGGTGCGTTCGTTTAGCTTCCCTGGGTCTACCCCGCAGTGCTCACCCTGGCAAGAGCTAATCGAACGATCGCACTCGCCCTCTCGTAGTGATGGCATGCACCTCAGGTCACCCCCAAGTGACCCACTCCACAAGCAGGGCACTGGGGGCTGACCCGGTTGAGCCCGTCAAAGCTATTTGAACGTACCGGGGCAGACCGGGGTCGACCCAGGGAAGCTAAACGAACGCACCCCTATATGAGCAAGTTGGGGTGCGCACATTTAGTCCACTACCGACCAGCGGCGTATATGCGCAGTGACACAGTCACTCGAATGACTCATTTGGAAGCCTTGTCAACTATCAGTACACCGGTATTCAACACTCCATTGCCTACCGCGTTTTTTGCCATAGTGTCACTGGTTTCTCTCTGCGCTTCACACATGTTAGCAAGGAAAAGGCTATTGGGAGACGTGAAGAAACCATGGTCATGAGGCTGGTTTCAAATGGTCGACCACTTAAGTCAACCAATGGTCGACCAGCCTGGGCTCGAATCAAAGTAGTAAACCTTTAGAAAACCATGGTGCACACTGTCATTGGAAATTCGTGCCTGATGCAGCAGCCATTTTTTTCTAAACATAAAATATGTTGTACTTTATACTCTAAAGACAGTGGACACTATTGGTAATTGTCGAAGACCAGTCTTCTCACTTGGAGTATCTCAACATATGCATAAAATAAGAAACCTGTGGAAATTTGAGCTCGATTGGTCGTCGGAGTTGCGAGATAACTATGAAATAAAAAAACCAACCTTGTTACACGAAGTTGTGTGCTTTCAGATGCTTGATTTCGAGACCTCAAATTCTAAACTTGAGGTCTCGAAATCAAATTCGTGGAAAATAACTTCTTTCTTGAAAACTACATCACTTCAGAGGGAGCAGTTTCTCCCAATGTTTTATAATATCAACCTCTCCCCATTACTCATTTCAAAGTAAGGTTTTATGCTAATAATTATTTTGAGTAATTACCAATAGTGTACCAATTTATTTTATGTGTAGAGTTTAGATCCTGGCATCGATAGGGCTTTCATGCTTATCTTAACTCAGATAGCCCTGGGTGTCTTATCCTGGACTAGGAATGATTAGGCAGATTCCTCGCGCTTATCTTCACTCCGCCCCGAGTGAGACAATTCTAGTCTTTTACTGAATTGAAACGCTTCTAAATGACTAATGTCAAATAAAAATTATTTTTGTTAAAACCAAAGTATTCTTGTTTTCATTTAAACCAATCTTTATTAGCTATTAAAGAGGAACATAATCTATTTTGCAATACATTGGCATTAAACTACAAATATAATTTGTGACCTGATATTGGACAATTGAACTAAGTAGTTTCAATTAAGCATTGATAATTGATGGTTAAATATTTAAAACGAAAAAAAACTAATAAAAAAATAATAAAAAAAACTTTCAAAGCTTAAGTTGTCTGGAAGAAAGTTAAGTATACGATTGTTGATTAATGAAGAGCTAAAGCAAAGTCTGAATCAAGCAACGTACATGTAAAGACATTGGGTAAATAATTTAGCTTTGACTTTGGCTGTTGTGTGTTGTAGAATAATACTTATACCATACCGAAGCCACTGACGAAGCTTTTCCATGTTTACCAACATTTTTTAAATTGGTGGAAAGTATCTCCCACATTTGTGATTTTTACTGCAAAACTGTTTTATTAGATTTCGCATCAAGGATAAAGAATAATTTTTTCTGAAATTACCTTTACACTATATGTATGTCGTCTACTTTCTCGTGTGAACAATAAATCCACAGGCATATTTCTCAAGTGGGATTTGATCCCACGACCTTTGCTACGATAGAATGGGGCCCAATTTCTTGGCTCTGCTTACCGTAAGCACAGAATCGGCGCTTACGGAAGCAGGGAATTCTGTGCTTTTAGCAAGCGTATTTCACGGGTTAGCGGCAAATTTTGGCTTCTGCTCGCACGTACTTCACATTACTAGGTATTCTACGCTTACAAGGCTAGCACAGAAATACGGCGCTTGCACGTAAGCGAGCGGGGAATCGTGATCGATAGCGCAGAATGCGGCGGTAAGCATAGCCATGAAATTGGGCACAGATGTCTAACCACTAGTTCAGTGGCTAGAGGCAGTTCGAATATGTAATTATGTGTGTATGCTTTTTAAAAAAACACAACTGTGTTGGGGCAGAAACCAAATCAAATGCATAACTATTGTCAAGCAAAGTGTGTACATGTACCTGTGTACCAGTATCAATTCTGTACCACAGAAGATAAATTAAAAAAAAAATAAAAAAGTTCAGTACAATCTGAAACTGATTATACAGCAGGTTTGTTCTTCTAGTGTTTCTAATCAAAAGAAACACCATGTAACCTACATGTACATGCATGACATTACCAGAATTTTTGTCTGCGGATGACGCGCGGTGGACAAGACGCAGTACCCAAAACTACAAATGTCTATTGGACATACATGTATTTTTTCCCCCCCCCCCAGTATTTTGACATCATGCAAATCAAGAAAGAAAAGGAAATTAGCTGATCTTGAGATTTTTTATGATGGATGACCATATTATTGTGACAATAAAACATCACACTTCTCCAGGTCAATTTAACAGACAGATACACACTGGCAATTTTCTGGCTAAAAATTAGTTTTGGTGCAAGACGTTCTTTGCGCATTTTGCTACCCATCAGTTTGCAGTACACTTTATAGCGATTCTACTTTGTTTGGATTTACTGAAGGAGGGTGCTATAGATGTACATGTACATGTCATCCTTTTTGTTGACTATATCAAACTACTTAAAGGCTATCCGCGAATCACTGCACAGTGTAAACCAATGGGGGCTCAATTTCATAAACCCCTTAAGCATAAAAACTTGCTTAGCACAGACAAATATTGCTAAGCAAAAACAGGTTACCAGCCAACATTCAATGAAATATACAGAGTTGCGACTGGTACCCCACACGTTTGCTTAGAAAAGAAATTTGTTACACTTTTTTCTCCTGCTAAATAAAAAACAGCTCGATGAAATTGGGCATCGGTATAAAGTGCGCCAAGGATGTCTTGCGCCAACAGAGGGATTAGTTGGGAACAGGAAAACTGATTTCAAATCTATACAATTGATGTTGATCATTGGCTGCGCTGTGCATCATGTGACTTCCAACATGTCCTCGTAGAGACCAAGTCGAACGCCTTCATCGAGGCTATCATGTAGATCACTCTCACAGGTTGATGGGTGAAGGTAGGCGTCACTCTGAAATGACATCACAGGCTGGTGGGCGGAACTAGGAATAAGAGAAAGTCCGTCAGGGATATAATTTTTAAATAATCACTTAAAGGGAAGGTACATGTTTGGTAATCACTCTTAAAATTAGTGGCAATAAAAACTTTTGGTTAGAAGCGTACAGCTGCAGCTTTTGAAAAACATTTTACATCAAAGTTATTATGTAGTTGTGCGTTATCCGTTTTTATGCCCCCAATTCTACTTCCTGTGTGGCAGCCCTCTGGATTTTTACCGATATCTCAAAAGGACGACCACCTTTTTGAAATGAAACTGTCTTGTGTTAATCTAATTGCATCTGCATTACCTTTGCATCAACATTTATATAAAATAACAAATATACTGTTCCAAAAACAGAAGGTAAAATTAATTTGTCTTTAAACCCCATCCGGATTTTTCATGAACATTTGGTACAAATTTAATTGCAAAGGTTGGTGTATGGTGGAGTAACTATGTCTTGTGTACAGTGGAGAGTCGGACATAGTTACGATATCAGGTGGCCATGCATCTCGGAGATGCATAGGCCACCATATCGTAACTACGTAGTTAATCATTCAAAACCAAAGTAGATGGTAATGAATGGTCAGACAGTAAGAGGGTTGACTGTGTACTGAGATATGCTTTCTCCATAATGACGTCATAATGCAGACTGGCTTATATTTAATGTGTCTACATGTATCTTTCAAAACCACAGTGGATGATAATGAATGGTCAGACAGTAGGAGGGTTGACTGTGTACTGATTTTATACACTTATAACACATGACATAAATGCAAGCCAGATTTATGCATGTTCATATGTACATGTACTTGTACATGTAGATTGTACATATTATGTTTAGTAGAAAACCACACTTGATGATAATGAATGGTCAGACAGTAGGATGGTTGACTTTGTACCGTTTTTTTTTTAAGCACTCACCATGTGATAAAGCTATAAACTGCTACAACCAGGTGATAACTTCTGTAAAGTTATTGGGTGCGTTCGTTTAGCTTCCCTGGGTCGACCCCGGTGTGTGGCGTTTTTTTTTCTCCAGGACGAGTGTGGGTAAATAATTACCCACGTTCATCCTGGAAAAAAACCGCCACACACCGGGGTCGACCCAGGGGAGCTAAACGAACGCACCCATTATTTCTGGTTTACCCATATACATGTACACTGGTAAAGTGTTAGCACTGTTTACGGGCATACTCAGTACATTCCCGAGCTCTGAGACAAAAAATCGAAGGCATGAACTGTGGTGAAATGCCTGTGATTGACAGTAGAGCTCGGAGGAGACTGAATATTCAGTGTTATAACACCCCTTACAAATATTCTGCCTTCATTGGTTTAGAGCGCGTAACATGATATGTCTTAGTTTTACTAGCCGGCGTACGTGTGCTAGTGCATAATTTGCTGTGTGATAGTCAGACGACTATCACACGGCGTGCAGTACCCAGATGAATTTTTACCCACCTTGAACCCAATCAGTTGTGCATCTGTGTATCTGAAACGCGTGTACGAACGTTACATGTACGAAAATGATAATAGTCTGTTGGAGTGTTATAAAACAAATATTGACTGCTTTAACTTCTGCTATGTTTGAAACTAAAACTCCCTTGGTAATCCCCGGACCATTCCATTTTCTTGAGGCGCACTCCTGGGATCAACTCGGGAGTCGTAGTTTTAACCATAGCACTCGAAGCAACCAATATTTGTATACTAACAAATATCAGTGTACGTGTATATGGTAAAAACCAAAAACAATAGTCTTTATCCCTAATGCAAATTTCCATCTATACTATAAAGTTAATAATTCAAAACCATGTGGATGATAATGAATGGTTAGAGTAAGAGGGTTTCAAACAAACAATAATTTCCTTCAGCTCTGAGAGTTCAAATAAAACTAAACAAAAAACTGATTACGACGACCAAACAAACTTTACTTTTTTCAGATCCTTGCACTATACATGTACCTACACACTCAAAGGGTCAAGCACGTGATTTTGTTTTAATACAAGAATCACAAAAATATCAATACGCAAAGGTTCCCTCCCAAAAGGATAAATACATGCATGGCTTGAACAGTCTGTAGTTGTATAGTTGCGACACTTCAGACATGATTGTGAATTATTAAAAGGTTTCTAAGACTACAATTTAACATAAAAAGTAAAGACAAACTATGAAAGAAAAAGTATCAACTCAATAGACTTTATGCTCATGATGTCATTTCAATAGGGCGCCTTCACCTAGAGGTTAAAATGAGGTTGTTCATTGGCCAATCCTGTGCGCCGCGTGTACAAATCTGTGCGTCTTGATTGTTTTGTTACCGTTTTTCATCTAACTGTCTAAGATGGCAGCTGGATGACATCAATGCATTAGGTCAATAACAACCCATTGCCTGAATAGTCACACTGTAAATGGTGTTTCTGCCCAAGTCAATGTAGCACTCATTGCTGCATAAAGCTCGGTTCACTATTCCTGCAAATGCGAAGCGAATTTTGACGTCACGGGTATTTTCGATGCGAATGTTTCGCAGGAGTTAAGCACTAAGTACAGTTCAACTGTTGCGAATATTCATTGACAATTTACGACGCCAAAATTTGTATCGCATTCACAGGAAACTTATAAATCGGGCTTAACAATAAATTATAAACAGTATTTACTGCCTCCTACTTCTACTGCTATGACTATTCACATCTAAGCCTGTTCAGCATCTAGATGAGGCACAAGAGCATCGGATGCCAAAAACAACAGGCCACCTCTTTTCCTTGCGATTTAGTAGTGTGACTGGGTTCTTTTACGTGCATTGAAGTTTTAAGTACAAACACTTGGCCTATATGACTGTACCTATTACAATCCAATGAATGAAATATTATTGGTTAATTAAGTGTCTCGCCAAGACACAAGGGAAGGTTAATGGCCATTGCACATTAATTGGTTAGAAGCTTAGAGCAGCTTTCGATAGTATAAAGCATTTTGAAAACACTTCTCTTTGAAGTAAGGTTATGTAAAAAGATATCAGTTTTTGTGGCCAAATTTTAATATGAGAAGCGTTACTATCAGTAACGTTTCTCAAATTGTACATGTATATATTATGGATTCTTCTTCCGGCATGGACATCCTCCGGATTTTTCGGTGATATTTTAAACACTTGACCACCTTTTGAAATGAAATTTAGCAAAATGGCAATGTACCCTTTTATCTTGTTGTTACAGCTATATTCACGTAGTTAAAATGTTTGTGTATTACGGGAAATCAGATAATGGGTTAAAGGCAGTAGACACTATTGGTAATTACTCAAAATAATTATTAGCATAAAACCTTTCTTGGTGACGAGTAATGGGGAGAGGTTGATGGTATAAAACATTGTGAGAAACGGCTCCCTCTGAAGAGCCATAGTTTTTGAGAAAGAAGTAATTTTTTACGAATTGATTTTGAGACCTCAGATTTAGAACTTGAGGTCTCGAAATCAACCATCCATCTCAACGCACAAAAATTTGTGTGACATGGGTGTTTTTTATTTCATTATTATCTCGCAAGTTGGATGATCGATTGAGCTCAAATTTTCACAGGTTTGTTATTTTATGTATGTGTTGAACTACATGTACACCAACTGTGAAGGCTAGTCTTTGAAAATTACCAATAGTGTCCACTGCCTTTAAGCAGAAATGAAAACCATGTCATTGGAGAGAACCTTTAAAGCAACTTTGATCGACTTTGAAGTAGACCAAAATTACAAACAAAAGGCACTCTCACTGAGCAAAAAAGGCAAACTTGTTTTAAAGCTGTACTTTTGTCCATAATCAACCCCCTTAGCCAATCTTACAGTGGTTGAAAAGAAATAAGGTTGCTAATTAGGCAATCCATTCAACATGGAATGAAAGATCTGAAATGCCAAAACATGTCTGGCGTTTCTTTCCACTGGTCCCCTTAGCATAAATACATGTTTTTTAAATTGGATGTTTTTCATCACTGACACATGACTGAGTTAGAGAATGAAGAGAATTTTGATTGGTCCTCACGATTCGGCTTGCATGGCCAGCAGACCGCTGTTAAAGACACTGGACTCTATTGGTACATGTAATTGTCAAAGACTAGTCTTCACAGTTGGTGTATCTCAACACACATGCCTAAAATAACAAACCTGTGAAAATTTGAGCTCAATCGTTAGCTAAAGTTACAAGATATTAATGAAAGAAAAACACCTATGGTCACACAAAGTTGTGTGCTTTCAGATGCTTGATTGCGAGACCTCAAATTTTAAACCTGAGGTCTCGAAATCAAATTTGTGGAAAATTACCTCTTTCTCGAAAACTATGTCACTTTGGAGGGAGCTGTTTCTCACAATGTTTTATATTATCAACCTCTCCCCATTACTCGTGACCAAAAACGGTTTTATGATAATAATTATGCTGAGTAATTACCAATAGTGTCCAGTCCCTTTAAGGGAGAACGCTGCTACTTCACAAATACTATGTACGCCAGCGTTAACCATGGAATGATAAGGTGCATGCTGGTCTAGCTAACAACCACTATGCCCAGCACTTGGACCTTTTTGCAATGCGCAAGCACTAACTGTTAACTTGAGGTGCAGGCTGGTCAAGCTAGGGATCATCAAACTTGATCGCTAGCTAGATCAGCAATCACCTCAATTCATGCCTAACGTGCGTGTACCGAGTATTTACGATTAAGGTCTTTGTGTGCACAGGTGTTTACCCGAGCATCTTGTGAAGAAGCTAGTCTACGTGTATATGTATACTGCAAACTACGTGTAAAGCAATGTATTACAAGAATAAGAAAAAGAAGAACAAGTGAGTGTTAAAGGTACCTTGGAACCTCTTTTCCGAGCTCATCGAGCGAGCTGAAATAAAAGAGCATGCAAAACTCAGAATCAGTAACTCACCTCTCACCTGTATCACCAAATTCTCATATAATAACAATGATGATGGTATAATGTCTTATTTACATGTAACACCAAATCTCTCATGGCGCTTAAACATGTTAAAGCCATTGGACACTCTCGGTAAACAGTATTGTCCAAGGCCCACACTTCGTGTATCACAACTTCTATATAAAATAACAAACCTGTGAAAATTTAGGCTCAATCGGTCATCGGAGTCAGGAGAAAATAACGGGAAAACCCACCCTTGTTTCCACGCTTTTTGCCGTGTCATAAATCCAGAATTCTCGATATCGAGAATTGGTATTGTTTTAATGTTTTCTCAAAAAGAAAAGCATTTCATGGAATAATATTTCAAGAGAAGTCTTTCACCATTACCTTCTGTAAACCCTATAAGTTATTTGTAAATCTGTGAACCTTTTTTTTTCTGTGCCGAAAGTGTCCAATGGCTTTAAAGGAACATTACAAAATTGTTGTTTGCTAAACAAAAGAGTTGCTGGCAGTGTAGGCCTAAGCACTTTATGTAATCCACAGTCCCCCCACACCATACATGAACTAACTGGGAGTTGCATGTCGTTCATCTAGGGAGGGCACATCTTTTTTAATTACAGTTTTTTGTTGTTTTTTTTTTTACTTTTGCCCTTCCCTGGATGGCCTGTGCTTGTTTTATTGTTTTGTCCGAAGAATTAAAATAAAATAAATTAAAATAACAAACCAGTAGAAGTTTGAGATCGATCTTGGTCATGAGAAAATAGTGAAAAACCAATTAAACATTTTGCATGAAAATCATGGATAGTCAAAGCGATCGGAAACATCTATGACAACTTCCGCTGCCATGTTCGGACCGAAGACGGTCTCAGTGACTGGTTCCAGGTACTAACTGGTGTGCGCCAAGGCTGTATCCTGTCTCCCATTCTATTCGCAGTGGCCATTGATTGGGTTCTGGAGAAAGCTACGAAGGACCATGGAATCGTTTGGACTGGAGGAGCCAAACTGTCCGACCTTGATTTTGCTGATGATATCGCAGCATTGTCCGACAGTACCCAGGGTCTCCAGACTGTAATGGACTCCATCAGTGATGCCTCAGCTAGACTGGGTCTTATGATCAGCAGAAAGAAAACGAAAATCATGCTTTCAGGTGATCACCAGACAACACCTGACATTCTCGTTGGGCAAGATAAAGTTGATGTAGTGGATGACTTTACCTACCTGGGAAGTTCCATCAACAGCCAGGGATCAATGGATCATGAAATCAGCTGCAGAATGGGTAAAGCCTCCGCAGCCTTCAACCAGCTTAATAAGATCTGGACAAGCAAGAAGTTCTCTCTTCAAACCAAGCTTCGCTTCTACAATTCCAACGTGCTATCTACTTTACTCTATGGCTGCGAAACTTGGCACTTAAAATCAAGTCAAGAGAAGAAACTTGATGCATTCAACTCAAGATGCCTAAGGAAGATCTTGGGCATTAAACATTGTTAAGTGGAGTGACTTCGTCCGCAACGAGGAGGTCAGAGATCGATCACAACAAACTCCAGTGTCCAATACAATCTGTGGGCGGCGCATGAACTGGCTGGGCCATGTTTCGCGGCTCCCCCCTTCGAGACTCGCCAATCAAGTCTTGTGGTGGAACCCGCCGGGAAGGAGGAGGAGAGGCCGACCTAAAATGAACTGGCACCAGACCATCCAGCGGGACCTTCATAGGGTCAATAGAGGCTGGAGCGACGTCAGGTCACTGACTGCTGACCGATCTGCCTGGAGAGCGTTGACTGCCTCATGCGTCGGACGACGCAGGAGCCCCTAAGTCTAAGTCTAAGTCTAAGTAAGTCATGAAAATCGCCCCCACCCCCCTCTAATTGCTCACTGAGCGATAAACTCCGAACAGGAAATTAGGTTATTTATTTCTCATCAAATATGACATTTATCATACAGAAATATTTCTAGGGATGTTTTCTACTATTATCATCCATAGTAGACCGTGAAAGTTTTTTTTGTAAATCTGTGATCTTTACATTTTTATTCTTCTCACCAATTCTGTAATGTTCCTTTAAACAAACAAAAACATTTTTTTTTGAGTTGCTTAAATTATGAGACTGATTCAGGCCTCCAAATAACCCAAAGCACCCAAAAGGAATGCCATGGTGCCCCGTGCTTTAACTGTTGTGCCCTGTGCAAGGTTCCTGTACAAATTGACATTCCCCTCCCAGCGGTGCCCTTTAACTGGAGGGAAATTGCTGTGCCCCTTAACGAGAAAAGATCGAGGCCTGCGTATTTATATAAGAATTTGCCACCTACTCCCGGGGCTGAAACAGGGTTACCCCTTTACAGTCTGTAAGGATGTACATGTAGGTATGGGCATCATCCCATACATTTAGGAGTCTGGCAATTCAAGCAGACTGCATGACCTTCCTAACTTTTTACACACATGGTTACGTCTCTTGCTCAAGGGCACAGGTGGCATGACCGGGATTCCAACCCACACTCTGCTGCTGACAACACCAGAGCTTCAGTGAACTTGACTGCTCAAATTTTGTCCCGCTTACATGTAGATCTACTTGTGTTTGCACATGTACGTAGTCTTAACAGTTTCTGCACATTATTGGTAATTGTCGTATCCAAACTTAGTTTTCTATGAAACAAATATCAAAAGTAAAAATATCAACTCAACTGAAACACAAGCTGTGATTTTTAAGATCCAGTTTGCAGTTTACACTGCCAAGATGTTGCCCGTTTCTCTTGCCTTGAATCAAGTCAGTACAAATTCATGTACAAAGTGTCTTAAAATAATTTTGTTTATTGTTTTACTTTTTTGTTTATTGTTCTTAACTGTATATGTGCAGGGCCCAAATGGAAACCAGTTTGTATACTGATTTGGCTCACCCTGGGTAAATAAAGGCAATAAATAAACACTAACAGTATGGTCATGTGAAGTTAACACAGATTCATAAAATCAACGTGTAACATACTTACTCGTAACTAATGGTCTTGAAGTTCTTCACTCGCAGAAATGTGAGAAGAGATTTGGGAACATTATCTCGGTCAAGAAGTGCCTACAGCAAGAGAAACATGGAAAGTCTTAACACTACAGTGCGTCTAAAGAAAACTAAACAGTTTTGAAATGGCTGCCGAATAATAGAAAAGAATGATTCTAGGGGGAAAGGTGTGTATGGATAGCTTATGGACTCAACTTTCATATGACACCAACAAGTCCAAAAATAACTCCGTCACAAGAACCATCTCTGCCCTCACAGGTAAACCATTTACCCCTGGCTGGGTTGAGAGCTTTTGGTTTTAGCGTCCTGCTCAACGACACAAGTGTCACGACCGCGGTCGAACGGGATACTACCCTTATAAGCCATGTTCACACTGGATTAATATTTTCGGTAACTTAACTTAGCCATGACGCTGGGTAACGTTCCGACGTGTTAACTTTCCCACCGTTCGCACTTGGATTTAGTTGACAGGGGTAAAATTACCGACACTGTGGGTAAACTAACCGAGCTGGCCCCCTGCGTAACATTGAATAGTTTGATAATCACGTAAATCTTATTCTTCCATGACAAAACGTGTCAGCTTCTTTCGGGTCATGGACGGATGGGAGATTTGAAGGCAGTGGACACTATTGGTGATTACTCAAAATAATTATCAGCATAAAACCTTACTTGGTAACGAGTAATGGAGAGAGGTTGATAGTATAAAACAATGTGAGAAACGGCTCCCTCTGAAGTGGAGTAGTTTTCGAGAAAGCAGTAATTTTCCACTAATTTGATTTCGAGACCTCAAGTTTAGAATTTGAGGTCTCGAAATCAAGCATCTGAAAGCACACAACTTCGTGTGACAAGGGTGTTTTTTCCTTTCATAGTTATCTCGCAACTTCAACGACCAATTAAGCTCAAATTTTCACAGGCTTGTTATTTTATGCATACGTATGTATGTTGAGATACAGCAAGTGAGAAGACTGGTCTTTGACATTTACCAATAGTGTCCACTGGCTTTAACCGAGTCGTCACGTCCGCATTGGACTTTCTGGCTTGGTTAAAGTGACCTGGTCAATCTTCCTGGGCACCTTTGGCCCGGTTAAACTACCCATTCGGGTTGGGTAAGTTACCTAGGAGGAAAATTCCTGGGCTGTTCGCATTGGACTTAAAATGGGGAAGTTACCCATTGGCTCGGTTAGTTTACCCAAATTAAGTCCGATACGAACAGGGCTTAAGAAGGTAGTCACAACCAACCTGTATGTACTGCTCCAGTCCTTGTCGTCTTTGCTCTATCCCTCTCATTGTGAGTTGTCTCATCCTCTTGGGAGGAAAGTCTGGGGTCTCCATGCTTTTCTTCACCTTCATTTCAAGAAGCAAGAGGTACATGTAAAAGCACACTTATAACAAAACGGGAAACCACCAACATAGGGTTAAAGGGAAGGTACAAGTTTGGTATTTACTCAAAACAAATATTAACTTAAAACCTGACTCGGTATCGAGCATTGGAGAGCTGTTGATGGCATTAACACCATTGTTTGAAACGGCTCCCTCTGAAGTAGCATAGATTTTGAGAAAGAGGTAATTTCTCACTCAAATAAAAGACTTCTAGCCAGAAGTCTTTTATTCCAATCTGAAAGCACACAAATTCGTCCAACAAGGGTGTTTTTTCTCTCATCATTTTCTCGCAACTTCGATGACCAATTGAGCTCAAATTTTCACAGGCTTGTTTTGTTATAATGCCTATAAATGTTGGGATACACCAAGTGGGAAGACTGGTCTTTGAAAATTGCCACCAAACGTGTACTTTCCCTTTAATAGATAGCTCAGTTGGTAGAAGGGCGGCACGTTTAATCCAGAAGTTGTTGGTTCAAATCCTGCTCTAGTAAAATTGGTCATTGTTCCACTCAAAATCATTAAAAGAACATTCTTAGAGAACCCATTACCAGAGGAAGATTTTTGTGCTGCTTCAAGAGTGGAGTGATATCCGTTCTCACTTCTCTCTGTGCTCGGTCAAATAAAAACATGTCAAAATTCAATTTGATTCTAGTCTTGTAAAACAATCTCTGGTCTGTTAGAAATTTTGAGCCACAACAAGCCCAGCGGACTTTAATGAATTTTTTTGCAAAAAAAAGTCAAGCACTGTATCACCACTAAAAAGCTAAAGGCAGCGGACACTTTTGGTAATTACTCAAAATACTTATTAGCGTAAAACCTTACATGATAACGAGTAATGGGGAGAGGTTATATACTAATGGTAGTATAAAACATTGTAAGAAACAACTCCCTCTGAAGTAACGTAGTTTTCGGGAAGAAGAAATTTTCAAAAAATTTGATTTCGAGACCTCAGATTTAGAATTTGAGGTCTCGAAATCAAGCATCTGAAAGCACAAAATTTCGTGTGACAAGGGTGTTTTTTCTTTCATTATTATCTCGCAACTTTGATGACCGATTGAGCTCAAATTTCCAAAGGTTTGTTATTTTATGCATTATATGTTGGGATGCAGCAAGTGAGAAAACTGGTCTTTGACAATTACCAATAGTGTCCAGTGTCTTTAATTCACATTTGAATAATTGAAATAGATTCTACATACGTACTAACCTGTTTATGCAATGTGTGAAACTCGCTGTATCTTTTCTCAACAATGTGGGTTTTACTTGACACTCGGACATGCACCTGATAAACCTGCACAAAGAACAATTACAAAATCAAACACTTTATGATAAAATTAATCAAAAAATATTAGTTTCTGAAATCTCACTGATTATAACTATAACATTTAAGGAGGCTTATCATCAATCAGATTGATGATTTACATAATGTATAGGCCTTAAGCCTCCTAATTGAATCACCATTACTTGCAATGAGAATTGTGATCAGACGATGCTATGGACAGCTTGTTCAAGACGCAATTTTAAGGAGGGTGCCCTTGTGACAGCTTGCTGTATTACATGTACATGTTGTATATTTAACTCACTAGACTCGTGGACAAGTCGTAATGGTCCCACATGTTGAGATAGTCGAGTTGTGGCGGTGCTCTCGCGAGATCACTGCTCTCGCGTGAACTGCTGGTTGCTCGACATCTAAGGGACCGTAGTCGTGAGAGCAGTAGTCTCGCGGGACGGCAGTCTCACGAGAATATCGCGGGAATCACGGGGAGGGTTGGAACGCTATCACCGCGATAGACATTTAATGACTTGTCCACAAGTCTAATAACAACTCACCTGACCAAAGCATTGAAGTAAGTGTACAACAAAAATGTTTTTGAAAGCAGAGAGGAAACCAAACCAAGCCCCCCCCCCTCCACCCCCAGCCAACCAGGACCCAGAACATTGCATTTGTAACTAGATACACAAACTGAGAACCAGCCTATAGGGTTTAGACCTTTTGCGATTCCTGCCTGCTGGCTGATTTTCCTCAATTTCCGAACGGCATTGTGGGAATAAAAAGGGGGTGTTGTTGCCCCCTTTTCCCAATTCCCACAACGCCTTTCGACACTGCCAGGGGGGATTCGCGATAAGCTCGTTAATGTTACACCATTTAGATTGAATCAATGATTAAAAAGGGCTATGTACGTGGCATCATGTGGTTTACCTAAAGTTAAAGTTCGCTCTGCTGGCTATCGTACTACCAATAATGCAATACTCAGTCAGAGTCAGACAGATACTATAAAAGTATTGTTTATTTTTAACATTTATTTATTTATTAATTAGACTGTTAGAAAGTAACTAACATTAATAAAATAGGCCTACTACACTAGAAGTTAGAACTAGCTGTCAGTAGAACTGTACTGTAACGTTAGTGTAGTGTCGCATCTCCTCTTGTTTTTTGATGGCATACAATCCAATTTTATTTGGCCACATTCGTTTTACAGTAACACTAACAATGGTGATGGAGGAAGGAAATTCTAGTGCACTGCAGCTAGTGCTAGCATTTGGCTATGAATACTCCACAACAACTCGACAATCACGTGGATTTCACAAAGGTAGTCCTAACTTAGGACTAGTCCTATGCAATGCTAAGGTAAGAGATAGGACCAGTCCTAAGTTAGGACCAGTAACTCATCCTAACTTAGGACTGGTCCTATCTCTTAGCATTGCCTAGGACTAGTCCTAACTAAGTTAGGACTACCTTTGTTTTGTGAAATCCACCCCAGATCACACTCGCTGCTTATCAGTCAATTAAATCATCCAATTAATGGTTAGTGTTCCCATGGAGCTATATAGCTTCATGGTGTTCCTTACCGTAAATGGTTTTTCATCTTCGTTCACCTGCCTAATACTTGGGATAGATACACAAATCATGATTTACTCAGGTCTGCCCCTCAGTTTATAGTACACACGTACGAGTTTGTTTGTATGTCTGTCTGGTAAACATTATTGTCGTCCGTCTGGCCTGTAAACAATTCCAGAGTCGTACGGCTCTGAACAATTCATGTAGGTAGCGCCCTCTGTAGTTTACTTATAGGTTAGCCCTGGCGGCCTTACACTTTCGTATTGTACTATATCTGTGCAGAGGAAGAGTCCTATAAAAATTATATACCCATTAGGCCATTGGTCCTGTACCTGCCCAATACAGACAGTTTAATTGGCCCAACACTGGGGTGCGTTCCACTCGCGCAAACGTTGCCAACAGTTGCGCACGTTCGCCAACAATTTCAAGTGGAACGAGTTGTTCGCCGCCACCATTGGCGAACCGTTGGCAACTTTAGGCGAACATACTTCGCAGGTGTTGGCGAGTGATTTTTAAAATGGCGGACAAGCCTCCGGTATTATTTCTTTGTCACAAACATAATAACATTGTATTTTCGGTGGATGATAATGCAGATTTGGAATAACAAAGTTAATTAGTTGATGTAATGATGTCAAAAAGAGGACTATTGCAGCAAAACCGAAGTTTAAAAAAAACCTACGTATGGTGCGCGCCTTCTTCATTTCAGGGCGCCGCCTTGACATCGCGTATACGCACCAATCGTTCAAACGATAAAAAAACGTTTGCGCGAACAGTTGCGAGTCGTTTGCGCGAGTGGAACGCACCCCTAGTTTCCTTTACTGTCCGTAGCCGGACATTTCACCACGTTGTTGGAACGGTTTAAGCTTTCCGGCGTGTTCAGTTTTCCGGGTGACGTAGCCAGACAAAAATACAGCCGCGAGTACCCTGGCGAGTACTGTAGTTCTCTCAGTGACCCCAAATTGTTTATTATTACGATTCTTTTCTGTTTAGTCACATTCTGTTGCCCCATCTTTACACGTATTCATGCGTACAGCTGTAAGCAGGTCACACTGCTTGTGCCACACAAAAAATTCTCTCATACGACCCACGCGTTCGCCGCTCGTTGTACTCGTGGACGCCGCCATGACTTCAGCTACCGGAGAGTAACACGGATGACTCAATACAGCACTAAAAATTGACTACTTTGCTTGCTGTGCGCAGAGGCATCGCATGACGTAATGTTACCGTATTTGGTCATTCGGAAAACTGAACACGGCGGAAAGTTGAAACCGCCACACCGGTACCGAGTTTGGGCAACTGTTAGTCTTGGTTCCAAGACCATTGGTGTTGCGCGGTCACACACAACCAACGTTCCGATTATGCACGGCAAGTGAAACTATACACGCTTGTAATGAACGAACGCTAGCGGGCGATCTGTTTCTCTGATCCACAACCTCTATCCCTAGGTCATTGCCGTGTATCGTCCGAATGAAGTAGCGGGAACACCTGGAACGGGGATAATGATTGGTACAGCATCAGCTCCGAGTGGTAATTCAATGTGACACCATCTGAGTATGAGGCTGCAGATGCTGTGAAATAGTCAGCGTTGCTTTAAGGCAGTGGACACTATTGGTAATTACTCAAAATATAAAACCTTACTTGGTAACGAGTAATGGGGAGAGGTTGATATTATAAAGCATTGAGAGAAACGGCTCCCTCTAAAGTAGTGTAGTTTTCAAGAAAGAAGCAATTTTCCACAATTTGATTTCGAGACCTCAGATTTAGAATTTGAGGTCTCGAAATCTAACATCTGAAAGCGCAGAACTTTGTGTGACAAGGGTGCTTTTTTCTTTCATTATTTTCTTGCAACTTCAACGACCGATTGAGCTCATTTTTTTACAGGTTTGTTATTTTATGCATATGTTGAGATACACCACCTTTGAAGACTAGTTCGTTGACAATTACCAGCGTCTTTAAAGGAACATAACACAATTGGTAAGAACGATCGTTGAACGATCTACATTAAACTAACAAGGTCTAAATTTCTGTTTGAAATGTAATTTTGATGTGAAATAAACTAATTTCCCGTTTTGAGTGTTTTATTCATTTTGTTTATCAACTTCATGCAATGTGTAATGTTTGTAAACTTCTTTCTCGTGACCAAACATCTACCGGTTTGTATGTTTTGGTATGTTATATGGTGGTTTACATAAAGTGCTACCACTGCCAACAGCTATAATTATGTGAGCAAGAAAACATTTTTGTTATTGGTTTCCTTATTTGGTTTTGGTTCGACATAGACACTGAGGCAAAAATAGAGGGAGGGCATCCCTCTCTTTACTTGCCAATGTATTAGAACTACACATGTATATTCTAATTTACTTCAACCTAAAGTTGTCTTTTATATTGCGTTTGTTGTAGTTGTTTATACATCAACAACTGAAGCTCAAAACGCTCATCACGAATGGATTGTAGTGGAATTTTGTCCTGAGAAACGGCGATGCAATAACCTTTAATGTTTGCTTCTAAAAGTCAATTACTTATCATGCATTTTAGTGGTGAATACTTTCAAGAAAATCATGATTAATGAATATTTGAAAGGGACAGGTAACCAACAAATACTGACATTATTTCGTAGCCTCGAAGTAAAAATTCGTTTCCTCGAAATGTCTTTTCGTTTCCCTCCAAATGCTATTTACAAATGTACAGACCATATACTTGCAATGTGACGTAAAATTTTAGAGTGTTTTTTGTACACACATTTGCACCATGCTAATTGAGATTGGATTTGTAAAGACTCCATGTATTGGAAAATGAAAGACCTTCGAACTTAATTTAACCTTAGAGTCCCTTTAAACTTAATATTTCAAGTACAATGATTTATCGAACAGTTTGTTTCAGACATTTCTCTCTTAACGGTATACCATGAATGAGGCAAATGGTAGCAAAGTACGGAAGTCGTATGATAATGTATTATCAGATTAATGTTTCGAGAAAAAAAGGGTTCATCAGGAGTTTAAGCAAGAACACTTTTTGAGATCGAGATTTGGACCATCTGTACTATTTACTTCTAAGGTTGGCATGGCGGACTCCCTATTTTGTTCGGGTACCAGGTGCCCGTCAAAAGTCATTCCGCCCTGTTAATTATTTGTTTTCTCGTTTACTTTTGAGTGATTTCTTTGGTGTGGTGATTGACTGTAAATATGGCCTAATACTGAGACAAGGCCCTTAGATTGCAACATTTTATGCGCAATATTTCTAGTTTAATTAAATCACAATCAGAGGGAATTCCGTTTACAATACAGTGTAAAGATCTCAAGTACCTTAGTATAAAAGTACGTCTTCTAGGTACGGACTTCTACATGTGAGCCCGCTTTGTTATTCCAAATAATGTTATCTCATTGAGTTGGAGAGACTTGTTTCGGAACAACCGAGGGGCTTTAGCTTGCCTGAGCCGAATCCGGAGCCGAAGCCGTTGTTTCGAAATTTTTGACAGAACTTCATTTAAAACTAGACATGTAGTGTTTGTTAACAAACACAAAGCTAGCTGTTCCGTGTTCTTTTGCTTGGATTATGTGCTAAAATTACCAAGGAGTCTATAAATGAAAAAAAGTATGAAATTATATCGTGTCTTGAGTTATGGTGCCACTTCATGGGGTCACGGTAACCTAAGGCTAATCTCTAACGCCCAAGGAGTCTGTAACTGGAAAAAGTTTGAAAATCGGTTGTGTAATTCTTGAGATATGGTCCCACTCCTGGTTGACCCGGAAGCAGAGGTCAACTTGGGTCATGGATTTTCAAAGTTTATTTTTAATGCTTTAGGAGTATAAAAGTGAAAACAAAGATTTAGAATCGGTTGTATAGTACTTCAGGTACGGTCCCACTTCCGGTTCAATCGGAAGTAGAGGCCAACATGGGGTCCCGGGTTTTCACAGCCAATGTTAATGTCTTAGGAGTTTGTAACTACAAAAAAAGTTGAAAATCGTTGAGTAGTTCTGGAGATATGGTCCCACTTCCGGTTGACCCGGAAGTAGAGGTCAAATTGAGGCCACGGTTTTTCCAAATTTTTCTCTTATCCCCAAGGAGTCTTATAAACTACAAACAAGTTAAAAATCGGCTCTGTACTTCTTTAGATATGGTGTTTCAAAGATTTCACAATTAAATATGCAATTGAGGGTCACGTGGTTAATGAATTAAGAATTTAAAAACAAAATTTCATTAGGAATTAAGCTTAGGTTCAAGGCTTGATAAATGATTTAACTCTTTTGACGTTATGGTTTAGGAGAATAGGCTGAAACAAAAAACAAATTAATGTTATGCCTTTGTTCCATTATATATTGTTACTGGTCAATAGAGGGCGGTATGTAAGATGAGTGGTCTTACTATATCACCATCTCCTTTTAACTAGTCAATTGTTCAGTTGAAATGTTTATCTCAAAAGTTCAATTAACAAGGTGAATAAATGTATAAAAAAAAAATAATATTTGACTGAGGATTGTTTGATTTGTTGGTTTCTTGAATTCAATGCAGTGTTTTCAGAGTCCATTGTCATGTGACAAACTACTTAAGGATAAAATCCTTGTATTTGGTAGGTGGTTTGATGTTTGATCTATAACGAGTGGATTTCACTGAACTCTTAACGGCCACCAAACTCTGCGCTTACGTTCACCATATTCCGCTTACTGTGCAAGCGCGGAATATAATGTGTGAGCTTGGAAGCACAAACGAAATAAATCCCTGCTAAGCACTCTTTTTTGCTTGACGTAAGCGCAGAATTCACTGCTTCTGCTAAGCACCGAATCTTTGCTTCCAGAGCAGAGCAGAGCATGACATTGGGCCCATTCCCACAGGATTTTTCATTATGCAAGTTCCCGTCATGATAGGCCTGGGTGACTAGTGAAATTTACTACTCGACTAGCTGCACCTCAAACCCAACTACGACACTTGTCGAGATAAATTACGGATTCTCAAGATATGTGCCGCAATGTGCCGCAAGCGACGTATTAATTATGTTGCGATTAGTAGTAAGCAGGACAAAATGTTTAACCAAACAGGTAGTCGGGACTATTTTTTGTAGTCAATGTGTTGGCTCAATTTTAACGGAGTGGAGAAAAACAGTAGTTGCGACTCTAATACTAATTATTTGTAGCCGCGACTTTAACACTAAAGCACACTAGTCGCCCTGGCCTACTTTTGCACAAGTAAAGCACGGTTATCCTGCGAAAGCAAACCAAATTTATAAGTCACTGTTTTTGCAGTGAATGTTTCGCAGGAGTTGAGCACAATAAACAACGTAGCAAATTTTTTGTTGCGAATTGTCACGCTCAAGAACACTATCCCTGTGTGCCTAGATGTTAAATACGCTTAGCGTAAGCACAATTCCATGATTACGTACGCGCTGCGATTCTTTCCTTTTAAAGCCAGACCAAACGAAACACAAAAAGCAGCTAAACACAGCAAACACCATACCTCATGTTCAAACTACAAGTTGTTAATCCAGGTATTCTGCTCAATTTCGGCATTTTTATAAAGCAAAATATTTTGCCTATTTATTATAAGCAGCTCTATAATATTGAGCCACTCAACCACCAGAGAAACGTCAGCATAATAACATCTCTGATTTTGTATTCCTGTCAAAGAGTTTTTGTTTGTCATGGTCTAATTTCCGAAAGTAAAGCGAAATAATGGAATTAGTTTAGGCAAAGTTACTTCACCCGTAAATCATTCCAAATCCCAGGCGGTCTGTTTTCGTCGTCCACGCTCGTCGCCTGAAACGAACCCGGTCCTAACGGACGACACCACCTCAGAGTCTATGTAGGAGGTCCTAATTTCGAGGTGTCCCTAAAATCGTGGCAAATGTTTTACCTCTCTGTGCGCTATGTAAACCGTCCCTGGATACAAATTGTGTGATTTTATTTGCCAAGCAAAGAGTCTCCTCTCCCTTGACCAAAACTTAGAAGCACGTAAGGCTCCACTGGTAACTTGCACTTGTAAATGCAAAAAGTTTGGTATTTTAGGCATTTCTACAAGGTACAAAAACATGTCATAATGTTCAGGCAAAATAAAACTATTTGCCCACCGAAAAAGTTTCATCAAACACTATTTCAATTCACAATTATTCATGACGATCAAAACATGTGACTGAATATTTTGCTGAGCATTCTGGATAAAAAATACAGAGGCGTAAAGTAGCCATGTGCGAATTTTCGAATATTTTTGGAGATTTTTATTTTAAACCCTCATATCAATATTATTATTAATATTAAAATGTAAACATCAGCCTGTTGATTCAATTATCACTATTTATTTATACGCCTTATTATAAATATTACGAAAAAAAAATATAAGAACAATAAATAAAAATCACATTTGAAAGCCAGTTATTATTCCCACTTTTTTGTGTGTGCAAGTTACCATAATAATAATATAATAATAATAAAATGGTAATTTTTAAAATTTAATAACAAAATATTGTAAATAAAATGAGGACAACTGCTGGCTATAGAGTCATACACAGAGTCTCAAAGAACACTTGTAGTCACTACAGATGTTTCTTCCATGTATGGCTTGACTGGGAAACCACACTTTCTCGTTTGCCGTGAAAACAGGAAAAACTCAAAACAAATGGGGCCAGTTGAAGTCATCGAAGATCGGTGTGTGGTGTGAACATTTCAATGTCCATCAAGTTTTAATATATGTTTGCATACTTCATATTAACAAATGAAGACAATTATTAGGGCATCGGTTGATATATGGCATCATTATTTTTTTCCCAATTCAAAGAAAAAGGCATAATACCGTGAAAACTGGTAAAGGAGGATATACGTTGAAATTGTTTCACTAATTTCTCAAAAACTATTGCAACACCACAGCAAGTTATATTTGAAGGGAAGCTTTCAACTGTCATTACCTTCAAAGTGCTCAAGTTTAGTGCTAATCTGTGGACACAATGGTATGTCGTCGTCGTCAAAAACCCCTACTTATACGCACGTTCGTTAGACGAACACCCTCAAACTTCGTGTACAAAGTATATGGGTCCAGAACTCGGTTAGAAAACGAATAAAAAGAGACTGCGCTGTAGTCCAGAACGCCGGTAGGAAAACATGAAAAGAAAAAATTGAGTAGATTCCTCTCAAGAAGTCAGAACTCATGATAGGTACATACTGAATTGCATTTACCATAGAGAATGTTTAACAATAACATGTATTAGTGACTGCATTCATCTATATTCAAATGAGTAGACTCCTCTCAAGAAGTCACAACTCATGATTGGTACATACTTATTACATTTACAATAGAGAATGTTTCACAATAACATGGAAGCGACTGCATCCAGTTATATTCAAATGAAGATTACGTGGTTAATTAATTAATTTTTTTATTTTTTTTTACATTTTAAGTAAAGATTATGTTCTAATCTTCAATTTGGTATAATAAACTCACTCTTTCGTATTATGGTTTGGGAGATTAGGCTTAAACAAAAAACGTGTACAAATGCAATGGGGTTTTAGGCGGAAAGAAAGACTAATAATAACTAGCGGGATGCCGCGCTTCTCGCGGCACCCCGCTAGATGATGAAAATCCTTTACACAAATATTTCGAAATGTAATGTGGGTAAAGAGTGTTATACGCCTCTCTTATTATTTATGCATGGCGTCATCATTCTAACCCAAAATGAAGCTATTGCGCAGGTCCGCCACTACTTGCAGTGAGCCTTTTTATATGGGTCTAATATTTTGGGCCTCCTAACGCTATACGTTGTTCAAATCAGCGTTGATAGGTGAAAGTTTTACGACCGTTAGCCAGCAATAACTAAAGTTTATTTTGTACTACACTACCAAAACTTTCCACACACACTCAATATACATTCATAATGCTTGCATTTCCTTTTTGTTGAGTGAAATTTAAAAATAATTGTCAGAAAATGACATTTTCTGCTCGGTACTCACTGTTGTTTTTCTGCCGCATCGCACCAGCCTACTACATGTAGATCGACGAACTGCCGAGCCGCGGCCGAGCCGAACTGTGAAAGCGGTGTTACAAGGCAGTGCAGCAGTGCGTGGGTTCTGTCCGCTTACAATACCCGCCGTTCACGCATAAAGATTGCACGCACTGTGGCGGCCATATCGGATTTGGGATTTTGAGGCATTATGGGACATTTTTGAGCTTGGCATACAGCAAATTCGAGCTCAGCACCCCTCGATATCCCTAAAAAACTTGCATGCCATAAATTAACACAATTTGCCTTCAGGGTTGATTTTTATTTTGAAAGGTTACCCAGTCTATCTTAGGCCCTTTACTTATTCATCGCGATTTATGGAGCGTCACGTCCCACGGTACATAGCGTTGTTTCAGTACCAAATAAAGCGAGTTTTCGGAACATGCTGTGTGCAACAAATCTAATCTATCCACTTTTTTTTTTTTTTTTTTGGGGGGGCGGTATTCTTATCTGAATTTGTCCTGTAAACTTTCCGGTCAATAGGCTGCACGTTACGGGAGCACTAAACGTGAACGTGAACGTCAATAAGTGTATTGTTTATTGTCACTTTGGGCTTATTGCATCTCGCGAAATTTTAACGACACAACTTCTGACCGTTCGTGTTCACGCTGCTCTAGGAACAAACCTCCATACATCCCATATCTCTGGAACCCTATATCGTACAAACTGTTTAAATAAAAACGGTAAATTCGTCATCACTCCTTAATTTTCTCTTACTTATTTCACTTTCAGAAAGCATGTCAAGTTATTTTTAGGGTTTGGTACGTCCAGTTTGGGTAAATTTTGTAAAAGACAAACTCCTAAAAATGTACATCATTCAGCCGCATGAGGGCTCTTTTGTTAACATTATCTCCAGTAACCAACCCGACGGGCCGATTGCTTTTAATAGTATAGATACAAATAATAAAAATCTAGACGAAAACAATACCTGTTCCGACGGTAGGTCGGAACAGCTAATTATGACTTAATACAAAATAGGTATATACATTCGAAGTTATGTCTATGTTGATGTCATCTTTCTGAGACAGCTAGATGGTTCTGGAATCATGTGGTACCGACACCGGAACATCTGACGGAACACCTCCTTGAAGTGCGGGTGTTTGACCCCGTAGATGATGGGGTTGACGGCGCTGTTAAAGACGACGAGGGTCGAATGCCAAGGGAGCTGAAAATCTTCAGATTCCATCCACAGATTGATGGCAAAGGGGGCGAGACACACGAGGAAGGCGCACAGTACGTAGAAGAGATTCTTGGTGATCTCCACCTGTCTTTTGCTGATCTCCCGGAGTGGCTTGGTGCTGCTATTCGACGCGGTAGGGAAATCCTGCATCTCGATCCCCCTCCGCGTCATCTTCTTCATGTGGCCTGTCACGTGGCGGTAAATCTTGAAGTAACAGACGAACAGGATGATGAGTGCCATGGGGAAAATAAGATTACTTCCCAGCGTACTGAAGAGGTTGCTTGTCTCAACCGAGGTGTCTTGAGTACACGTACTGTACTTCTCTGAGTAACCCCATTTACCGATACCAAAGAGGGGAAGAGAACAGATTGATGCTGGATAGAGCCACGTAAATACCAACATGGCTGCTATCTTCTTGGGTGTGTAGATAGACTGGTATGTCTGTATGGATTTGGTAATGAGAACGTAGCGGTTAATTGCGATGCTGGTAAGATTCAAGATGCTACATCCAAGGCTAATGTAGTATATGGCAGCGGACACGGAGCATACCAACTCAGGCAACGGCCAGCCGTTCATGCTAAACAGCGCCACCGCAGCGAAAGGTGTCGTGAGGCACGATATCAGGTCGGCCGTGGCGAGGTTGACGACGAAGGCGTTGGTGCTGCTCTGGAGCTTCTTGGATAAGACAACGGCCATAATCACCATGGTGTTCCCCACCAGCCCGGAGACGGCCACGACGCAGTACACGCAGCCGAGAAAAAGTAGCATTTCGTGATTTCCACCTTCATAACGAAAGTTTCTGCCGTCTCCTGTGCTGGTTGTTGTATCATTCGTCCATGTAGAGTTCGGAACATCTTCAGTTGATACCATAGAGGTCGCCATGAGGATTGAAGATTGTAAGCGTGATGGCTGTATGGGATGCGATTTATCGACGGCGAATCTGGACCGTATAAAAGTGTATCACCAATCTGTTGATATAAAAACACAAATTTTAGGACATGGGCGTCAACCATGTGTGTGTGCCCCCCCCCCCATGTTTTCCCTTCTAATACATAAATAAATTGAAAGGTAGGGGACACAATATCAAACTTTGCCCCCATGTTTTTGATTTCCTGTATTGTTTGCACTGTGTACGACCAAACCCTTTGTACCAATGGGATTCGTTCACTTCGACACCAACAAAACTTGGAGAAAATAAAATACCCCAAAGGTGTTTTTTTAACGGGGGCCTAAAACATTTAATGATGATTACGATTATTATTAGAAAAAAAGAGTGGAGAGCTGTTATTGTTAATATCGTAACCAAGTAGGGGAAAATATGATGGAAATTACTATAAAAATAGATTAATGAGACAATTAAATCGCCTTTAGCAAAAATCCACTTAACCATCCATCGTCAACAAGAAAACATATTTAGATGTTCAAAGCCGAATACATCAAAAAATGGGACTGCATTTCACCGTCATAAGGCAAAAATAACGTTAACATAGAGGCGGTAACGAGGACTAATCAGTTAGAATAATGAATACCGGACACTTTGGCACCTCGCAAACTCGGCACCCAATCAGCCCCAAGAATGTCGGCACCGTACGAACATCGGCACCTGCCTATTAAAAAAAAAGTTACTCACAAACTCGACACCAAGCAATCACCTGTTCGCTTTTGCTGGGTCGAAGGGTCAAGTGTGGTTAAATAAAGTAACGCACATGCATACTTTTACAGAGTAGAAATGAAGAGTCAAGTAAGGTTAATTAAAGTAGTGCAAAACTATAGGTTTTCTCGGTCAATTTCGGAAAATTAGCAGTCAATTTCATTTTCATGCGTTCGAATTAAAGCTGTTTTGCCTCTCCGGTTGTTACTGCGTTTCAAATTCAGAATTCGGCCGTTCATTTTCGTTTTGAATCGAGTCAAATTCCTTTAGCACTCTGTTCAATTTAGCGTAGCGTCATTCTTTTTCGTGACACACACGCCTCAAGAAGCGTCTGCGAATTTGAATGCTGCTTTGATGAAGTGTTAAATTGAATGATTATTTTGTTAATTCGAATAACGCAACATTACATTTGACTAATCTCAAAACGAAATCGAATGACCCATTTGAGTAGCATTCGATTTTGCGCGAAATGGAATAGCTTGATGGTTAAATTGGCTGCTCATTTTCCGAAATTGACCGAGAAAACCTATATTACGAAATAAAAACTGGTTTGAACCTAATTAGTAACCTTTTAAACGCTGCTATTTCACAATAGTTATATTGTAATAACCACATGCGAACCTTTGAAGAAATTCATCGGAGATTTTGTTTCACCCGAAAACTTGCGCTCGCGGTTGGTTGGTTGACTAAGGCGGCAATGTCTCTTTTTAACGTTTCCTTAAACTGAAGATTTTGATGCTACATTCATAAATACCTCAGACAGTTTCGCTATTCCTATAGGTGGCGAGCGCGTCACATGGGTGTGTATAAACCTTTGTTTATGACCAGTAAAAAGTGTTGAAACATGGGCGTGACACGCGAGCTTGCACCTGTTCTTATAAGACAGTTTCTTCATTCCTATTGGTCGAGAGCAACGGCTGAAACAGTTGTGCCACATCTAATATAATCACGCGATACGCGCGACGCGCACACAGCGTTCCCTTATAAGGAGTTGTTTAGTGTTTACCCGAGGGCGGCGGAGGGCTTTGCCATTTCATAGCTGGAGGGGTGTGTGTTGAAAGAAATCATTGAACATTTTAATTTTTTAGCATTTATTTTACTTTTTGACCAAAAAGTGATGATGTTTTTGACCGAAAAGGTATTTATGAATGGGAATCAAAGTGTGTTGAATCGGTTTTCAACTAGTGGTTTAAACCCGCCGAGGCCTGGTTCTTGACAAATTACCTCGACTTCGTCTCGGTAAAATTATCAAGAACCAGGCCTCGTTGGGATTAAACCACTAGTTGAAAACCTCTTCACCACACATTGATTCCCTTGTTATTGTATTTCGATGGTAGTTTTCATCAAAGTTTTGACACAATTTTGGCTACGAAAGCATGAAGCTCTCCACCCTTTTCAGCGAAGTATACTGTTCGAAACGTCGAGACCACACCTGCTCTTTTCAGAGTCAACACTCACACATATATATTTCATTTACACGTGGTTTAACCCGCAAATTTACTTTTTATTTATAGTTTCTTCCTATTTATATCTATACAAATGAAAGCTTCACAAAATACTCAAAATTCGTTATATCTAATTAAAGGATTCGTGTACTTTTTCAAAATGTCCACATATTTACATTAAACTTACAGGGTTTGAAGATAAGGATAGTGGAAAGCTTCCCTTCGAATATTACACTCAGAAAAAGAATGGTAAAAAAAAGTTATGTTAAATGTGTTAAGTGAAAAAATACTTAACATAAGTAAAAATTAATGAAAAATTTAAACAACTCAAATAGTTAGTAAAACTAATAGTTTACATAACTTAGCAACTTTAAACACATATTATGCAAATTTTACTGAACTGGTTGTAAAAGTTTACATGGTGTTTAGTAAACCACGATATTTTACTCAAGTATTGTGCAAAATACGCAGCGTGTGACTTGTCTGCTGGGGTCGCGCTCTGCAGTACAACAGTGTAACCACACACAACGTAACGAAATGGATCTCATGAAAAAAAAACCTTCTTGAGTGGAACTTCCCTCATTTAGTTGAGACGTTTGAAGGTAAGTACTATAACATATTTCTGTATTGATGTTATTATCTGTAGTGATAGACTATACACGACTCGTTAGCACGAGTTAGCACAGATAAAGGGACAGTTGAACGTCATATTTTGACTGACAACACTTTTGAACAGTGACTTGAATATCACAAATACATACGTAGGTCTGATCAATGGTCCCCGTATTGTGCACATAGTACACGTACAGCATGCATCGTTGAAGACCATTGTACACATGTACATCGCCACTGTGTTAAAGCACCACCACTGCATACAGCCACGGTGCATCAGGCCAATGATTGGGCTAACTTTAATCTCTCATTTGTTCAGAAGAACAATCAAATAACTTTTCAACATTTTGTCTTTACAAGATACTGACAAATGATACAACTGACTTAAAATGCAAATTCTGGGAGAGGGGAATCGCACAAACACATCTACCCTTTGTTTATTTTAACCTGTTAAAGGAATTATTCAAGAAATCTCACCCCCCCCCACACAAAAAAAAAGGACGAAAGAAAAAGAACAAAAAGAAAAATCAGATAAAGATCAAGAAAAATCAAAGTTTTCAGGTAGCCTACTGTTATGTGGGATTGCATATATAGCACCAAAATTATCTCTCCTCCTGGGATCCTATCACCTTATTCCAGAACTGCAAGTCTCCATCATTGAACCTTTTGTTGATTTGTTTATTTTTTAAGCCCCTATGTATTTGTTTATTTATTTTATTTTATTTCAATTTGTATTTGTACTTTTTTAAATTTATGTGCATGTACATCATGTACAAATTGTATTGCACATACATTGCAGTACTGGAACGTTGTCTCTATTGATCTATAAGTGTTGTAATATGATAATTAAACCACTATTGATATAAAATAATGGTTTAATCTGACATTGTGTGTACCCCATCCTTAAGACAATCAGATTAAATCATTATTTTACAGCAAAATTGGTTTAATTGTAATATTACAATACTTTAAGTTCATTACAGACAATATACACGTGTCATACAATTTGTACTGCACCCCCATTGAAATTTAACCTATTGTGTTTAATATTATTCCCCTTTATGCAGGAAAACACAAGTTTGGACCAGTATTTGAAAGACATCAACAGGGACACCAGACCGCAACCATGCTGATATTAGGTGGGTCTGCACTGGCTCCACAGCAAGTGTTCGTAATTTTTGAGCAAATGCATTTGAACAGTCATCCCTTGTGAAAGCACTGGATGTGTGTTTCAAAACACATTTTGTCTTCGACTTGAGCTACCAGGAGGAGTGTTCTGGCGTTTGGGAGTTCATTGAATTGGTTGTGTTTGAACTCAAAGGCGGTGTGAAGAGCAGCACTATTCGAGAGTTCAGGGCTTACTGTTCATCTCATGATGCATCTGATTAATGTTGACCATTCCATAAGCATTGTAGTTAAAGAAGTTCTTGCACAAAATGTTTGCAAATACGTATCAAAATCATAAGAGATGTGATAGTTGTGATAGTTTGGATTTATGGAACAACCTTACAGTTTAAATAGGAACTCAAAGGTCAAATTCAAATTTGTATTCAACACCCTTCCAGTTTTGTCAAATTTGTCAAAATGTCAAATTCAACGCCGTTTTGATTGCTTAGCGACAATGAGGATAAACCAATAATTCCCCATACAAATTGTTCAAACCCAAAATTGAATTTTTACCTTGGAGTTCTTCTTTAAGCTGTGTTAGCCTGGAAGTATTTATTCTGACCTTGCCAATTAATGTAATTTGACCATTCCAGAAGCATTGTAGTTAACCCTCTAGTCCCTGCACCGCCCGAGTTTCTGAAAACCAATTTTTCAAGATTCTTGCAGTAAATAACTGGAATCGTAGTTCAATTTTTAAAAGATAGCTTAATATTTATGCACAATTTTTTACCCTTCGGTAATGTTTGTATAAAAGTACAAGCTCCCATTGGGAACAATAATCGGCTCTCGAATATTTTTTTGGAAGGATAAAAGACACAATAGCTTTTCAAGGCTTTAATCTGACTCAATGCTCAAACTAATTAAATGCGAAGGCGTTAGTTTTCGACAATATCAATATTAATGATGAATAAATACAGTTTCCTTTGTGTTTACTAATGTATGAGCTAAATTATTTCATCGTCATTAGCTTCGATGAAATAATTTAGCTCATACCAATTAGTAAGCACAAAGGAAACTGTATTTATTCATCATTAATGATTGATGATATTGTCGAAAACTAACGCCTTCGCATTTAATTAGTATGAGCATTGAGCCAGATAAAAGCCTTGAAAAGCTATTGTGTCCATTTTATCCTTACAAAAAAATATTTGAGAGCTGATTATTGTTCCCAATGGGAGCTTGTACTTTTATACAAACATTACCAAAAGGGTAAAAAATTGTGCATAAATATTAAGCTATCTGTTAAAAATTGAACTACGATTCCAGTTGTTTACTGCAAGAATCTTGAAAAATTGGTTTTCAGAAACTCGGGTGGTGCAGTGAAAGTTCTTGCACAAAATGTTTGCAAATACGTATCAAAATCATAAGAGATGTGATAGTTGTGATAGTTTGGATTTATGGAACAACCTTACAGTTTAAATAGGAACTCAAAGGTCAAATTCAAATTTGTATTCAATACCCTTCCAGTTTTTGTCAAATTTGTCAAAATGTCAAATTCAACACCGTTTTGATTGCTTAGCGACAATTAGGATAAACCAATAATTCCCCATACAAATTGTTCAAACCCAAAATTGAATTTGACCTTGGAGTTCTTCTTTAAGCTGTGTTAGCCTGGAAGTATTTATTCTGACCTTGCCAATTAATGTAATTTGACCATTCCAGAAGCATTGTAGTTAAAGAAGTTCTTGCACAAATTGTTTGCAATAAAGTATCAAAATCATAAGAGATGTGATAGTTGTGATAGTTTTGATTTATGGAACAACCTTACAGTTTAAACTGTGTTAGCCTGGAAGTATTTATTCTGACCTTGCCAATTAGGTAGATTTTTTGTAATTTTTTAAATTCACTGAAATTGTTGACTGATTATGAAACATACAGAAAACCCCATTTTGCACATGTGATGTTTTGGATTGTTAATATTATTACCATTAAATTTTTATTAAAAAGTTGTTATCTTGAAATTCATGTTGTAGTCGCCAAGTCTCAGTATTTATGATGTGTCCATTTATTACAGCCCTAAACTCCATGAAATAACACTTTGCTAGTATTCAACACAAGCATTGTGTATATTATTACCAGTTTTAAAGGCACACAGTTTACATTAAAAATCGGTAAAATCTATACTTCAAAATTGAGTAATTATTTTACATGAGTGGATTTATACCCAGCAATTCAGTAAAAAAAAATACCCAATATTGATGTAAAGTTTTACACAACTATTTACATTGTAAAGCGGTAAAGTCTTACGTCACAATTAAGTAATATTTTACATGAGTGGGTTTACCCAACAATTCAGTAAAGAAAACTACCCAATATTTATGTAAACTTTTACACAGTTATTAAGCAATATATTACCCAACGCCTGTTGGGTAAAGTTTTACCTAATAGTTATGGTGTTCGCCCACTACATCTAAAACAGGTAATATTTTAAACAAGTTGTGTAATCTTTCCTCTGTGTGTACTAACTAAGGTTGTGAAGTTTTTTTTTTTAGAAATGAGTAAAACAAGTCACAAAATCATTTTGGTCTTATGAGACCAAAATTATTTTAGCATGTAAAATCCCCTTAACCAGTGATGATTATACCAAAACCATAGCATAACTGGTTAATACGTTTTTACATGCTAAAACTGACACGAAAATTATTACTTTTACTCATTTCTCAAAAACTACAGCACCTCAGTAAGTGAAATTTCAAGGGAAGCTTTCTACTATCATAATCTTCAAACTGTGTAAGTTTAATGTAAATCTGTGGACATTGTGTTTTTTGTTAGGAAAAAGTACACATTCCCTTTAAGTAGCGCTATGAAATGAGTGACAGTTGGTAGAGCGCCGGCAAATTAATCCGGAGGTGACAGGTTCATATCACTATATATTAAGTGCCACAATGGTGTCTGCCACATCACAATCGCCCGTTTGTCTTGTAAGTTTCAGACCTGAGTATCCATCTACAACCTAAACCCGCTTAAATTTATGTCAAATTCGAAATGCTCCATTAAACCTGTCATGTCAATAATACTAAACAAACCAAAACACCAGGTTCCCCCGGAATCCCTACTTACCAGCAGTAGAAATGGATGTGACTTGAAGGTTCTTGGTCCAAAACGAGATCGACTTCCAGTCTGTGTGGGAGAAAGTTGTTTGAATAAGTGTCTTCGATGTTTTCCGTTTAAGTATCAGCTGGAATGAATTTCGACCTGACATCCTGGTTTAAAGTATGAGGGGTTCCCCTTTATTTAACCAATAGAACAGGGTTGTTTATATCCGCCTGGATATAGCAGTAGAATGGCATACTCCACCGTGATGCAGGTTGACTTGATGAGCAGGGCCCAATTTCAAAGAGCTGCTGAAACATTAAAAGTTGCTTATCAGAGTATAAGGCTACCAGCTGAAATATCTGCTACTTGTACACAGATTTACTGGTGTCCTGCTTATTTTTGCTAAGCAGAACAATTTTAGTAAATATTTTCTACTAAAGCAGCTCTGTAGGAAAGTTGGCCCGGTTTTTTTAACTCACTGCCAACAAAAATCGGGTGTGTTTCTTGCATCGAACCCGGATCAGTTGACTCGCTGCCACAACACGTATGTTTTTCCTGCATTGAACCCGGATATAATAATCCCAGGGTGTCGTAGGCCAAGTTTTGTGCTAACTGTATGTTGCAGAAAAACTGCTTTAAAAGCGTAAGCGAAGGCACTGGAAGGTTACCATTATGGTTTTCTCACCCGTGTGCCTAACCAGCGCTAAGGAATAGAAAGCGTACAGTAAGCACAACATCTGCCGTGTAGCAGCGCTATAAAATTGGGCCCTGGATTATGTGTCTGTTTCAGGGGTGGAAAATTTTTTCAAAGCTTCATATTCTCAAACATTACCTGCATAAATGACTAATTTCACCGGATTCATATTCCATGGCAGCATTCAATTTTTGGCGGTGGGTTTTGGACGTCATAGCTTATAACTCGTCATAGCTCTCAACGAAACGGGCCCCAATATCTAGGATTCTGTATCTGGACACACTAATCACACATTGGCTATCTTGAGCTGGGTTAACGCACATAATGCATTGGTTTGTGGCTACGTTCCAACCGGTCACCGGGGAAACTTGGGTGGGAATATGGGGCGGAGGGGGTGGGGGGAATTCGGAGGATCACAGACAGTAAGTTGGCCACGTGCCCCGCTTTGCCGGTCGTAGCTTCGCTGATGCACTATATTTAACAAACCAGAGAGGTAGGCATCCAAAAAGCCAGGCTTGGTTAGTGGTGGATGGCTTTAAAGCACCTTTTAGCGGGTGGTCGGGTTGGCGTATGTGGTTTACGCTGTACACTTTAGCGATTCGTGACATCATCCTTAAATTTAGTCTGAATTACCATGTGTACGCAGACGACACTCAGCTATACATCACGTTTAAATCTTCTCAAGAAAACGCCAATGCATCTATTGCAAGACTTGAGAAATGCATCCAAGAGATTCGACGTTGGACACAACAAAACTTCCTGAAGTTAAATGATGATAAGACAGAGTTCCTTTTATTTGGGTCACGTCAACAGTTAACTAAGGTTTCAGTTCCATACTATAACTAATATCCTTTTCCTTTCTTCATGTTTTTTTTTTGGCTAGTGCAGTTTAATTTCGCTTTGTGTGGGGGTCGTTTGCTTCACAACCAAAACAGACAAAATAAAATGAAACAAGAATGAAACAAAAGAAAAACAAGTGAGAGCTGAACATTTAATTACCACGATAAGCAGTAGACTGACAAAACTACAATAACACATTGGAAGGGTTTGCTGTAGTGACAGATTGCTTTCTTTATTGGTACATGAAATGACATTTTTATTATGTAACTTCACTTTGAATTTAAAGCTTTGTGAGAAAGGAAACACCCTACTGCTGGAGACACTCTTAACATCTGGTATTGAGTAAATGATCTAAGTTTATCCTATTGAGTTTCCCTTGAGGTTTATTTAGGGAATAACAGTGTTCGTACCCGGTCTTCACTGCGTGGTAATGACCGGTTTGGTGGCTGGCGCTGTTAACGGACCGAGTACGAACACTGTTATTCCCATTAATAAACACATTTTTTTGCGAATTAAACGGCTAAAATTTTCCAAAGTTTGTGACTTTTCTCTCGGCGGTACTTCCAGACATGTTCAAGGGCCATATTTGAGCTTTTGATGGTTCCCATCTCTTTCGTGCGTTAATCACATTACTGATGTTTGAGACCAGTGACTCTTTCAAATAATGATCTGTTCAGTGCCTTCACTGCGGTCAAAGGAGGCAAATGATTGGACGATAGCTGTTCTTTGTGCATTAAAACGCGCGCATGAGCTCAGCGTCAGTTTATACGCGCGCAACTGTTACACGCGCGCACAAAAATTGATACATTTTCAGCGCGCGTATGCGCAAGTGCGCGAAGTTGCAATGAAACTAACATGGATATAAATAAGCGTGCGATACAGTGCAACGCGCAAGGTTTACACAATGTATGCTGATTTAGGGGCCACTTATTTGCTATTTTCCAAAGCCGGTCTTTATACCACCGTTAACACTCACACACGTGACCGGGTTTTGACTAATCAGAGACTTGAAATCGTCCAAGGTATTTATTAATAATATAAGTATTTCACGAGCGCGCGAATTTATCTTCCAGTCTCACTTGCAACGTGCAAAATTTAAAACTTCAGAGCGTTAGTAATGTAACTTTTGCACTGTCCGTATATGGAGCGTGACAAAATGACATTTCACAATACGCACTGTGTAATAAAAACAGAGGAAGTAGCATAATATATGTTTATATCCCCTAGTAGTTCGAGCATCTGATTGGTGGATTAGCGCGTACTGGAAGATAATTATATAATATTGGATGGCTTTGAGGGGATACAAGAATATAGTGCACGAACTATGACAATATTGCACGAGTCGAAGGCGAGTGCAATATTGTCATAGCGCGTGCAATATATTCTTGTATCCCCGAAAAAAAGCAATCCAATATTATTATTATTATTTATATCAGGCTGAGGACTTGATCAAAGCAACACTATTTTGGCTCAATTGATTCCAGATTTTCAAATTCAATTTTATTATGTTTTTTTTTTCTATTTCAATGCTATAGACCTTATGCATTCGTCATCCAGCCACCATCTTAGAGGGAAAAAAAGTGACGAAACAATCGAGACGCACAGATTTGTACGCGCGGCGCACAGTATTGGCCAATGAACAACCTCCTTTTGACCTCGTGGTGAGGGCGCCCTACTGAAATGACGTCATATGCATACGGTCATATAGAATCTTGAATGCGCCATACTGTGGGCAATAGAACCTTCCCATGAAATATGTAAATTGTACATAGCGCGTGCGCACTAACGTTTTGGTTGGCAAAATGAGGGAACATCGCGATGTTTTGTACACGGCTAATGGGTGCGTGACGCAGACGAGATTGCGCGTCTGCTTAGTGCATAACTCTACCAACAGGGTCTGTACATAGATATAGAATGTACGCGCGGCCGATCTAGGTATTATATATCTATGGGTCTGTACGCATGCGTGACTGTGATTAGCATATTTCATGGGAAGGGTCCATTTCACTGTGCGTTTTTATAAATAACTCTATGTTGTGCGTTATGGAGTGAAAGTGCGCATTTTAGGCGACGCGTCGTTAATACAAATAAATCTAAGTTACCCATGTGTTTATTCCAGGATACGCTGTGGACTTGGTTGACCTATCACAGCAAGACAGGTTCCTCCTGAGTAGGCCCAGAGTTCTATTTGCTTTAGTTGAGATTTGGTTGATGTGTTTATTCCAGGACATGTCAGATGAGAGTTCCACACCAAGGTAGTGGTGGCTTTTCACTTCTTGGAAGATGTGGTCGCCCATGGTGTACTGGTTTAAGTTGTGTGTAATTCTCATGACGAAACATTTGGCTGTATTGAATCCCATTTGCCAGCTAGACTCCCAATCTTTAAGGCTGTTGATGTCTTTTTGAAGAGATTCGGTATCTTGCTTACTGTTGACTTCTCTATAAAGTATGCAGTCGTCAGCAAATAGCCTCATGTTGTTTGATAGGTTGGTAGGTAAATCGGTAATGTAGACAAGGAAAAGTAGGGGCCCCAACACCGTGCCCTGAGAAACACCTGAAGCCACAGGAGACTGATGTGATGACTCCCCATCAACCACTACCCTCTAATGACGCTGGGTAAAAGAAAACTGTCAATCCATGAAAGGATGTTATTTCGTATTCCGTTGTGGTGGAGCTTTGCTAGAAGGCATTGGTGAGGGACGGTGTCGAAAGCCTTGCTTAAATCCATGATTACAAGATCTGCCTGGCTTCTTCTGTCGAGGATCTTCTGCAGGTCATCCACAAGTACAGATAGCTGAGCTTCGCAGGATCTCCCTTTACGAAAGCCGTGTTGTTGGTCGGCAAGTATATTTAACCTCTCAAAATGCTTCATGCTTCATTTCAGAGCCATGAACAGTTGTTACGGGCACCGTTACCAAATATGTACACACATGGAAGCCGCCATGTTTTTTCCAAAAGGTTATGTTGAATTGCCGATGAAGGGTTCTGAATTATGAGAATTCATCGCTTCTTGCAATATTTGTTTGCAGAGTGAATTTGCTGAAACCATCATTAGCTCGCCGGAAATAAGGCTTGATGCGTTCATTTGCGTTCTCAGTGAGAACACAAACGAACACATCAAGCCTTGTTTTGGCCAGATTCAGGTCAAGAAAGAACTTTTAAAAATACTGCTAGGTGCGCAGCGCATGTGGCTGGCAAAAAGTTTTGAAAAGATAGTGTACAACAGAATCAACAATAAAAAGATTCAGACAATAGCGGAACTGTCCCACAGTTCTAGGATGGGGGTGGGGGAAGTGTGACTGGTTAGCCGGCCTCTTGGTCTGTTGTTAGCCCCTTTAGGTTGGCAAAGGATGACTATCAATTAATTCACTCATTTTTGTAGCTAACATGTACAAGCTTACTTTGTTCGAGCATTGGGGGCGCACCTTCGAGTAAATTGTCTTAAAACCTTACCCCTGACATTATGTACACATTATTGTACATGTACATGTATCTGCAATAGTAGACGGATAAAAAACTACAGTCACTTCAAAGGTATACCCCCTAGAGGCAATGTGGTTGTGTGTGTATATAATTGTACTGCTGCACATGATGCGAATAAGTTTATATAATGTGGTTTGCAACCCTATAAGCTAAAGTAGTAGTCCCAGCCTATTTTCTACGACATCTGCCCGGGTAATAGTTTAAAATGCAGAACAGTTCTTTCCCAAACTGAGAAGTCTCCCAAACACCTGAACAATCTACTCGGCGGTAGTAGAATAAAGAAAGAGAGAATCAATTCTACCTGGCAAGTAGATACACACATGGTGTTACCGCAAACCTAATTATGTTGATATGTACATGTACATGTACCTCACCATGCAATGCCTCAAATCCTATGTTAATAAGTTTGTCATACACACATGAATATGAACTTTTTTTTCTGCATTCAACCATGTTAAGCTTTTAAATGAAAAACTGATGAATAATGACAAAATAATTAGTTTCTTTTTTATTTCTGCAGCCAAAGAAGAAAATAAGGAAAGAAAAGAATGTTGAGTCAACAAAAGAAAAGACTGTTGAGTCAACAAAAGAAAAGTCTCCAAAAAAGAAGAAATCTGGAGATGGCCCAGAAGATCACATGTATCCAGTAAGTATGAATTTGTCAAAGGTAGAAGGAAATACAAATTCAAAATGCACCATGACTCCAGCTCTGGTGTTTCTGGTCAGCAGAGTGTGGTTTGAGTCCCGGTCATGGAAAATTACTTCTTTCTCGAAAACTTCTCTGGCACTTCAGAGGGAGCCGTTTCTCACAATGTTTTATAATATCAACCTCTCCCCATTACTCGTTACCAAGTAAGGTTTTATGCTAATAATTATTTTGAGTAATTACCAATAGTGACCACTGCCTTTAAAATCAAGACACTTACATGTAACCATTATTGTTTCGTCCTTTGGATGGGGCGTGAAGCTGTTGGTCCATTGGATTGAGTGATGAATGAACCAAGACTCAAGCTCTGGTATTTCTGGTCAGTATAGTGTGGTTTGAGACCTGTTTATGACGTGTATCCTGAAGCAAGACAGTTAGCCATTATCGCTTAGTCCTTGGGATGGAGCGTAAAGTCTTTGGTCCAATTGATTGTAGAATGAACGTATAAGAACCGCGTACATGTACACTTACCATTACGAGAAGGGGTTCGCCTCGGTTTTTCTTGCAGCGGCTGCCGAGTTTGCCGCAGCACACCTTGTAAACCTCTAGGAAGGTGTTTAAACATTAATCGGTCTCATTAATAACAAAAAAATCAGTCCCTGTCGTTAAAAGTGTCACTCTTTTTTGGTGGCGATACCTGCGCTATACATGATAAGAATACATTGTACACTATTATTGTAATTATGTACATAATTTTTTTTATATTTTATTTCAGTACACAAGCATGAACTACATCACTTTTACTATGTATCTTTCCATTAATTCTCAAAATGCTTTATACTATCGAAAGCTGCATACTTCTAAACAAGTTAGTTATTTTATGCCATTAAATTTATGAGTGTTACCAAATGTTTACCTTCCCTTTAATTCTTGTCATAGTTTGTGATTGGTATGAATCGGGCAGACTTTGTATTCTTGCAAATTCTGAAATGAATGTTTGTGAACAGTAATTTTGAGAGTTTCTTTTTCAAGCTTCTTCAATGGTTTGATTTTAACTGTTTCGTTTGCAACTTTATGTTAGAATAATTCTGACAAAAATGTCAGCTCTCAGTATTTTCAATTCATAAAGATTGTCTAAACTCAAAGTTCACGTAAAAATAAGAATGACAAGTTTATCTTGGCTGTTTTTCAATTACAGCTTGCCAGACAGCGCTTTGTTAATGTGAGAGAGTTTCGCGGCAAGGTGTTAATCGACATCAGGGAATACTACACAGATAACTCTGGAGAACTTAAACCAGGCAAAAAAGGTAAGTCACATAATAGTATCAGACACAGGCTGATCTGGGCCCAATTTCATGGCTCTGCTTACCGCCAAATTCTGCGCTTACGATCGCTATTCCCCGCTTACGCGCAAGAGCTGAATTTCTGCGCTAGCCTTGAAAGCGTTGAATTCCTAGTAACGTGAAGTTTGACGCGCAGAAGCCAAAATTCGCCGCTAACCTGTGAAATACGCTTGCCGTAAGCACAGAATTCCCTGCTTTCGTAAGCGCCAATTCTGTGCTTAAGGTAAGCAGGGCCATGAAATTGGGCCCATATACATGTAGATGAAGGGAATACGACCATGAGTCATCCCTGAGCTTCAGACATAACTTCCATTTCTGTTGACCCCGGTTCTAATCTCACTTCAGAACCAGATCTGTGCTCAGGATTGGGTTTTCAGTCCCTACTTGATTGCGTTGGTTTCCCCTATGGGTTTTCAGTCCCTACTTGATTGCGTTGGTTTCCCCTATGGGTTTTCAGTCCCTATTTGATTGCGTTGGTTTCCCCTATGGGTTTTCAGTCCCTACTTGATTGCGTTGGTTTCCCCTATGGGTTTTCAGTCCCTACTTGATTGCGTTGGTTTCCCCTATGGGTTTTCAGTCCCTACTTGATTGCGTTGGTTTCCCCTATGGGTTTTCAGTCCCTACTTGATTGCGTTGGTTTCCCCTATGGGTTTTCAGTCCCTACTTGATTGCGTTGGTTTCCCCTATGGGTTTTCAGCCCCTACTTGATTGCGTTGGTTTCCCCTGTGGGTTTTCAGTCCCTACTTGATTGCGTTGGTTTCCCCTGTTGTTTTTTAGTCCCTACTTGATTGCGTTGGTTTCCTCTATGGGTTTTCAGTCCCTACTTGATTGCGTTGGTTTCCCCTATGGGTTTTCAGTCCCTACTTGATTGCGTTGGTTTTCCCTATGGGTTTTCAGTCCCTACTTGATTGCGTTGGTTTCCCCTATGGGTTTTCAGTTGCGTTGGTTTCCCCTATGGGTTTTCAGTCCCTACTTGATTGCATTGGTTTCCCCTATGGGTTTTCAGTTGCGTTGGTTTCCCCTATGGGTTTTCAGTCCCTACTTGATTGCGTTGGTTTCCCCTATGGGTTTTCAGTCCCTACTTGATTGCGTTGGTTTTCCCCTATGGGTTTTCAGCCCCTACTTGATTGCATTGGTTTCCCCTATGGGTTTTCAGTCCCTACTTGATTGCGTTGGTTTCCCCTATGGGTTTTCCTCGAAACATCTAAAACTATTCTCGTTTCCTATTCATCCTGTTATTGCCACTAATAGACCGATCCATTAAGCTCCACCCCATTGTGTATTGACCAATCATAATGCAAGGAAGGTCCGACAAATAAAGTCCGACATGCGTGCGCGTATGCGGCATGCGGGGCAGAGTGTGCAGAAAGGCATTGGAGAGGCTCACATGTTCTTGCTCACACGTGCGTCGTGGGCGGAGCCTAATGGATCGGTCTATTGTGCAGCTGGATTGACTGCCACATACATGTATGAGATGCAAAATTTTGTGGTGGTTTTTGATATGGTTTGTTTTTCAATTTGCTCACAACAGTTTTCATCATACATTAGACGAGTGTGCACACATGTATGTAAAACTGGTAAAATAAACTGTTCCTGATTGTTTTCACTGTGTGACCACTTTTGGTCAGGCTTGGAATGAAGCGGAGGTAGTGGAGGTCATGGCCTTCGATGCCCTGTTCTTTGCCTTGGTGCCCCTTAACATTTTCCAAAGGCTCTGCCTATTTCAAAATGAAAATGGTATTGCCTTCACAGATGCAATTCCAGAATGTTATTACTGGTGGGGTGAATAAAGTAGACTACTAGACAATAGGATTGGAATGAATCTTCCAATAAATGTTGTACGATCCTTTTGCTGATTGAAAGAGGGGAGATTGAGATGGAGGGTACGTATTATCAACATAGTCAATTTCAAGGAGCACTTTCACACATGATCAATGGGAGACTTTCTGGGACGATAGAGGGCAGCAGACTTACCGGGTAAATCCATTGTTCTCAGAATTATGCGCATGTTCAGAACTACGTAAACAATGGAAATTTACCCGTTGTCTGCCAAGTCTTTTTTTAGTGATTTTTTTTTTTATAGTTAGTAGAGTGACCTAAATAATAAACAGTTTCTTTAGAATATTATTGATTTATTTAATGAGAGAAAAGTTTTTGACAACATTCATCTATTAACGATAATTAAACACCAACACAGCAACAATAAATATTCAATTAAACAATATTTTCATAAAATGTGTGTAGGCCTATACAATAAAAGAAACTTGTGGACCCACATATCGCTTAACAAAACTGTCAGATTGAAGAGAGTAGCTGTAATGATTAAATCATTTACAAACATTAGAATACCCATAAATAAATACACGTGTAAATTAACATAATAATATCAACAAATAAACAACCTATGCACACTAACTTAATTTTGAACTGTAATCAGTTTTTTCCACTGTATTTTCATATTTCTTCAAGTTCATGGAATTCGTTGTTATTTATTTTTTACTTGAACAATCATTTGTTGCTGTAATAAATGTACATACATGTACATCATGTAGCTACACATTCTCTGTATTATAAATATACATGTAACTGTCACAATTTCTATGTTGAAACATTTCCCAGACAGATCTGACAGAGTTGTAATTAGTGCCAGTTAGCGATGACCATGTTCAGTATGCAAAACTAGTGCACGTAGTTGCATTTTCAATTAATTTGTGAATGTGTAAGATGTTAAACCCATCCACCTCGCAACAAGACTTGTCCTGTTCAGCTTGTCACGTTCATCCTTGTTTCTCTCATCATGAATGCCAGTCCAAACAAAATGAAGATGAGTTGACTGTCAAGGTCAGCTTCATCTAATGACTAAAGAAATCTTGGAATTCTTGTCAAATACTTCATGCAAGCTTGAAAACCATGGATACTGTCGTGGTTTCTATCATCTCAAGTTGCTTATTCTAGTTCTAGTTTACCAGACCAAAACTCTGGTGTTGGCAGCAGTGTTGGTTCAAAACCTGGGCCCAATTTTGCTTAAGCAAAAAATCTTTGCTTAGTAAAATCAGATTACCGAAACTCCACTCCACTCAGTTGTTATGCTAAGTAAACAAGAGCTAAATACCAGTCACAAGCAATGTATGTGGCATGAAATTTGGGCCAGTAACATGTGTAAAATAAGCATGCTATTTTCGTGCTTAAGCAAATTTTTTGCTTAAGCAGCTCTATGAAATTGGACCCTGGTCATGACCCGGTTGTGCCCTTGAGCAAGGCTGACACACTTGTGCTTCGTATAACATTCGGAAGGTACATGTAGTGCATTCTGCTGTATGTAGCCAGCCGTCGATTTCACAAAGAGTTATAGGACTCATCTTATCTCGAAACTCGTCCTAACTTAGGATTAATCTTAAGGTCTGCATGCTACAGTGCAGGGTTGGGACTCGTCCTATAAGTCCTAAGATTAGTCTTAAGTTAGGAAGAGTTTTGTGAAATCGACAGCAGGCATTCTATGTTGCCCATGCTTACATCCATACAGACTGTTTGAGTACCAGGAAAAGGTGGCAACGTGTACCTGGTGGCAGTTGATTTGGGTTGAGCCAAAAACTGTGAAGTGTAGACCTCATTTTGTAGACCTCATTTTGAGCTGGCCATCTCTCACCTTAAAAAGTGTACCAACAAAAAAACTGCATAAAGGCAGTGGACTCTATTTGTAATTGTCAAAGACCAGTCTTCTCACTTAACTTGGTGTATATCAACATATGCATAAAATAACAAACCTGTGAAAATTTGAGCTCGATTGGTCGTCGGAGTTGCAAGATAACTATGAAAGAAAAAACACCCCTGTCTGTGTCACACGAAGTTGTGTGCTTTTAGATGCTTGATTTCGAGACCTCAAATTCTAAACTTGAGGTCTCGAAATCAAATTCGTGGAAAATTACTTCTTTTTTGAAAACTACGCCACTTCAGAGGGAGCCGTTTTCCACATTGTTTTATACTATCAACCTCTCCCCATTACTCGTTACCAAGTAAGGTTTTATGCTAATAATTATTTTGAGTAATTACCAATAGTGTCCACTGCCTTTAATGGTCTCATACGAAGCAAACAACAGTATTGAGAAAGAGGCACTTGTCATCACCTTTCCAAGATACATGTTTACTATAGGTTGTTATACTGTTTCGCGGAGTTCCTCCATTTTCGTTGTTGTATCTCACTGTCTTTAAAACATGAAACCATACTGAAAATGCACACTCTTACGACTTTAAGGTCTGAATTGACCCATATGGAATTGACTTGGCTTTGACATACGTGTCAAATTTACATGGATATGGGTCAACCTGATGCAGAATCCAACTTAAAATCCCAATTCTTTCCACTTTCTTAATAAGCCTGGCCCAGCCATTTGTTACTGCAATCTTGCCCCTGAACAAAATGGCAACTGCTGCCCAATCTGGCCTAGGCAAACAGTAACGTCTGTCCTCTAGTTCGCACATGTTAAACTATAGCCTGTTTGAATGCACTACAGCACCCTCTATGTTTGATTTTGTTTAGTTCAATATTTTTTATTTTATATATTGTTTTAGTCTTCCATGTTTTTTGTCGTTTTTTTCAATTTTTGTTAAATTTGTTGTCTTGTTTCTTTTTGTTTATTTCATTTGTTGTTATAGGCATCAGCCTAACCGTAGAACAATGGGAAAAGCTTAAAGATGCCATGGAGGATGTCAACGACAGTGTTCGAGAACTCAGCTAGTAGCTAAGATTGGCAAAACCATGTTAAGTGGTATAATGGATAGTTTATATCTAAATCCTATATCACTAGTCTTTTTCACGCTAGTGCACAACAAAGAAGACTTCAAGGAAATCCTTGCAATGTAAAACCCAGAGTACAAAGTCCATTCTTCCTTGCACATTTCCTGCAGTTTTCCTGGAGCAATAGGGACTTTGTGTAATGTACCCGGGGTTACCTTACTCAACCTTGCTCCCAAAGCAGGGGTAGATGTTTCCAAGGAGATTGCCATGTTAACTTGTAATTCAAGTGTTAAAAAGACATCAAAATCCCCCCGAATAATCCAGGATTTGTTTCTAGTGTGAAAAATGCTTTTAATGGATTGCCTGCTATGGGAAGGTTGTACATTTGAACAATGTATTTTATATACCAACAGATAGACTTTTTTACTTGAATCTTTGTGTAGCATTACAAGTGGGGAAATTTGAAAGTTAAATTTGATTTCTTCATTTAAAGCTGCTTTCTTCTACTTACACAACTCATCAAGCCAGATGGGATTTTTGTATACACTGGCTTCGATCATGGAAAAGTATGGGAACATTTAAGCATTACCATGGTAATTATTTCAGTTTCTATTGGTGATGAATTTCTCAAAAGCATTCAAGTAGGATTCAAAGCTTGCTACAGCTATATGAACTATAAGAAATTGAGTAGGCTTACTGGTGGTCATAACAAAGTGAATCCAAATGTTGGTTCAGTACTGGTCTTTATTGGCGACGTTAATTTAATCAATGTAGTTACCGATAACACAAATACTGTCTGCAACACAAATTACTGGAGAAGAGATGTGAGTATCACACAAACATCTGGATCAAAACTGTTTCGATCCAGGTGTGTAGACTTGCCCCAGTCCTTCCGAATCAGGCTCTAAAACAGTCGTTGTAGCGCCCTCTACACATAAACAGGGTCTCCAATCAAGACTAGGATAGTAAAGGACTTAAGGAAAATGTTGAGCCGTTCCTGATGCTAATTAGCTGAACTGTTGTATGACGCATGCATTCCATAAAGGCTTAATGATACTTATCTTAATTTGATATCAGCCAGTGCCATGCTGGGAAACTGCAACTGCACTGCATTGCTGTCTTTAACCAAAAACTAAATTTTCATTATAAATGGATGTCTCAAGTTTGTTTAATTATGACCTCAAAACAAATCTTTGGACTCTATCATTAAACAGTGGCCCTTATTTTGCGTCATCACCATGTGTAAAACTCCTCATTATACATATACAACATGTAAATGTTAAAGATAAGTCCAATCTCAGTTAAAGTTAACACACCCTGACAATTAGCTTAATTTTATTGACTTTATGGTTGTTGGTATGATTAGGTAATCCCCAAGTTTCAATTAACACTACATAAATTCTGTTTCCATTTTATTAAGAAAATTAAAAAATATTGAGAACAAAGTTTGTTTTGTCCGTGATCTTGTGTTTTAATAGACAAAACGGCTTATACTGATTGCCTCAATCGAAACCAATCAGAGCAGGCGGTTCCAAAACCGCCTAGCCATGCTTTACAGAAATTGCTACGATCATGTAGACATCAGCTGGAAGAAACATCTCACGGGGTCCCCCCCCCCCCCTAACACCAGAGAGGTCATGCTCTCGCTTCTGGACCCCCTACTGTAGCTCCCAAGTCAACGCTTCTTCCTTCTTCCCTAGCACCAGCAAAGAGTAGAACTCGTTACAGAAGGATCCTGGAGAGTTCACAACACTCGATGCATCCAAGACGGCATTGAGGAGGGAAGGAACCACCTAGCTCGCGGGTTCTCTACTTATTAAACTGCACATTATTTTGTTTGCCCGCGCTAGCTCAAACTTGGACAAACTTGGACAGCGCGCGCACAAACCTCACAGTGCGTATATTCATATCATGGTCTGTGCACTACTTGGCAGAAGAAGAAAGCGGCAATGGCAAATGAGCACTGGTGGATTAACATTACTACTTGTAGTTAGCATGACCAGTGAGTCAGAATATTAATTTGCGCTTGCACTTTTTTTCACGAATCCTGAATCCCGGACACTACAGTGAAATGCAGTTCACAGGCATAAACTGTTTTTGCGTGCAACCTACGTTTTTATATTAGTGACAGATACGTTCAATTTATTTAAAAACTCTTCAAAACAATTGTAAGAATGGATATTTCACGATTAAATAACTCCGCTTCATTTTGGTAAAAAAAAATGTTAAATAGCTACTTGACAGAATAGTTCGGTTAAACGGGAATTTTATTAAAAAGCTGGTCGCATCAAAATAGGTTTTTATCATTGACAATTGACATGTAATTTTGATATTTTATGCAACTCTCTATCGGTCAACAAATCAGGGCCGCGGCCTCAAGGTTTTGAAAACCAGAAACAATTCTGCCGTTGACGGCGTGCGTCAAAGTGACCGTCTTTGACATCTTGTGTTGGATGTTGCTTCGTTATTCCTCCATGCTGCAACAAAGCGGCTATAATATATACAAAACAGAGCTACCGCACATGACATAAAGACGAGTGACGGGCTTTTGGAGAATCTTTCTGAAAACCACCAGGAGGAGAAAATTATTGTTTTGTACACTAGAAACTATTCAGTCTTATGTGAATAGATTTTCTTAATATCGAATCAATAACATTAATTTCAGCAAAGATCACTTGTTTACATTTTCATTAAAGTAAATGTCTATAATTAAAGGCATTGGACACCTTTGGTCACTGTCAAAGACCAGTTTCTCACTTGCGGAATCCCAACGTATGCATAAAATAAATAAAAACTTGTGAAAATTTTCACTCAATTTATCGTCAAAGTTGCGATAGAATAATGGAAGAAAAATACAATTGTCGCACAGGTTGTGTGCTTTCAGATGCCTTGAGTTCGAGACCTCAGCTGAGGTTTCTGATTAAATTCAAATATTTTAGTGATCATTTTTACTTCTTTCTCAAAAACTCTGCCTTTACAGAGTTGGCCGTTTCTTAGCTGTTTTATACTGTCAACAGATCTCCATTGATTGCTAATAAGTAAATTTGTATACTATCAGTTATTTTGAGTATGAATTACCAATGGTGCCCCGTGCCGTGTAGTGTGCCACAGTCCCATACATGGCCTATCTCTCATCTTTTTGATACGAGTGATATCGTAATAATGCAGCAATGATTTATTCTCCAAGATTTATGGAATTGCAGTGTTATTGGAACTGTCCCTCTGAAGTACGATACCCAAAACAAGACCTCCGGCAGGTTTAGCGAAGAAGTCGAGATGATGTTAGGAGGCCTTATCCATTTAACTTGAAGGAGCGACATCTTCAAGACACTTCGTGAGATGGTGCCGTACTCTTCTTGCCCAACACCTGACGCAAAAACAACTCACTCACATGTCTGTCAAAACATCAATGTTGAGGTCCACAATTATGTCTTATCCCTCTCCATCCCATCAATACTGTTCTCCACCCTTAAGTGGATCCAATGATCATGACAAGTTTTTTTTTGATGCAGTTTGTTTGTCCTTATAGTGATAGGTGCCCTCAACTTATCCACTTATTACCCATTGTGCCTAATGCATGTATGTTTTATGTGATACTTGGAACAAACAAACAAACAAACAAACAAACAAACAAACAAACAAACAAACAAACAAAATAAAGCTTTAAAATTGACATTGAAAATCATTTGTTGCTTGTCGGGTGTTTTTTTTTTAAAGATTTTTTTTATACAGGTGCTTGTAGAATAACTCTCTCCTGATTACCCACTATGTGCCAGACCTACTTTAGTGTAGATTATTTTTATACGAAACTACACTGAACTGTAGGTTGCGAACCTTTACAGTAAAATGTACAAATTAAAGTGATAGTTCAACTTAAAATTTACTGTCTTTCAAAAAAAAACATGATGTGAAAAGCTCTTATTTACTTACATTATTTTACACATTAGTTTAAATAATTTTCGTCTCATGAGACGAAAATTATTTTAATCATTTACAAACGGATTTTCATGACATTGTTTTACTCATTTCTCAAAAACTACAGCACCTCAGTAAGTAAGATTTGAAGGGAAGCTTTCCACTATCAAAATAAATCTATGGATATTTTGAAAAAGTACCCGAATCCTTTAAACATATTGTAAGCACTATATGCATTTAAATTTTGCAAAATAGTTATAAATGTGACCAAACGTCGTTTTACAAAAGTACAAAGATTGGGGTAGATAGTTTAAGTCGGAGAAGAGAATATACTCGAAAGTGTAGATTCGTTCCTTCAAACTCGCCTTCGGCTCGTTATACATTCTATCCGTGTCCGAATCTACACTCCTGGGGTGGATTTCACAATTAAGGTAGTCCTTACTTAGGACTAGTCCGAGGCAATGCTAAGAGATAGGACCAGTCCTAAGTTAGGACCAGTAACTCATCCTAACTTAGGACTCATCCTAACTTTAGGACTGGTCCTATCTCTTAGCATTGCCTAGGATTAGTCCTAAGTTGGGACTACCTTTGTGAAATCCACCTCTGGTCCATTATCCTTAAGACATGACCACTACACCTAGTACCGACCAAGGAAAACATAGAATGTAATTTTATAAACTACATCGTCACAAACAAATTGACTACAATTATAATGTACAGCGTAATATAGGTAACTCGGCTTTATATTGTACGATTAAACAAACCTATGTCTTTGCATTTACAACCATTTTTTACAACACGTATGTGCATTAACTTAATAAACGTTTTGTCTGCAGGGCTAGCCTGGTTGTCCCGATGTATACAAGTGTTTGCTTGCGTTTTTTTTTTTCAAAGATAGTGTAGTTAACGACTTTGTTTTTCACTCTAAAAATCCCCAACTTCTTTCCTAGGTTAAAGTATGGTCAATTTGGTAACGATTTATTTTATATAAAGTGTCTGACTTTCTCCGTCTGTGCCTAATGGTGTGCCGAAGGTTTAAGGATATCTGAAGGAGACGAATGCCTATTAGGTTTTAAGAACCCATCGTTGACATCAATAGTAAATGTCCGTCACTGTGGCTGTTTAATGATGCATGACATCATCGTTAAAAAGAAGATGAGTTGTATGAATTAATAACGCCCTATTTGTTTCATCATTGAACACTAAATGGTCGTCAGAAAGACACAATGTAAGTCGCTCTGTATAGACAGCCTTGGTTTGCTCAGTAGACTCTTATTTGCAGTTGCTATGAAATGAATGTTCCGGGCTGGATCACATCCCTTGAAGAATACTTTGTATACTGGTTTTAGCTATGTAATTAGAAAATAACAACTACTCGGCTCAGGGACGATCAATCGTGCAGTTTGTATATGTATTCAATTGGTTTTGCATACTTTGGAACTAAAAATGGTAAATGTAGTTTATTTATCAAGATATCAATTGTTCGGCAACAAGAAACAAGACCTTTCTAAGTCGAACATTGATTTGTGGACTTTGATTCATTTTTTAATATTTTATTTGTACGTATTTTTTTATTTTATTTTTTATTTTACTGAAATCCCTTTTTGATCATTTCGGAAATGAAATACCACTTATACAATCTTATAGCACCGAACCGAGGAAACAGTAATTTGTTAAAGGTAGTGGCCACTATTGGTAGTCAAACTCATAATAATTATTAGCATGAAACCTTTCTTCGTGACGAGTAATGGGGAGAGGTTAATGGTATAAAACATTGTGAGAAACGGCTCCCTCTGAAGTGCCATAGTTTTCGAGAAAGAAGTAATTTTCCACGAATTTGATTTCGAGACCTCAGATTTAGAACTTGGGGTCTCGAATTCAAACATCTAAACGCACACAAATTCGTGTGACAAGGGTGTTTTTTTCTGTCATATTATCTCGCAAGTTCGATGACCGATTGAGCTCAAAGTTTCACAGGTTTGTTATTTTTTGCATATGTTAAGATACACCAACTGTGTAGGCTAGTCTTTGACAATTACCAATAGTGTCCACTGCCTTTAAGTCTGTTTGACGTCACAAAGATTACAAATGTTTCTTGTGTATTTTTATAGGTTGATTGAAGCTTGTTTCGATGTTTTATGAACAGTTTGTTGTTTTACCCAGTATCCAGCAGACCTGTGTATATTCCAACCCCTTCATCTTCCCAAAGGGAGTGCCGCTGTGTCTTGATCTCCACCCGAGGATGATCGACTGCTTCAAGTTGCTGAATATTTTCAAAAAAACATTACTCATTAAACACCGTGTGTTTTCCTTGTCTCTATAGGCCTACCAAAACGTGCATAAACCATTATACTTGCTCTCACTGTGTCTGTAGTTGTGCGGCTGAACATGTATCTTCGACTCAAACTAAATAATGAATTGGTCTCAGCTCTCGGGCTTACACCGTTCTCCCAGAGATCAGAGAGATCTGCCGACTCTCACGGGGATCCTGTCTTATCGTTTACCAAGTTAGGGCAAAGTTTTTGACACACAGTCACTTTAATGGAGGTCGTTTTTGTGGTGTTTGCAGTTAGAGCGTTGCCTTTCAACGAACTGTCATCCCGGAAGCGTTGTATGTAAATAGGGTGATAAATCAAAATGTTTTTGCAAAATCATCAGAAGTTACGATGCTACAGTATTTCGAAGAAGTTAAAAAGGCCGATTGTATATGAAATGGGTTGCACTGATGGGGTGTCCATTTTGTGTAGTTCTGCTTATGTGTGTTGAGTCTGTATGTTTTAAATACGATTTCTTTTATGCAAGCCCCCCCCCCCCCTCCAACCCGAACAAGGCTACAAGCCACTCTTTGATAAGGGGCTGCAAGAAGAATAACTCGTGGTAGCTGAAGTATGAATTGATATTCATCTTAAAGGCACTGGACACTGTTATAGTAATATTACTATTGATATTATAACACATTGTGAGAAACGGCTCCCTCTGAATTTTTTAGAAACGGGTATTTTCTCAATCAATTATATTAAAAGACTTCAGGACTGAAGCCCGTTTCAGGCTACTGTTGTGCAACAAAGGTGTTTTTCATTCATTGTTCTCGTGCAATTTCGATGACTAATTGAGTGATATTCTCTCGTTTTTGTTACTTTGTGCGTACTTATGTTGAGAGATACACCAAGTGAGAATGCTGATCTATGAGATTCAGGTCGTGGATCACTGGAGAAAAAGTTTGTTTCTACATCTCGGCAAAGCGACTAGGGTTTATGTGCGAGAACAATCAGAAATCAAAGCAGAAATCTATCAAATTGTTAGACTCATAATAGCTCTTTCTGTTCATGGAAATGACCTCACTTGGGAACCCATTAAAACGTTTATAACGCCCACTCCAAACAAACTACAAATTACAACTACCATATATTTCCAAGGTATTTTCATGCACGCCCACCCTATTATAAAACCTCGATACGTAATGCAACTCACGCCATAGGCACTCGATTTGATGAGAGCATCACTGAATTCTATGCTTCAGAAGGACACAATAAGCTGTATATATGGACAGGATATCACTTAACGACTAAACCTGCTTGACTATAAGTGAACATTAAAGGATAAGTCCCAAACCCTAGTACTGACCTAAACGAGAAACCAATTTATTAGTAAAAGTCGTGAACACTTTCTTCTCTTAATGTCCTTTTCCAAAAGTCAAATTTGTTCTGGTTTCCGTTTACAGGTGTGTTGCGTTGCGGTTTGGGTGGGGTATTTCTTGTCGTTAAGCGCTAAGTGTTGTGCACTATTACATAGAGCTAATAATATAAGGGCCAATGTATTTAATAAGTTGTTCTTTAGTGAAGATTTGACTTTCCATTAACCGTGCAGAGAAATCGTGCCAGCACTTTGGCTTTTATCTCAAAGTCAATTAATGTTTGACTAGCGGGAGGATGAACGTCAAAGAGAATGACACCATCACGGCACAAGCATTTGGTTGTTACTTTAGACGAGTGCCTCTTCGTTCAAAAGAGTTGGCATTACTGTTTAGTTTCCCTCAAAGTCAAATAAGAATGTTTACGATATGAATCTGATACTATATAGAAAGAAAGTTGTGCATTTCATCAATTACCTTTTCATCAGTGGAACTTGCTGATATGTATTTTCGTTTTTCGTTTGTGCATCTCTCATGTCAAGTGATTTAAAGGTTTTTTTGACTTAACTCTAAAACAAAAATACAAGCTCGCCACAATCAGCTAAAATCTACGTTGTTATATAAGGAACTACAAGAAGAGCACATACTCAGGGGAGCTGATGGTATAGGAATTTAAACTACTCTTAAAGGCAACGGACACGATTGGTTATTACTCAAAATAAAACATAAAACCTTACTTGGTAACGAGTAATATAGGGAGCTGTTGATTAGTATAAAACATTGTGAGAAACGGCTCCCTCTAAAGTTACGAAGTTTTTGAGAAAGAAGTAATTTTCCACGAATTTGGTTTCGAGACCTGAGAATTAGATTTTGAGGTCTCGAAATCAAGCATCTTAATGCACACAACTTCGTGTGACAATTAAACTCCTTTGTCTCGCAACTTCGACGACCATTTGAGCTCAAATCTTCACAGGTTTGTTATTTTATGTGTTGAGATACAGCAAGTGAGAAGACTGGTCTTTGACAATTACCAATAGTTTCCATGGTCTTAATAAAACAGTCTATATTGTAGGATGGAGGGCAACATGCACCAAGCAAGAAATTCCAATTAGATGCAGTACCCCTACGTGGCCTAAAGCTGTTCTACATGGCAACATGGGTTATAGAGAAGAAGCAGAAAGTCTGGTTTCACACTTAAACATTCTGATAGGAGGAACCACAAACTCTGGTGGCACATTTACCATGATCTGTAGAAAAGACACAGGCTGGCTACAGACTTACGGTGAGAAAGAGGTTGCAACTTTGATCCAACTTTACGAGGCAACAATGTATTTTGTGCACAGCCTCCGAACAGTGTCGTGTGACTCAGTAACTTACGTCATTGGGGATAAACTCGCACTATGACCATTGAGTGTACTTAATTATACAGTGATTTTTCTACGCTGGATAGTTGATCCGCACGTCGTGTTAAATGCACATTAGAAGGTATCAACATGATAGCCCTGAAGCTACGTCACAAATCACAAAAACGAGTAATCTCTTTAGGCCATATTATTAACATTTATATTTCATGCCTTTTTGTGTATGTCTTTTATTTGTGATCTCACTCATTTTGTCGTGAACATGTTGTGTACCAGAATACAATTGTTGCATGATGTACCAGGCTTATTTCAACCCCGGTATCAAACAAAATAAGGTGATTTCATATGATATTATTTATATTATTCCAATTAATATTTCTCTTGGAAAGTTGTATACCTTGTATTTTTATATTCCTTTTGGCTTTTAAAATAGAATCCTCGAATCCTCCAACATATTGAAAATGGGTTGACTATTCTAGTCCAGAATTCAAGTTGTCCACCCAATGTGTTGACCTGCACTCGAAGATATTCAGGAGTTTAGAATCTAGTTATTCTTAACTGAAAGCTTTTTGTTGTTTTTGATGTTCTCGGTCAAATTGAGGTGTTTATAAAATCGCACAGCACAATCAGTTTTCAAAACACCTTTAAACGAAATGGGATAGGTATAAAGATGTTTTCAAGATCATTACTCGATAACAATGGAATTTCCATAGAATGTTTAACTTTTGTTGAAACGAAATCGTATATATTTACATGTACCAGATTTTATCACAATTCTGATTATTCAGCTCACTTCATGACCTGGGCCCAATTTCATGGCTCTGCTTACCGTAATCACAGAATCGGCGCTAACGGAAGCAGGGAATTCTGTATATTTCACGGGTTAACGGCGAAATGTTGCTTCTGCGCGTGCGTACACTACGCATACTAGGCATTATACGCTTTTAAGGCTGGGCTCTGATAAATACTAACTGGAAATCCTACTTATATTTTTGACACACCCAATCTCAGACTGTTATAATCTGCAATAAAGGCTACCGACAGGAGGAAATTCCTGATATGTTTGTGTTACTTAGTGACATAAAACAAGCGAAAATTAATCACGAGGACACATAACAAATTGCCCAGTAGTTGCCATCACAATGAGTTTGACGCTATAGCTTGCCGAGTACAAACATCACCCTGCCTGACAACAAGTCATGTCTGCCGATCCTCGTCTCAATCTGCTGCTCCAATGCTCAACCCTGTATGGAACACCAAAAAGGAAACGCTTTCGATCAACACCTCGATCGGTCAGTATGCGTCGACCGATTGTTGTTTTCATCGATCGATCAATAAAGTAGGACCAATAGAAAAAGACTGACGAAAAAAAGTGTGGCTTGGTTTGGCATCTCGGTCATAACAACTAAGTAAGAAGAAAGCGTCTTGACTATAACTGGTTCAATTTCGTTCATCTGTTCTGGTATACAATGTTTTATTTAATTTTTATTTTATTTTATTTCAACTAAATGTAGCCAGAAATGTGGAAGAGGGGAGACATTACTGTAAGAGTGATTTACAGTTTTGAGTATATGCTTAAATTTAGATTATCGCCGTTCAATTTGGCTGAGAACCAGAATTATTGCCAGAATATTGTAGCTGTACAAAATCAAGATTTTAGTAACTTTGGGGTGTAAAATTTCAATACAGTGCCTCAAAATAAAAGAGTAACGATGGATTTCGGTGTGAATTTCATTATACTTTCCTCAAGTGGTCAACTGCTCAATAAACTAAACCACACTGGAGTACATATCAGGCAGACAGAGGGGAGTGCTATGTATAACTATGATCAGTAATGTTTTGAAGTACGCTGCTCACTTATAAGGGGAGAGTATAACAGGCCTATGGAATTACCGTACACATGATCATAAACGGCAATTACATTTGAACTGACACAACTTCTGTCATTTCAGATGGATATTGGTATAAATTACAGGGTGGAGTGTTCAATAATGGAGTAAAGGGGTAGCAAAGAGTTCTTAAACTGCCTTTGGCTCGGGCCTTTATTGGCACGTCCACGACCCTGCAAGGTTTTTAAATGCAGGGTAAGAACGAGTCACTACTCTTTTATTCCCGTTCATAAAAGCTTTTTTTGGTTAAAAGGCGTATAAAGTAAGAAACTCTTTAAAACTTATCCGTTTTCCGACGTCCTTAAGCTCTGTAAGTGTGTTGCATTTTTATGACTGCGGCGAGACAGTTTTCGGATGTGCATTCGTGGCGCAGTCAAGTTAGTCTTGGTGCAAAACGTTTCTCGTTTTCCTTTCACACAGCGCGGCCATTCATCACCAACAGCGCCCGCATCGCCCGTAACTAGTAACGTCTTAAACCAAGACTAGCGCGTAGTAATGCGTCTAAACGTATCCGAAAACAACCGGTTATAAACAGCTCCAGCTGTTCTTTATCAACCGTTAAACCACATGTCGCGCTCTCGCACCAATAGGAATAGTGAAACTGTCTGAGGTATTATGAATATAATATGTTTTACAGAGAAGCAAACATTATCAACTTATGTTATAGTTTGACTGAAGTGAGCAGCAGCTCATATAATGACAACAGTGGGTTGGGGGGGGGGGCATGGCAAGCTACGTTAAGCTGCGAATTGCAATATTTGAATTTCCCGCCAATCATCGTGTGTTGCTTGACGTTTCCGTGCCGTGCGATTCCGTCTCTATGATAGTTTTGAGGACATCACAACCGTTGGTAGTTGTTGTCTGAGTGGATGACCAGAAAATTGTGAAGAGGGGGAACGCCAAACTTGTTGTCGATATGCTTACCTTTTAAATTGCGAGGCCAGCGACGATTTTGCTTATTCTAAGAATACATTAATTGATAGAGTTAAAGACACTGGACACGATTGGTAATATTGTCAGAGACAAGTCTTCCCACACGGCGTATCTCAACATTTGCATAAAATAACAAACTTGTGAAAATTGAGCTCAATTGGTCATCGAAGTTGCGAGATAATAATGAAAGAAAAAACACACTGGTCACACAAAGTTGTGTGCTTTCAGAATATGCTTGATTTCGAGACCTCCATCCGGTTCTAAACTTGAGGTCTCGAAATCAAATTCGTGGATAATTACTTATTTCTCGAAAACTATGTCACTTCAGAGGGAGCTGCTTCTCACAATGTTTTAAACAATCAACCTCTCCCCGTTACTTATTACCAAGTAAGGTTTTATGCTAAATTATTTTGAGTAACTACCAATACTCGGCTACTCAGATCGTTCAGACAATCCCTTTGTTTCATACCTTGTCAAGAT